>NC_091439.1:123587897-123916897 GCF_964237555.1 Oryctolagus cuniculus | reverse complement strand
TCTTGGCATTTGTATGTATTTTTAATTCATTTTAAGAGCAATGTTTGCTTATTGTGGAAAACACCTAGAATGGTTTTCAAAATTTCAAATAAAGTTTCTTTGGGAAACTCTGATGTCATTAGGAAGACACTGTCAAATCTGGCAAATGCAGGAGATTTGTACTGGCCAAAATTCTATATGAATAACCAGGGTTTATTTGGAAGATGCTTGGGCAATTATAACTATGCTAGCATAATTCTACATGGAGCATTCAGATGAGGACAGCAAGCATGGAGTCTGAAGACTGGGAAAGCTATCTAACAAGCAGAGTCTGTCCAATGAAGGGAGTAGCTGCCTACAACCTGGAGTTTCTGATGTGTTTTTCAGTTTCTCAGACGCTTAACTGATTAGGCCTACTGCTCTTCTTGAGATGTCACGAGGAATGAAACCCATCACACAGCTTCCATATTGTGCATAGATGATGCCAGAATCCCCCTACCTTTAACAGTGTTGCTAACACAAGTGGCGATTCATTGCCCCAGTCGCCTCTATCTCCTGTGTTAAATCTTTCCTTTAGGGCTATAAATGACTTTATGTCACCAACTTTTTGAAAAATATTCTCTGTCTTTGGCCCTTTCTGCTTGATAATACGAATCACTTCCTGTGGAAAAGAAAAAGGAAAGCTAATTAAAGGACATTTCATATCCACAAGCCCAGAACAAAAGCTAGCCCCCTGTAGAGAAGAGTATGGGAACTGACACAGCAGCAGCTGAAGTGAGGGAAGAAAATTTTGTTCAGTGTCTCTAAATATATGTTCAACCCATCCATCTGATCTGTGTCCACCCACTAAATTGTTTTGAATGCTGGCTTTAACCTAGTTTCCTTTTCAAGGAATGAAACTTGTACACCAAACTTCTCTGCTTCAAGCTTTTAGTGAATCACTCTCTCCTGTTTTACCATGCTGTTCTCATTATTTCCTAGTACTGATGGCCTTTCCCAACTAGGAAAATCTCGTTGCCACACTTGTTGCCAAACTTGTTGACTTTCATGTCCTTCTGCCTCATCTTCATGCCAAGAGGGGAACAGGAGTGTCACAGTCAGGTATCTCCAGGAATCTGTCATCTATTAGGTCCCTTACTTTTCATGAGACCTTGGGCATAGGACATCACCTTACTCATGCTTTCCTTTTATCCATGAATGATGTCACAGTGATGAGGATCCTAGCAACTCCTTCAACTTGTGAATGCTGCAAGGGCTGGGGCACCATCTAGCATGGAACTAACTTGATACATTCCTCCCCACCTCGCAAAAAATGCCCTACATCTAGCATAGTGTATGTAGATGTGCTGGACAATCAATGTGCCAACTCTTAAATGCCCTCCTGGGAAATAACATAGGCCATGTTCTGTGGCTTTCCTCTGACACATTCTCTTATAATAGAAGGATACATAAATGGCAGGTGATCCATCTAATCATCTGAAATACAAACCACGCCCACAGTGAGGGACGTTGAGTTCTAAGTTTGAGTCATCTAGACAAAAAGGAAATGAAGGAACACTTCAAGGAAGAGGCTAAAAGGGGAACATGGGGGGATGTCGACTCCAAGAGATTCAGAAACATTCCTTTTGCTGTGTGTGAGCAGGTGACTGGGTAACATCGCTGAAACCAGCAGAATAAACGGAACGGTTCTTTCTCCTGTTGCCTTTGAAGTAAGACCACGATAACTGAGCTGACTGTTCTTCTTTGAGGTCACATTAAGAAGGCATGTCAGCCAAAGCCAGGGACTGACAAATGATGGCCTCATTTGAAACACTTTTGGATGATGACACCAAGCCCTCAGAACGCTCACTCCTGAGGAGGGATTCAGAAGATCAAAATGATACCTACCCAGAGTGTGAGGGTCAGGTCCTCAACACCAGACACTCTCAGGAGTGTTGGCACCGAAATAGCAGGAGGGGAGTCCTGGGGCAGGTCATTATGGCTTCTGGTAATGCCCCAGCAAGACAGACAGCTTGTGGGAAAGCCTGAGGAGAAAGTGAGACCATTAGCTGTAGAGGATCATTGACAGATTCTGTTTCCACCCTTTCCATTTGACAGGTGACTGTTTCCAGCCTTAGAAAAGACAGAAACTGATCCATTTGTGGTGTACAAGAGCTTACGATCTGAAATTGGCTAGTACCATCCACGTGACGTTCATGAACTTTTCTTCCCAATTTCCTATAAGCTGGCAGTTAGAATCAGGTGTTTAGCCTAATTGTTAAGATGCCCTAGGCTCATATCAGAGCATCTGGACCTGATGTCCATCTTTGGCTCCCAATTCCAGCTTCTTGCAAATGCAGGCCCTCTGAGGCAGTATGCATGGCTAACAAATTTGGGTTCCTACCTCTCACAAGCACAACATGGAATAAGTTCCCAAATTCCAGCTCTAGTCCTGCCTGTCACAAAGGAGACATGATGTAAATACCAGATTCCAGTTCTGTCCCTGGCCCATGGCCACGGCTGACATTTAGGGAGTGAATCAGAGGATAGGAAACTCAACTCAACTCTTCTCTTCTTTTCTCTCTCTCTCTCTCCTTCTCTTGTGCATGTGTGTGATGGTCTCTCAAATCAAACAATCAATTCATCAACCAGAAATGAAATATAAAGACTTGAGGAAGCTGCTCAGGTTCAATTCTGGCAGTGCTACCTACAGTTTTTGCTTTTTATTTTTTTGCATAATGAGACACCTCACATTGAGTTATACACATCCTCTTAAGTTTACCCAGTGGAGTCAGGTGTCAGAACTCATTTGAAAAGCAAAAAAATACAGTTGACATTCAAACTAAGTGGAGTCTCATAATCTACTTCATGCTAAGTCACCTTTCCCTATGAGATTTCCTGTTTGGTAGTCTGAATGCCCAACCACCAGCAACTCACTCCCATCAAAGAGATCTGCACTTCATGACACAAGCTCCCTGATATCACTCAACCAGCCTCTACCTCCCTCACTCTTCAGGGTTACAAAGCTTAACCTGTTCCCCAGGTGATTTGATTTCACCTTCTTCACTTCGTTCCCAAATGAGTGGCAGGATCCCGTGGGGCCTTGTTCCTTGTGCCACCCTGCCAAGCTATACAGCCTATATTTTAGCTACCCATCAAGCTCTGCCAACTGAACGCTAAAGAGGAATTTTCCACAGAAAAGAGGATCACCAAGGAAAACATGAGTTTGGAGTATCTACTGCTCAGCTGTGCACGTTTTCTTAAGAAGGCACCTAAACTTTTCTTCTTAAATGACCGATTTATGCTGAATATCATAAAAGGCACCAGAGGAGTCAAGGTGCAGTGTGATAGACAGATGGGTGAAGTTGCCAAAAACAATCTGTTTTTGTTTTTTTGTTTTTTTGTTTTTTTTAAGATTAATTTTGACAGAATTACAGAGAGAGGTAGAGACAGAGAAAGGACTTCCATCCACTGGTTCACTCCCCAGATGGCCACAACGGCTAGAGCTATGCTGACCCGAAGCCAGGAGCCAGGAGCTTTTTCTGGGTCTCCCACATGGGTGCAGGGGCCCAAGGACTTGGGTCATCTTCTTCTGCTTTCCCAGGCCATAGCACAGAGCTGGATCGGAAGAGGAGCAGCCGGGACAAGAACTGGTGCCCATATGGGACAGCTGCGCTTCAGGCCAGGGCTTTAACCCGCTGTGCCACAGCACCGGCCCCCTCCCCAAATATCATTCATCAGCCATCTTCTTGGCATTTCTGGGCCCCTGAATGCATCACCATCAGACAAACAAGGGAGGGCAATCCTCATGGTGCTATATCACTGAGGAAGCCAGGATAGGCTCCAAGATGTGCCACTTCATCAGCCAGTCCAGTTACTCAATTCTTTGGACTTTCCTTTGACTCAACTTGTTTAAGAATGATGCTATCTACACCTCATTGCACTAATATAATGTATTACTCAGCATGGCACACAACTCATCACAACCGTGAAGAGAATTACTTTCTTCTGTAATCATTTACAATCAAATGGTGTAAGGGATCCCACACATCAGTTTCCTCACCCTAAAGTAAACTTTATCTCCATTCTCTTTCTGGTTAGTTAGTACTCTCCAGATAGCATGCAGTCACAAAGTAATCCAACACCAAGCATTCAAAATTCCACCTTTTAAAAGGAGACAAGAAAAAAGCAAATGCCATCTCAAATGCAGGAGGCTGCTCATACATACTACCATATCCAACTCTTTCTTTAAAACAGGCAAGAATACATGGTTTAACTCGTGCGCAACCTGGTACACCTAGGACTCACCTGATTTCATTATTTAAAAATCTATTGGGACATAATCCACTACTTAGTTGTCACACAGCTAAGCAATGAAGCATCATGCTCCATACCTTGATATGAATCTATACATCCAGAACATATGGGAACAGAGAGAGATGAGTGCCATTACAATCTTTCTCAAACAAAAATACTTTCGGTGCTTAGCTGAGGCTTTCATAAGGTACATTATTTACTGAGAGCGCATGCTGCTTCTGTGACCAATGGAAACAGCAGCCATTTTCCATGAGACACGTTGCATAATTCAACAAGCTCACTTCAAAAACACTGAGCCTTTCTGACACTCCTGGCGATACTTCTGGTGGTGGCATTCTCTTGCCCAAATGGGGGTTGTGGATGTTTACAAAGTTCAGATTCACAATCTTGCATAGGAGCAACATTTATAGAATATTGCTATATGCTCAAAATTACAACCAAAAACACATTTATAAGCTATATAAATCACAGAATATCCTCACAAGAAAAGTACGAACACCATTCACAGTGGAAATCATTATATTCTTGCCACAATATTTCCCACCTTACTAAAAACTGTTCTTCAGAGAAAGGTCTCTCAAAAGAATATTGACAAGTAGGGAGAGACTGGAAAGCAAAAAGCTGAAACATCCCTGATCGTAACTGTTCAGTCCATGTCTGGTCTAGATATGCATCTGAAGCCTGGAGGAAGTCAGCATGCCGTGGGCATAATGAAGAGATCAATTCAGGAAGCAACCCCCTAGCCACTTCAGCCCAAGCCAGAAGAGATCCAAATTCAATGCCACAGTTTCTCACCATCCTGGAGATCTTCCATATAAGGTAAGTCTAAGGCATGCAGTACATTGATTACTTCCTGCTCTCACTCCAGGTTCAGGGTTACCCTCTGGAATGCTTAGTCTTCATTTCCAGGCCTTCACACATGATGCTCTTCATTGTAAAGATTTATTTGTAATACAGAATAACACACAGAGAAAGACATCTTTCATCACTGTTTTTTTCTCAAATGGCCACAACAACCAGGGACAGGGCTGGAGATTAGAACTCCACCTGGGTCTCCCACATGCGAGACAAAGGACCCAGGTATTTGGGTCATTTTCTGCTTCCTTCCCAGGCACATTCTGATAAAGCCAGCGAGCTTCATCCGAACTGGGAGAGCCAGGACTCAAGCCAATGCTCTGATGTGGATTGCAGGATGCAGCTTAACCCACTGTACCATGATGCCAGGCCACAAGAAACTTCTCTCTACAGACACATAAGTTTGTGCATGCATTATTTTATGGAGCAAATGCTCAGGGTATCCAGAGGAGACAAAAGTTCTAATGTAGAAGAACCACCACAATCCTCCTGGAAGTGAGATGGGTTCTGACTTTGAACAGTTTCTCTAAGCCTGGTTCTTGGTGAGTACTGGGTCCCTGTACTTATGCACACCTCCTCCCTCATGGAGAACAGCTCTCTGTCATGAATTTTTTTCTCAGGAATGCATGGATGAGCAGAGAGCAGAACCCTGCTGGAAATTAGACTTACCGCACCGGCGCTGCCTTTTAGCCGTGTGCCTGGGCTTCAACACGAACTGGATCCCTCCATCAGACAAGATCTCCAGAACGGGATCCTCCATGCTCAGGGCGGAGGTGGACTTCCCCGGTTCCTGATTATGAAAGGCAGCTCGATGGTAGCTTGCTTGGATAGCATATGGACACTCATGCCCTAGGCAGAGAAAAATCTCAATACACATCAGGCTGATGGTGACAGGTATGATCAAACATGCCTTGTTGTCAGTGTGGGTACAGCACCGGGGACAGCTCAAGTTCTCCTGGGGCTTCTGCAAGGAAGAGAGCTGTGTCTTGGGAGTGAGCATCAGGTGTGCTCTCTCTGGGGAGGCACTGCATAAAGCAGGCACCCAGGCAGAGGACCTTTCCAACGCAAACAGAAGTAGTAGCCCATTGCCTAGCTTAGAAGACCAAGATCCCTCAGTGCACTGCACACTGATGACTTGTTATTTCCGTTGTAAAGTAGAAGGCCTGCTAAAATCTGCCTTGACTCCAACTAGATTTTTAACGTCCTCATATGAGTAAACATGAGTAAACATCAGTGGTCTGCATTTTTTAAATGATTGGGCCATATATGTCATGAGTTGCTGTAACCTAGAATCTCTCTCCCACGATGTTAGATCATGAAAAGAGACTTCATTTCTCTGTCAGTTTTATAGCCTGTGATTCTCAAGAGCACTGGGGCCATGGTCTGCTGTTACACTTCCCTCCTACTTTGGCCCTCTCGGGAGCCCCTCACAGCTCACTAGCTGAGGGAGTGCTGCAGAGTGTTAGAGACCCAGAGCCATCCTACCAACTGATGTTCACGGAGTACATGTAATGTCATTGCTTTCCTCTCTCATTTTTAAATTGCTGGCAACCCAAGAAATTCTCAAGATCCTCTGCTCCTGGTGGGTATTAGCAATTGGGATGTCCATGAAGACACCTCTGTCCCACATTGGACCACCTGGTTTGGTCCTTGATCATGGATCCTGACTGAAGCTCTCTGCAAATGCAGATCAGACCCTAAGATGCAGAGCTGTTGTCTTGAACACTGATGTTCCTGCCACTCACGTGCAAGACTGGACTGATGACCTGCCTTCTGGCTCCTGGCCCTTGCCCTAGGACACCTCCAATCTTCGTGGACCTTTAAGGATAGAACTAGCAATTTAACATTCTGTGTCTATTTTTGCCTCTCAAAAACTAAACTTCGAACATGTTTTCACGATTCTGTGCTGTCAAAGGGATTTTCTTTTCAACAACAAAGTGAAAGCTCCCTTTATTCAATTTCTGACATATTAGTTAAATTTTCCATTTCATGGGACATTAATACCCTGTTCAGAGCAAGAATTATAGCAACTTGTCTCTTTCATGGTAAAAGAAGCTTCTACAACTGCAATATTAACAAAACCAAACCATCGGCATAACCAGGACAGAAAAAGATGATCAGGAACTGAGAGCATATTAAACACACATCCATAATGACCGCTAGGAGTCACCAACGACAGATACACTCTTAGGATTTCTTGGAGCCAGTCACAGTGCATGCCATTGTTCGGGTCCAAATCATCCTCCAGAAAAAACATTTTACATAAACAAATGCCATCTACTCAATAAATTCATTTACAGTATTTGATTTGCACACTAACTCTACTTCTATCTTTATTTTAATTTTTTTTTATTTTTTGACAGACGGAGTGGACAGTGAGAGAGAGAGAGAGACAGAGAGGAAGGTCTTCCTTTTTGCCATTGGTTCACCCTCCAATGGCCGCCGTGGCCAGCGCGCTGCGGCTAGCGCACCGCACTGATCCGATGGCAGGAGCCAGGTACTTATCCTGGTCTCCCATGGGGTGCGGGGCCCAAGAACTTGGGCCATCCTCCACTGCACTCCCTGGCCACAGCAGAGAGCTGGCCTGGAAGAGGGGCAACCGGGACAGAATCCGGCGCCCTGACCGGGACTAGAACCCGCTGTGCCGGCACCGCAAGGCGGAGGATTAGCCTAGTGAGCCATGGCGCCGGCCTCTATTGCTATCTTGTTACAAAGATGTCAAAATTAAGGAGAAACATCATAAAATCGGTGGTTGGCTTTTGTCCTCAGATGTATTTAGCAATTCCTGAATTTTGAGACTGACAAAGTACATTCAGAAAGAACAGAAACTTTATTTTCAAATTTTGTAAGTGACTTGAAAACATTATAAATTACACATTAGTTCCTTTACATGACTGTTGAAAGAAGAATAGGAAGATTGCCCAGGTAAGTAATACTGTTTGATTTTCATAGAAATCACCAGCATTATATTACAAAGTCTATGACAAATAGTATGCCTCCCTTCCTTTCCAGGGCTTGTTTCTATGAGAGACACTGAAACACATGATGATTCATGAATGGTTTCTTCTTTATATAGGTTAATTCAACAACTATTTTAGGAGAAGTATAATGTTTTTATCAACAACCTCAAGATCAAGTGCTAGAAAATTCAACAAAAAGAATGGCTGAACTGTACATGTTTGTTAATCAAAAAACCTTTTAGGAGTTTGAATGTGATTATCTTAATTTTTAATCATGCTCAAATAACTTCTTGACATAATTTCACAATAAATATATATGTGTTTGCAGATGACATGCATGCATGTATACACACACACACACACACACACACACACATTCATAAACACAGGGGAACCAGAAACTCCACTAAAAGACTACTGGAACTCATAAGAGAGCTTGGTAAAGTTGCAGGATATAAAATCAATGCAAAAAAGTAATAGACTTTGTGTACCCAGACAATGCCAAGCCTGACAAAGAACTGGTAAGATCAGTCCCATTCACAATAGCTACAAAAATGTCAACACCTTGAAATAAACTGAACCAAGAAGGTGAAAGATCTCTACAATGAAAATTATTGAGCATTAAAGAAATAGAAAACAGACAAAAATGGAAAAATCTTCCATGTTCATGGATCAGAAGACTTATCATCATAATGTCCATATGAAAGAAAGAAATTTACAGATTCAATGTGATCCAATGAAAATACCAAAGGCATTCTCCTCAGATCTAGAGACTATGATGCTAAAATTCATACAGAAAAACAAGAGAGCCCAACAAGCTCAAACAATACTAAACAACAAAAGCAAAACTGGGAGCATTACAATACTAGATTTAAAAGCATACTACAGGGGCCAGCACTGTGGTGCAGTGGGTTAACACCCTGGCCTAAAGTGCCGGAATCCCATATGGATGCCGGTTCAAGACCCCGCTGCTGCACTTCCAATCCAGCTCTCTGCTATGGCCTGGAGAAGCAGCAGAAGATGGCCCAAGTCCTTGGGCTCCTGCACCCACGTAGGAGACCTGGAAGAAGCTACTGGCTCCTGGCTTTGGATCAGCACAGCGCCGGCCGTTGTGGCCAACTGGGGAGTGAACCATCGGATGGAAGATCTCTCTCTTTCTCTGCCCCTCCTCTCTCTGTGAAACTCTGACTTTCAAATAAGTAAATAAATAAATAAATCTTTTTTTAAAAAAGCATACTACTATAATCAAAACAGCTTGGATCTGACACTAAAATAAATACATAGATCAATGAAACAGAATAGAATCTTCATAAACCAATCCAACATGTACAACCAACTAATCTTTGGACAAATGAGCTAAAATCAATACCTACAGAATGGTCAGTATCTTCAACAAATGGTGCTGGAAAGTTGTATATACATGTGCAGAAGTATGAGGTAAGAACCCTACCTATATACCTATATACCCTATACAAAAGTCCACTCAAAATGGATCAAGAATCTCAATCTATGACATGATACCATCAAACTGCTAGAGAACATTGGAGAACCTCTGCAAGACACTGGCATAGGCAAACACCTCTTGAAAAAGACCCTGGAAGCAAGGAGATCAAAGCAAAAATACACAAATGGGATTACATCAAAGTAAGAAGCTTCTACAAAGGAAACACTCAACAAAGTGAAGAAGCAACCGACAGAATGGAATAAAACACTGGCAAACTATACAACAGATAAAGGATTAAGATCCAGAATCTATAAAGAGCTCAAGAAACTCAACAACAACAAAACAAGCAACCCAGCTACAAAATGCTCAAAGGACTTGAACAGGCATTTTTCAAAAGAGGACATTCACGTGGCCAAGAGACACAAGAAAAATCCTCAGGATCACTAGCTACCAGAGACATGCAAACAAAACCACCATGAGGTTTCACCTTACCTTAATTAAATTGGCTTTCATGCAGAAATCAACAAACAATAAATGTTGGTGAGGACGTAGGAAAAAGGTACCCTAATACACATCTGTGGAAATGTAGATTAATACAGCCATTATGGAACACAGTATGAAGATTCCTCAAAAACAGGAAAATACACCTATCATGTGACCCAGCCATCCCACACCTGGGAATTTACCAAGGGAAAGGAAATCAGTGCACGAAAGAGTTATCTGTACCCCCATGTTTATTGTCGCTCAATTGCACAATAGCTAGGATATAAAATCAACCCAACTGTCCATCAACCAATGACTGGATAAAGAAAATGTGCTATATACATACTATTCAACCACAAAAAAGAACAACATTCTGTCTTTTGCAAGAAAATGGATGCATCGGAAAACCATTATATTTAGTTAAATAAGCCAGTCCCAAAAAGACAAATATCATATGCTTTCCTTGATCTGTGGTACCAAATAGAGTACAAAAATTTAATGTATATGAGTAAAATTCACATTTTGAGATGTGATTATTGTTTAAAGCCCTTGTCTGTAAATAATAACCTGTTCCTCTACTATTTAGAACAGTGTTGTTGTTCTTTCTTACTACTGGTAAATTTTTTACTTAGTGGAGGGTTAAGCATATGATTTTAAAGTAAACTGAAAGTATGTTATTATAAAACTTAAAAGAAAGAATAAGAAAGGAAGGAGGAGGGAGAGTGGTATACTTGGACATAGACCTGACAGATTTTGCAAGACTTAAAAATAGAGATTACCTATGAGACTAGAAATGGAAAGGGGAATACAAACCAGTATATGGGCATCAATCAAATGTTTGGAGAGATGAAATTCGACCCCATTTTCATTTCATTACAAAAAAAGAAAAAAAAAAGGACTATTCCAAGACAGTTGTGCTATCCACATGGAAAAGCAGAGAATAAAACTTCAGTTTCTTTTCCAACTACAACTTAAATTGCTGTATGAAGATATGTTGTCAGGCACCCAGGGTAGAGTATACACTTGGCAATTCCTTTTATAAATGAGTACTGACTACATGAGGTTGTTTTCTCCCTTGTAAAGATATTTAAGCTTAACAATGCATAGTCTGGAAATTAATAGTTACCATTTTGAAGCAATACATTTCATTTTTTATTTTGCTGGACACTTACCGATGAGCGGGTAAGAGGTCTTTCTCTGGTTTGAATAGACCCACAACTGGTAGTCCATTTCTGAGCCCTTAGAGACAAAAAGAACTAAGTATCACAAGTCTTTGTCAGGGCATACTTCAAGGATGTATTTCTTTTGTTTTTTAGAAAACTTTAATAAATATAAATTTTGAAAGCATTTTCCCCCCATAACCACCCTCCCACTCGCAAACCATCCCATCTCCTACTCCCTCTCCCAACCAACTCTTCAGTAAGATTCATTTTTAATTCTCTTTATATACAGAAGATCAACTTAGTATATACTAAGTAAAGATTTCAACACTTTGTACCCACACAGACATACAAAGCATAAAGTACTGTTTGAAGATAAGTCTTACCATTCATTCACATAGTACAACACATTAAAAACACAGATCCTACATGGGCAGCAAGTGCACAGTGACTCCTATTATTGATTTAACAGTTGACACTCTTATTTATGACGTCAGTAATCACCCGAGGCTCTTGTCATGAGCTGCCAAGGCTATGGAAACCTCTTGGGTTCACAAACTCCGGCCTTATTAGACAAGGCCAGAGTCAAAGTGAAAGTTCTCTCCTCCCTTCAGAGAAAGGTGCCTCCTTCTTTGATGGCCTGTTCTTTCCACTGGGATCTCACTCACAGAGATCTTCCATTTAGGTCATTTTTTTTGCCACAGTGTCTTGGCTTTCCATGCCTGAGAAACTCTCATGGACTTTTTAGCCAGATCAAGGATGTATTTCTTTAGCATTTCTACATTTCCAAACAAGAAAATAATTGGGACCAGTGCCAACGCTATTCGAGTTAACAGGACTGACCGAAATAACTTCGGTCCCTTTCTGAGCCTCCAAGACTACACCCCAGATTCATGCCATATGACTTTTGACAAGGATCACAATGCTATTATGCCAAGTGACCTAAGGAATAAAGAATCATATTTATGCCACTTCACTAGTAAAGGTAAGTCTAATCCTGATCATTCCACTCTCAGCTATCTCCAGTCTCTTTGAAGAATGCTGTGTTTTACTGGATTTAGCTGGCTTTCTATCATCTACACAAGAGACCTGGATTAAGTTCTCAGCTCCAGCCATCAGCTCTACTGCTGCTGTAGGCACTTGTCGAGTGAAACCATAGACATAAACTCTTCTGTCTGTCTATGTCTCTCAAATAAAACAAGTTTTTAAAAAAGACATGTATGTGGTGTGCACACACATTCCCCGAAGAGCAAGCTTTCATTCAACTCTTATCTTGCTCTTTAATAATTTATTAGAGGCACCAGATATATCATTCCCTGAATCAGCATCTAAGGCATACAGCTTTTATGCAGGTGTTCTTCATGTCCAAATTTATAAGGAGTGAGATTTTAGCATGGTGGTTTGAAGATGCCTGAGACTCACGCCACAATAGCTGGGTTCCAATCCAAGTTCTAGGTCCTGATTCCAGCTCCCTGCTAATGTGCATTCTGGGAAGCAGCTATGAATTCTCAAGTAACTGGGTTCCTGCCACCCACGTGGGGTACCTGAATCGTACTCCTGCATCCAGACCTTAGTTTCAGACCACCCTTAGGTGCTGTGGGCATCCAGAGATTGAACCAACAGAGGCGAGCACCCTCTCTATGTATTTCTGTGTCTTCCTCTCTCTGTGTCTGTCTTCATCCCTCTTGCTATCTCTGTCCTCTCCGACCCTCAAAAATTAAAAAAAAAATTCAACTAGACATGTCTATTAGGTTTGTGTACACTGAGATGATAGGTGTGGGATTGGAGAAACCAGAATATACAGAAATAGCAATCCAACAGACAAGGTTATTAGGAAGCATGTAAGATATTTTTGTGTGTATATATATATATACATTTATATATATACACACAAAAAAAATAAAATACATGACAATAGCAATCTGAAATTATACTCCAATTTCATTAAATTATGGCTTTCAGTTCACATGAAATTTAAAATCGGAACAGAAGAGCAATACCCATACATAGACAAATACATCTCCGACGTTTTCCATTCCCACATGTGCACATGGTTCTGGGGACAAAATATATTGCTGCCTACAATTGGTCTCTTTGCCCGGAACTGTATTTTACAAATATACACTGTAAGCATGTGTGCATGTATCTGGATCAAAGGGAAAATACATTCATCTCAAAAACCAAAGTTGTTATTTAACTCAAAGTATCTTTCAGATTACTTACACTTAATCCTAGCACTGGTAGTGCCATATGGATAACGTCACTCACTGTGTCTAAATTGGTAACTGTTATAATTCCAGACTGTAAAAGGGAAAAGAAGAAAAAACTGCTGATACAGGAGAATGTTAAAGTATATGGTTACATAATTATGAAACTCTTGGTTTCAGGGTAAAGTTTGAGTAATGACAAAGCAAAATACATATGAAGCACCAAACCTTAATGATAACTGATTTTTATTACTTTACGTAACACAAAGCCAGAAGAAAGAATTTCAATTAATTAACATGTTTCTAATAGAGGAGTTATGATACTAAAAATATAACTGCTTAGGCCCAAACAGAAAGAACCTCAATTCAGAAAGAGCCCAACACCCAAAGACTATTTCCATCATGCAGGGAATAGTTCAACAAGGAGTCAGTCTCTCTCCTTCTCTTGATGAGTTGTGTTTTTATGTTTAGATTGATTTCTTTGCATACCATATATTCAGTCCTCGTCAAATGAGAGTAAGAACTGGCTCTCACAGGCATTCTTGCTCCATAAACCACTATGTAGGGAATACCTTCTCCTAGTCAGATCACCCTTTTTAGATTTTCATTGTCAAAATGTATTGAGACCATGAACCCAGAATTCAAGGCTGAAAATTCTAGACATCTGAGTTCTTTTTTGAGATACCCATAGAATTTTAAAACTGTACATGAACACTTTCACAGAATTTTTTAAGGAAAAAAACTCTTTTGAAGGATTACTCATCTTTTTCCAATTTATCTGGTTTGTAACATAATGGATTTTCATGGTATATGGAAATCATTAAATTCAAAATAAGCAGTACAAGGGTATGGGCCTTCTTTTCTGGTCCTGTTCTCTCTATGAACACATAGATGGAGCTGCTTATAAGCATGTAACTTAAACTATTCAATAATTAGAAAATATGGAAATGAGTTTCATTTCTTTTCCATATGAGATGTTACTCCATATATAACGGCCAGGGAAATGTGACCAGATCTCTAAGAGTTTCATATGAAAATTATGCAACAAAAGCAGCTATGTGCTCCAAGACATTAAAACAAATGTGCTGAAAATGAAAAAAAAAAAATTAAAAAAAGTAGAGGCTGTCCCAGCACAAAAACAGAAGATATTTCAAAATGGGAACTTTAGCTGTGAAAAATATCTGAAAGAACAATGCAGTGGGTGGACTAAAAAGCACAAGTGAGATGGCAAATTGAAGACAATGAATTTGAAAATACATCAATTGGAAACAGTCAGTCTGAAAAAGGAAGAAAGGTATGATTGAAAAAATTAGAGCTTACTGCCCTAGTCCAGGAGAAGATAGTTTTTAAAAAGTGGAAAGAGTGTAGTCTCAGGGAAGAGTTGGGGAGAAAATGCCAGAGGAAACTCTACCAAAATTAGAGGGACATGGTGGACCTCCTGTGGATGGCACGGATGCCCACAACTTGGGACTCCAATAGCCGAGAGCCTGCCCAGCAGCCAAGAGCCTACGCACTGGCATTGGAAAGTGAGGTGAGACCGGACAGTACTAGCAGTAGTCCAAGGCACTGGTGATTAAGCTGCAAAGAGAGCCTAGAGAAAACTTGGCTTGCAGCCCCAACGAGGAAAGTGTACTTTCCAAACTAGAAGAGAAAAAAAAGTATGGACACAATTTCTCTTTCCCCAATCACTTTACAATGCCATTCTGTAACAAGCCAATAGAGCAGGTGCCATTTTGGACATATGTAACAGCTGTGCCAGCTCGTGTCCATGCCCAGCAACTAGTTGAGTGGAGACCCCTGACTAGTGGGAAGAACTAACAGGGGGATAGGAGCCTGTGACTTTGTGAGGCTTCTCTACTGGGACTGTGAAAAAAACTGAGGGTGTGAGGCAGGATCCACGGTGAGGCTGGGACTTTGGGCACTCACACTGGGAGACTCAGGGCTTCCTGGTTACCTGGTGAGAGACATCGCTGGAGAATCTAAACTTACACTGAGGACTGCACAGATCCTTTGTGTGCTCCCTGCGACAGAGTGGATGAATATTATAGCCACTGGGGCTAGCGCTAAGGCACTGGTCTCCATTAAGGAGAGGAGCTCAGCTGAGCAGAAAAAATTTCCCTTCTGATAAAAAACAGAGAGAGAGATTTACTGTGCCAAACCTGGGTGTATCACCTCAGACATGCCCTTAACCCTGGAGAACTGAACAGAGCTCCCTGATCACACCCACTACAAGCTAGATATTCACTTAAAGTAGACATTCCACTTATCTACAGAGCCACAGTACACAGATAAAATCCACTAGACCAAAAAAAAAAAAAAAAAAAAAAAAAAAAAAAAGAAGAAGAAGAAGAAGAAGAAGAAGAAGAAAAGGAAGAAACCAACAAGTATCTCCACACATGCCAAACAACAAACCCACCAATTCAAGAAACAAGAATAAGGAACACGACATGACACCCTGAAAAGAGTAAAACCCTTCAACAGTAGATTGTGAATACATTGAGGCAGAAGAAATGTAGGAAATGGAAGTTTAAAAATTGATCGTAAGATTACACAGAAGTTATCGGACACAAATGCACAAACTACTGAAATCTGTACAGGACATGAAATAAAATTTCCTCCATGAAATTGAGACCTTAAAGGGAAATCAAAATGAAATGAAGAATATAATAAAATGAATTAAAAATGCAGTGGGGAGCCTTAACAACATAATCAGTGAAGAAGAAAGAATATGGGCCGGCACCACGGCTCAATAGGATAATCCTCCACCTAGCGGCGCCAGCACACCAGGTTCTAGTCCTGGTCGGGGCACCGGATTCTGTCCCGGTTGCCCCTCTTCCAGGCCAGCTCTCTGCTGTGGCCTGGGAGTGCAGTAGAGGATGGCCCAAGTTCTTGGGCCCTGCACCCCAAGGGAGACCAGGAGAAGCACCTGGCTCCAGCCTTCGGATCGGCGCGGTGCGCTGGCTGCAGCGTGCCGGCCGCAACGGCCATTGGAGGGTGAACCAATGGCAAAGGAAGACCTTTCTCTCTGTCTGTCTCACTGCCCACTCTGCCTGTAGAAAAAAAAAAAAAAGAAGAAAGAATATAAGACTTAGGAGACAAAGCACAGGAAAGAATACAGTCAAACCAAACACAAGAAGAGGAAATTAGAAACCTAAAAAACACTGTTGGAAATCTACAAGATACTATAAAGTGACCCAACATACAGGTTCTAGAAGTTCCTGAAGGCATGGAAAGAGAGAAAAGATTAGAAGGCCTTTTGAATGAAATAGTAACGGAAAACTTTCCTAATTTGGAGAAAGAAAGGGACATCCAAGTAAGGAAGCACATGAAACTCCTAATAGACATAACCAGAAAATATCCTCATCATGCCACATTGTAATCAAACTCACCACAGTAAAACAGAAGGAGAAGATTCTAAAATGTGCATGTGAGAAATGTCATGGTACTTTTAGAGGATCTCCAGTTAGACTCACAGCAGACATCTCATCAGAAACCCTACAAGCTAGGAGAGAATGGCCAGATATACTCCAAGGCTTAAAAGAAAAAAAATGTCATCCAACAATATCATACCTGCAAAGATCTCATTTATGAACGAAGGTGAAATAAAGACCTTCCATAACAAACAGAAATTCAAAGAATTTATCACCACCCGTCCAGCCCCACAAAAGATGCTTAAGGATTTGTTGCACACAGAAACATGGTCATCACTACAAAAGAAGGTAAAGGAAGAAAATCCCTCAGTAAAAGTTCAAAGGAAATTCAACGTAAAAAACAGGAATATTTTTGGGAAAATGGCAGGGAAAAGTAGTTACTTATTAATAGTCATCTTCAATCTAAATGCCTTCAAATCCCCCGTTAAAAGACACAGACTGGCTGAATGGATTAACAAACAAAACCCATCTATTTGCTGCCTACAGGAAGGAAAAAATGTTTGCAGTCACTGTGAAATTTCCCCAAATTTGACAAAAATAAAAAGTTACAAATTAGCGGCTGGTGCTGTGGCATAGCGGGTAAGGTCGCTGCCTGTATGCCGGCATCCCATATGGGTGCCAGTTCAAGTCCTGGCTGCTCCACTTCCCATCCAGCTCTCTGCTGTGGCCTGGGAAAGCAGTAGAAGATGGCCCAAGTCCTTGGGCCCCTGTACCCACGTGGGAGACCCGGAGGAAGCTCCTGGCTCCTGGCTTCGGATTGCAGTGCCTCCAGGCGTTGCGGCCATCTGGGGAGTGAACCAGTGGATGGAAGACCTCTCTCTCTCTCCGCGCCTCTCCTTCTCCCTCTGTGTAATTTGACTTTCAAGTAAATAAATAAATCTTTTTTAAAAAGTTACAAATTAAAGGAACTCAGAAAATATCAAACAAAATAGATTCAAAGAAAGCCATGTTTTGGCACATTGTGGTCATATTACTATAAGTCAGAGAAGGAGCACAGATCCTGAAAGCAGGGACACAAAAATAGGCAAATAAGACAGTCACCATGGATCACTCAAGCTATCAGAAAGCATCGTGACCAGAACACAGTGGAATATCTGCAAGGCGTAGAGAGAGAAATATTAGCTAGGATATTCTTTCCAGGTTCAGCAAAAGTGCCTTTCAAGAGTGAAGCTGAGGGGCTGGCGCTGTGGTGCAGTGGGTGAATGCCCTGGCCTGAAGTACTGGCATCCCATATGGGCGCTGGTTCAAGACTTGGCTGCTCCGCTTCCAGTCCAGCTCTCCTCTGTGGCCTGGGAAAGCAGTGGGATGGCCCAAGTCCCTAGGCCCCTGCACCTGTGTGGGAGACCTGGAAAAAGTTCCTGGCTCCTGGCTTCGGATCCGTGCAGCTCTGGCCATTGCAGCCAATTGGGGGGTGAACCATCGGATGTAAGACCCCTCCCTCCCTCTCTCTCTCTCTCTCTCTCTCTCTCTCTGCATTTCCTCTCTCTGTGTAAGTCTGATTTTCAAATAAATAAAATAAATAAATCTTTTTTTTTTTAAAGTGAAGCTGAAATCTACACATTTTTGGATGAAAGCAAATTAGAAAATTGGTTGGCACCAGAACTTTACTACAGGAAATGGCAAGTTTCCGTAAGATAAAATCAAGAGAAAATTAGAGAAAACTCAGATTTTCAAGTGTGAATGAATAGCATTAGGTATGATTATTTTATGAAAACCATACATAAATGAAATTGATTTTGAAAAATTCCAGGATGAGCAACCATTTGCCATAACTAAAACCAAAGCAGCTTGAGACAAGGGTGCTCCTCCCTACAGGAGAACTCCACTTCAACTTCTTCAAGCAATTCCTCTGGTTATGGAAAACAGCTCATAAAAGATGCCTGGCTCTGATTAGCTGCTGGGAAATGGCTGTGCTGGACTAGGCTTTTTCCACTGCGAATACCATGTTTTGTGATCTGAAGCTGCTGTAAAGAAAAAAGTCAAATAGCGTATCAGTGTTATCATGGTCACCGTTATGAAGATCTGCGCTAGTGTGTCATGATTTTAGAAATCAAATGTGATCCAACTGAAGATATTCTTCCCTACAACATACAAAAATGAGGAAGACACACACCGATCTCTCCAAAGGTTCACCCCTCCAAGTTTAATTCAATCCTGACAGACTTTGGTGTGGGACGTAACCAGCTCAATGCAACACCTAACTCAGAAAGTGGATTCTGTTCCACAAAGGGAGCATTACTAGAGCAAACAATCAATTGGAACATGAAATGAACAACAGGTGGCAATAGTATTTATACCAATGTTCCATTTCCAGGTGAGGACTGTATGGTGTTTATCTAAACTATATCTTGATCTTGGGAATACACAGGTATTCGAAGATAAAGGCATGCAGCATATGTAACTGCCTTCAGAAAGAAGCATATCCAGACACACATCAAGAGACAGACAGAGAAAATAAATTATGGAACAAAAATAGGACAAGATGTCATCAAATCAGCACATTTGGATGTGATAGTCCTATCACTCTTTCACACATTTCAGGGTTTTAAAATTCCTTCCAAATAAATAAAAATATTTTAACATGAAATAAATATTGAAAAACTGGGAACAAACAAAAACACTGTTTGAAAGTAGTGACAAATGAACAGAAATATTTAATTCCCAGAATACTGGCTTGGGAAAAACACTTTATGAAAATGTGAAACTCTGTGGATATTTAACACGAAATAGTCTTTCTAAGCATAAGCACTGAGTTATCGTGGATTCCCAATGCTTCATATAACCTAACATTTACTTTTTTATGTACACAAAAAAATTGCATGTGTAGGTGAAGATATATTTCTCCATGTTCCCTTCGGAATACTCTCACTCTCCCATCTCTCTCTGTCACTCCAATCTCACTCTCTCCTCCCTCTTCTTCTCATCCCCTCCTCTCTCCTCTCCTCTGTTCCATTATATTGTTCCTCTTCCCATACTTCTTGATCTCTATCTGTTTCTCTACCTAAAACCTCTATCCCCATTGTCTCTACCTCTCTTTCAGTCAAAGTCAGGAAATTGGAATTTAAAATGTTGAGTCCAAAACACACTTACATAAGGAACGTTGCTAACGGTATCTGACTCTATCTGTAGAACTGTCGTCTGCTTTTGATCTTTCTCTTTCGACTCAGTTATACACCTAATCAAAATCATTAAGAAACAAAAATTAATGAATTAGCTAATGTTTCTCTTCAAATCAATTCATGTGGCAAAATGTTCTATATATTTCTCATCATTGATACGTACCTATATATACACACACACACACACACGAAACTCTTGTTTGAGGTAGCTAATACATATACTGATACAGAGACATACATATGCATTTCTGTGCACAGATATCTATAGCATACTTACAGGATATAAATATTTATATTCATCTATAAATAACTTTTATATTATTTAGATTTAGATTTGTAGAACTTCTCAGCAAGGTCAAAAGATGAGGAGTGGCATCGCTGTGGCATACGAGGTAACATCACCGCCTGTGGCACCGGCAGCCCATATGGGCACCGGTTCCAGGCCCGGCTGCTCCTCTTCCAATCCAGCTCCTGGCTATGGCCTGCGAAAGCAGTAGAAGATGGCCCAAGGCCTGGGCCCCTGTAGCTCCACAGTAGACCAGGAAAAAGCTCCTGGCTCCTAGCTTCAGATCAGCCCAGCTCTAGCCATTGCGGCCACTTGGGGAGTGAACCAGTGGATGGAAGAGCTTACCCTCCACCTTTCCTTCTTTCTGTAACTCTACCTCTCAAACAGATAAATAAATAAATCTTTAAAAAGCCAAAACAAGAACAACAACAAAACCAGATGAGTAGGAAAATAATTCTGGGAAAGACGGCATGGCCTGGAAAATAACAGGGAGTGTCTTGATGTGTGGTTTGGGCAGCAGATCCACCCCTCAACGTTTTCCTATCTGGACCGCCTTCATGGCTTCAAGTGTAGGAAGCAACAGGTGCTTTCAGACTCACTCAGTAGAGCACTGAGTAGATCCACTCAGCTACTGAGTAGCTCAGTACTAGCTACATTTATAGACAATTAATACATATTGGGAATATTGTTAGCTCTGATCCATAGGCTGTATGGAGGGAAAGATGAAAGATACATCTTGAACTTCAACAGTGAACAGAACATTCATGTGAATGAGGGAACATGACTTACAGCACATGTAGAGAAACCAAGGATTGCAAGATCATCTAAGAGTATTTTCAAGTGGGAAGAGCATTTTTAAGTGGGAATCATGTAGGGGCACTGCTTGCAGAGATTTATGCCTGCTATCACAAACGAAAGATTCAAAATGTGTATGCTAGAGAAATACCTGTCCAGCAGACGTTCCCATTTTTCCATAAATGTCTTCGAACTGCAAGCAGAGAAGTCAGAGAAAATAGTAAGCTACATAAAAGACTAATTCCATCTGATTAAGACTACCATTGCAGACAAACACACCAGCAGGCAAGTGTGGGTGACGGGGACTCAGGCGTAAGTAGTGCCCTCTCACACAAGGGCTCTGGGTGGAGTCTGCTCTTGTACAGCAACATTACAGCGATGGGAAAGAGTTCTTCAAGGGAAGGAGAAGCTGACTTGAAATGAAACCCTGGATTGCAACTATGGGATGCTAGCTCAGTGATCACAGGAGTCACTGAACTGACAGGAGTCTCAGTATCCACCATCGAAAGTGGAGGTCATTAAACCTCAGAGTGCTCCTGTAGCTTGAAGTGCTATTCAAATGGAAAAAGCATTATGATCAGATTATGTCACACTGAAGAGACTGGGCATGTGAATGGAATGCTCTGGGCTCACTTTAGGGGGGAAATCCATACCACTGTACTTCACAGAGGCTGCAGAATTGTCAGATGTCAAATAAATACCTAGAAAATTATTTTAGTGCTATGATGTGCTGAAGGATGTCAAAGCACCTAGTGTTTGGTGACTAATGTTTTATATCCTTTCTGCTACATCATTAATGTATTTGAAATCCAAAGTGAAAAAGATCTGCAGTCGCAAACATACATGGGCTTATAATTTACTAGCATTCAAAACAGCTGGGGAGTGATTGACTACATGGAAAATAAAACTGACCATTTATATGACTGGGTCCTGTGCCGGCAGCACCTGTAATACCTTGCTCATGAATATTTTCATTATCCCGAGAGTAAACCCTAATCTCTAGTAAGCAGCCACACGCTATTCTCCACCACCCCCAGATCCTACACCATGTCATAACTATCCATTCATCAGGTCATGAACATGTAATTTGTTGCTAACTTCTGGCTCTAATGAACAACACTGCTAGGAACATTTGTGCCCAAAAGTCAGAGTTAGGAACAAACAGAGTGTATGTATGTTTACACTTTTCTTGGACCTATATTCCACAGTGGAATTGCTCAGTCCTGCTCAGTCGTCCTACATTGAACTCACGGAAGCAACAGGTTTTTCTGCAGGGGCTGCCACATTTCCTATTTCTACCAGCGAGAGCTCACCCACGCGGCATTTCTATGCCTTCTCAGGACATGCTTCCACAGCAAAGTGGACATTTCCTTGGCTTTCCACCTTCATATGGACCTGAACACCACGGGTTACTTATGCCAATTTGCATAAGAGTGATAACAGCCAACAGCAAATGTACTCGGTGCTGGGCATTGTTGTAAATGTGTTGTATGTGTTTACATAGCTTCACAGCCAATATAGCCTATGTCCACCTCGTGCCCACGCTTCTCCCTCATTCAAAAAACTGTCTAGTGGAACTCCTCATCAAAGGCACCACAAATAGGCAGCTTCCTATCACCTGCAAGATTAAGAAGACATTAAGCAATAGAATCTGAGAACCTAGGGAGAAAATTTGTCATGGCAAAGAAGACATGCAGACAGTGGTACAAGCATGGCTTTGTTCTCAGTAATATTTGCAAGCAGTTCCATCACAGAACTGAGTTGATTAACAGTTTGGATATATCTCCATTGTATCAACTTCAATATGACCTGACAGACCTGGAGGGAGTGAGGAGAGGAGGAGAGCAAAAAAGAGCACCAAGCACCTGGGATGAACTGTCTATGTGAAAAACACACAGGACATTCGGTTTGTGCCTGTTCAGAGCAGCAGGCAGAGGTTGCAAGGTACCTGCGTACACAAAAACAGACACACAAGATGTCTAGGAAATGGAGCCCCGTTTCCTTTCCTCATACCAGCCTCAAAGTGGGCCTTGGAAAACTCACCCACATCGCATGAATCAAATCTTTGTTTCAGGTGGCCGTATCACTGAAGACACCAAATAGCAATTCTAGCAACCCAGGATATAATTTAATTTGTATATCAAGTATTATTTCTT
The DNA here is from genome assembly GCF_964237555.1 of Oryctolagus cuniculus. NCBI lineage: Eukaryota > Metazoa > Chordata > Mammalia > Lagomorpha > Leporidae > Oryctolagus > Oryctolagus cuniculus. The sequence goes on along the minus strand of NC_091439.1, from coordinate 123,893,726 downwards.
TAGGTCATTACTTTGGGAGAATAAAAGGACTTTTTCAAGCTGAATTGATCTACTCTACTAGTTGAAACACACAAAAGCCTAGACCTAGAGGCTGGAGGATATTGGAGAGGGGCCCCAGAGCCTTGCTCTCTCAAATCTATTTTTATTAATCCAAAATACCCACTCCCCAAGTAGCTCATGGAGCCCTTGGAAAACCATTGCTTCAGACCAAAGCAAATCATTCCAACAGTTCCCATTTCATTCTCTCCACACATATTGGCACATAAAAACCTCTTGGGGAAAATATGTGTCATACAAGTGCCATGGCTGGAAGTCAAAGCATGAGGCAGCAGATTATTATAGGGTCAAATTAAAATGCTTACCAATCCCCCCCCCCCAAAAAAAACAAGTTTGGAAGAAAATTTAGGTGCATTTCTCTATCTTTGCTAGAAAAGGCAATAAGGGTTATATCCTTCTATATCAAAGTAAAATTACAAGACTCAGCAGTGATACTTACAAGAACTTGGCCCTATAATTCGCCATGGGCCAGCCAATATTCAGGCACCTGGAGGCACTGGTATCACCTTCCTCAACAATGCATTTGGAAATCCATATTTCATTGACAGGGATGACATATTTGTAGTAAATATTTTTGCTGTACCTAAAAAGATCATCAAGCAAGATGTTTTTTTCTTAAATGTACTGAGAGCACATCCTCTCCTGAGCAAACCCCAATCCTCCATGTTCCATAACCAAGAAAAGCTCACATCCATCTATTCCCTCTCAGTGCACAGCACAGGCAAGAGTCAGGTGGACCTGGACAAAATCATGTGCTCAGTGAAGGCTGGCCCACAAGGGGCCCACACACACAAGATTAACGGCAGCCAGTGGCAACAGGTGGACTGGTCTGTTTCTGAATGCTGACTATGGACTTGAGGCCATACTCTGTATTTTAAAGGTGTTACATCTTAAGAGAATCACTCACTCTCTGGTCATGCACATCTGATTGACTTCAACAGAGTGGCTGAGGGGTTGAACAAAGATTAAATCATGGATGAATTATTTATAAAATTTTCTTCTTCACAGAGATAGACTATACATACATAATCTCGGAATAACCTTAGTTTCAGATATTACAAATACCTTTGAATCTTAATTCTTATACAAATTTTGCATCTTGAAAGCTGGGATGGTGAATGTCTGGTCCCTGGGCTGTACAAAGCCTGTGAAGTCACTGAGGCTGGCACTGCCAAGGCAACTAACTGCAAGCTGGATTCAAAATTCAATAAATCCGTAACAGGCTAAATTTTTAAGTTGATGATTTTCTCCAGCCCGTGAAAGGTGCTATAAATATTCAAAATGATCCTGGCGGGGTGGGGGGACCCTCTCCACTCCTTCTCTAAAGACAGCTTCTTTCAAATTTCCTTTTTTTTTTTTTTTTTTTTTTTAAAGGCAGAGTTAGACAGTGAGAGAGAGAAAAAGGTCTTCCTTCCGTTGGTTCATCCCCAAAATGGCTGCTATGGCCGGTGCTCTGCCAATCCGAAGCCAGGAGCAGGTGCTTCTTCCTGGTCTCCCATGCGGGTGCAGGGCCCAAGCACCCGGGCCGTCCTCCACTGCCTTCCCGGGCCACAGCAGAGAGCTGGACTGGAAGAGGAGCAACCAGGACAGAATTGGGTGCCCCAACCGGGACTAGAACCCGGGGTGCCGGCGCCGCCGGCGGAGGATTAGCCAGATGAGCCATGACACCAGCTCAAATTTCCTTCTTAAGATTTGGTTCAGATCATCTGCCCCACAGATTCTGGCTTAAAAAAATACTGTGTCCTACAGACTGCAGCCAAAATAAAAGCACAAAACAAAATGTACCTTAGTCCAAGTGCTCAACGTCTTATCCATAAGGGAAGAAAACACCTCCCATTTTTTTCTGCAGAGAGCACAAGGTGACAATATCGCAGCTTCAGCAGTGATATTGCTCAGTACTGGTTTGGTCCACCCCACTTTCGCCCTCTGGCATGCTGCCTTGTTCATTTACAAATCTAACTCTCAGGTGAGTGGTAGACGTGAAGAGCTCTAAGCCTTAAGGAGGATGTTCAGGGATTTGGCCACAGGGCTCCCTATGATTTAAAGCGATTGAAATGAAACTGTCATAAAATCTGCCATGGGATCCAAAAGAATACAAAGTGTTGAGGCAGCTGGGTGAGAGCCGGTACTATAATAAAGAGATCTAGTTTTAAACATGGGCTCACAGGACCAGCGCTGTGGCACAGTGGGTAAAGCCCTGGCCTGCTGAAGCACCGGAATCCCATATGGACGCCAGTTCTACTTCCGGCTGCTACTCTTCCAATCCAGCTCTCTGCTATGGCCTGAGATAGCAGTAGAAGATGGCCCAAGTCCTTGGGCCCCTGCACCCATGTGGGAGACCCGGAAGAAGCTCCTGGCTCCTGGCTTCAGATCGGCACAACTCTGGTTGTTGCGGCCATCTACGGAGTGAACCAATGGAGGGAAGACCTCTCTCTCTGTCTCTACATCTCTCTCTAACTGACTTTCAAATAAATAAAATAAATCTTAAAAAAAAAAAAAATCATGGACCCACGACTACTGTGGTGACCTTGAGGCAGCCACTGGGGCTCTCTTAGCATCAGAGCCTGTTGGAAAACAAGAATACAGACCCATCTCAGATAGTGAAAGCAAGGATTAGGCAAGAGGAGGTACAAGATATCCTGAACACACAGATTGCGCTTAACACACCCCTGATCCAACATACCTCATATGATTGTCACTAAGATGAGACTGCATTTTATAAAACTGGGCCTGAGTCTTGCTTCTCTGCTCTAGGACAGGGCAGAACTGGAAGCCAAGGGGAGGGCAGCACTGGCAACTTTTATTTTTCTTTACTCACTTCCTGGTGAGATTTTGTTTGTGGAACTAGTCTTTGTCTTATATAATATTTCATAAATTATGAAAACACAGGTGGAGCAGATAAGCAGATGTCCAGATCAGTCTATTCCTGCCTACTCCTTCCCTGCACACGTGTATTAAGCAGTTGCCTTATTCCAGGCTGTGTACTGGTTGCATTTGTGTTCAAGGCTGACAGTGGGAGTGACCACTTGTGTCTATCTCCAACCGGCACACCAAATCTGCCTCCTGTACCTTTTGCTTTCACTGTCCCTCCCAAGTTGGGGCCCTTGGTATCAGTGATCTGGGTTATCATCTCCAGGACATAGTCTCCCTCCTATATTGCTGCCAGCTCTCCAATCCATTATCTCCCAGCAGCCACAATGATATACTACAATATTTACCTGATATGGCCATTTCCATAAGGAAACCCCTTCAAAGGCATTTCTCAACCCCTTACTGGGATCTGTCAAGATCCTCTGTGACCAGAACCCTGAGCACTTATTCAGTCTCACCTCTGACCTGGTCAATTACAATGAGCTCCAGAAACATCAGCCTTGCTGAAGCCCTGCTCCCAAAGGGTCAAGCTGCATACACGATGGCCTGCAGTCCCCTCAGCCAGGCAAATCGGGACACCCAGTCTATAGAACAGGTGGCTGCTTCTCACACCAGAGGAATGGTTTCAATGTTGCATCTCACAGAGGCACCCTAGTGGGACTCTTCTCTGACACTCTCCACATGGCACTGTTTATTTCCTACTATCAGATGCACATTATTACAATCTTCAATTGTCTCTTTCTTAGTTTGATCATCTCTAGGCAAGACTCAAGAAAGAAGAATCCTGGGACCAGCACTGTGGCGTAGCAGGTAGAGCCACTGCCTGCAGTGCCAGCATGCCATGTGGGTGCCAGTTCAAGTCCCGGCTGCTCAACATCCAATACAGCTCTCTGCTATGGCCTGGGAAAGCATTAGAAGATGGCCCAAGTCCTTGGGCGCCTGTACCCATGTGGAAGATCTGGAAGAAGCTCCTGGATCCTGCATCCTGGATCCTGGATCCTGGCTTCAAACTGGTGCAGCTTCGGCATTTGCTGCCATCTGGAGAGTGAACCAGCGGATGGAAGACTGTCTCTGTCTCTGTGTCTCTTTCTCCCCCGCCCTTCTCTTTCTCTCACTGCCTCTACCTCTCTCTAACTCTTCCTTTAAAATAAATAAATAAATGTTCAAAGAGAGAGAGAGAGAGAGGAACCCTGTCTCTCCCATTCTTGATTCCACTGTCTACAGGGGCACAATACAGAATAAAACTTCCATGACTACTTGTTTAATAAGTGAAGAATGAAATCACTGGCAAAAACAAAGTAAAAACATGCTACTTGCTGAGAAAGAGTGCATGAAAATGAATTTTGTTAGAGACAATATATTTCACGATGATCAGGACAGCATGCAGCATATGCACCTACCGAATGTTCGAGATTTTCAGTACGTCCTTGTACAAAAAAGCCTGATGCTTTGTTTTCTTATTACCCGTTCTTAACTTTATCGGACCGTGCACCAGTAGTCTTCGTTCACGTCCCTTTGAAGCACTTGCATCCTCTGAAGTCCCAGCCTCTTGAAAATCATCGTCCCTGCTCAACAGCAAACACCAAAGAGTAGCTAGTCAATGGTCACAGACTAGTTTGATGCCGGTCATTAGGAGTGACACATGATAAAACTGTCATCTCAATTCCTCAGACAAGGCTCTCCAACTACAGATGCCAATGGGGTTTCAGGTTTTACAGGTCTCAAAGAGCAGGTGGCACTGAGAGAGTTGGACAGGGAACACATCCAAGGGAGAATCTAGGGCAAGTATCGTCTTACAGGCGTGCCAAAGAAGACAGCCGCTCAGACCAAGAGGTGTCAGGTAAGTGGAGAACTGAGAGGATAACAAGAAGGGAGCCATCGCTCCCATCAAACGCTATGGAAGGTAAGGCAGGTGGTTACTGAGGACTCATCATTGGACTTACTAACACGGAGGTCTTGGTAACCATGGACAACTGCTGGTGGAATGATGGAAGGGATGTTTTCCACAAAGTCTGTGGTACACAGAGGGTTCTAAAACAACCCATCCAAAAGCCGCACACCCTAATGATTGCAGCCTATGACTGTGCTATCTGCAAAAAGAGACTGTGAAGACAGAATGAATGTGATGAACCTTCAAATAGGGAGAGTACATTCCCTAGTTTAGGAGGCCTAAACTAACCCCCAAGAGGTCCCCAAATCAGAGATTATCATCTACACTGACTCAGGACATGGCACAGAAGGGGAAGCCAGAAAGAGTTGAAGGGCAAGGGAGAATGAATCTGTCATATGGGCAGGAGCTACACAGAAACATGAGACTAGATGTAGTCAGCCCCCAGGTGACAGCTGGAGGAGGAAGGTACCTCAACTACAAGTAAGGGGATTCAAACAATGTTCTGAATTAGCTCAGAAGCAGATCCTAGCCCAGAGCAATCTCCCAACATGTGGACCAAGCTTAGAGGACCCTATGAAGTGGACCCAGAGAATCCCAAATAAACCTGTGCCCTACAGGTCCGTAACAAGGAATTCCTGTGGTTTTCAATCTCTCCGTTTCTGGTCATTGTTGTACCTCTATTATTTTAACAAAAAGAATGTTGCTTCCTGAAACTAGGTGCCATTGCCATAAGCATCTAAAAATTGGAATGCGGATTTGCAATCAGCAATAAGCGAAGGCTGCAACACGTCTGAGGAGCATGAGAAAGAAAAAGCTGAAATTCTGTGGAATACACAGTTAGCAGAAATGTGCATACGAAAGATTCTGCTGGTGTGCACTTGGCAGTATTGAGGATCAAAAGTCTGTGAGAGCATTTCAGGCATGGAAAGCCAAGACACTGTGGCAAAAACATAGTCTACACGAACGATCTCTGTAGACCCCAGTGGAAAAAAGTGGCAATCAAAGAAGAGTGCACTTATCTCTAAAGGGAAGAGAGAACTTCCACTTTGCTTATGGCCTTGTCCATAGGGGAAAAAACCGCTATAATCCAAAAGTTTTCCTTTTGAAATCTGTATTTATGAAATAAACGTTTTCTATTAAAAAAGGCTTCCATAGCCTAGACAGCTCATTTCAAGAGCCTCGGGTGGTCACTGACGTCATCCATGAGAGTGTTCATTGTTAAATTAACAGCAGAATTGGAATCCCCTGGTACGAGTACTCAAACAATATATTTCACTTTGTGTTTTTATGGGGGTGCAAACTGTTGAAATCTTTACTTAATGTATACTAAACTGATCCTCTGTAAAAAAAAAAAAAAAATTATCAACTCCCAACTTGACTCTCACTGGGATTAAACATGACAATAGGTCTGATCTGATTTCATCATCATTTAAAAAATATCATCTATTATTTTTCACTTTATGTTTCTGTGTGAGAGCAAACTGTTGAAATCCTTACTTAATGTATACTAAGCTGATCTTCTGTATATTAAGATAATCGAAAATGAATCTTGATGTGAATGGAAGGGGAGAGGGAGTGGGAAAGGGGAGGGTAGTGGGTGGGAGGGACGGTATGTGGGGGAAGCCATTGTAATCCATAAATCGTACTTTGGAAATTTATATTCATTAAATAAAAGTTAAAAAAAAATTAACAGCAGAAGTCACTGTGCACTGACTCCCCATGCAGGACCTCTGTCCTCAATGAGTTGTATTGAGAGTTAACTGTAAAACCAGTTTTCAAACAGTTTGTGTATGTGCATATGTGTGCGTGTGTGTATGTGTGAAAATTGTTGACATCTTTCCTTAATATAGAGTTGGTCTTCTATGTACAAAGTTAATTGAAAATGAATCTTAATGGAGAATAGAACTGGGAAGGGGAGAGTGAGGGGGATGAGGCATGGGAGTGTGGGTGGGAGGACTGATATAGTGAGAAGAATAACTATACTCCTAAAGTTGCACTTATGAAAATTTGTATCCCTTAATAGATAGATTTTAAGAATAAAAAAAGAAAGTACTGAAGATTATTGAAAATTTCAAAGTCTGACTGTTTCTAACTGGCTGTGTATGAAAGGGAGCATGTATCATAAAAGAGAACATGTAATCTGGAACAATAGTATCAATCTGCCTGGTTTTAGTGCAAGTTAAAGTAAAATATCGAAAGCAATCTTCAACTGTGAAGTTCTCCATACATATCTGCTGCTAATTCATTCTAAGTAAAAGCAACAGGCATGTCTTCTGCCTTTTCAAAGGAAAATTAAATCACATACCCCTGATATTCTAAAGCAGTTTACATCTCTAAAGAGTATTTCCATTCAACTACCACACTGCCCTCTGTAAAGAACACTAAGATGGACACCACAGCTGTCACTCACCAAGCTCTTACAACATGGTTTCAGAAGAGGGAACACAAGGCAATTTTCAGCCTATCACATGTAAAACAAAATGACACAGCGATTGGTAAAGAAGTCATTGTAACGTGGTCCCCTGTTAGCATGACAATTTACATAATAGGGATACATTGATTCCCACTTAGTAAAATGCTTCCTATCTTATCTAAATTAGTGTTCAAATTGGGAGGCGAGGGGAGAGAAGTGCTAGACAACATGAAATAATGCTGGACACATCCACAAACATTTCTTAACATCACCCAGGCTTAGATATAACTGGTTGAGTTGGGACCATGTACCAATGGGGCTCTGTGGCCATAATAGGTAAAACCAGTTAGACTGAGCAGAACACAAAACTCTTTCATAAACAGGACAGCCTCTTTCGAGATCTTTTCAGAGAAAACTCTTTGCCATGAAGCCAAGGAAGTGTCTCCCCTGACAGTACAAAGCCTGCTCTTTTGAGCTCAGTAGCACTAAACCAAAGAACAAAAGTAGCTTCTCATGAAACCAGCACCAAAGTCAGGAATTACTTCCTCTGTTTTAAGGAAAACAGGACAGAACTCCTCCTGGGGTGACCAGTCTGCTTAAATGATCACAAGTAGTACAGGAAAAGGCTACCTTGCGCTGGGGACTGGCGGATGACTTCCAGAAGCTCTGACAACATTACTTTCCATGTGTTACAACTCTAGACTCTGTTGACACTATTCAACAGAGACCATGAACAAGTCCCTGAAGACTGTGGGTTCCGCAGTAGTCAAGATCACCCATCATTGTGATGTCAAGGTTCTAAGGCTCATGCCATAACTGACAAACTCTCAAACTGATATAGTGGTTTTCTAGATTTTGGCACCATCATTCAATTCTTCAAAATTAAACTGAGATGATGGTTCATTTGCATGCAGTTGTAAGAAACACAGAGAGATTTCAGCAACCTTCCCTCCAGTTTGCCCAAGCGGCAATATATTTCAAAGCTATAGTGCAATATTATTTCTTTGCATATTTTAGTATAATTATATAATTTTTTATACAAAAATAATATGTACAACATTAAAATGAATACATGATTCACCCATTTTCTGTTCTTGTAGCAAAACCCCTTAGGCTAGGTAATGTGTCAAAGAAAGAAGTTTACTTGTCTGACGGTTTTGGAGGTTGAAAAGTCCAAGAGCATGGGGCCCCACTGACTCAGCCTCTTTTCCTGGCTTATAGACAACCATCTTCACACTGTGTCCTTGCATGGCACACAAAGAGAAGGAGGTAAGGGCTTCAACAGGAGAACTGGGTGGGTGGGGGAAGAACTCTGACCATAGCAGTCTATTTTCACTTCTGTCATTGAACACTGACCTTTCGGCCCTACATACCAAATGGAGAGATAGTATCAATGTGATGCTGTGTCAATTATAAGGTTATTTTAACATATCACAAACACAAAATTCTTTTATTCAATTTCCCCCCTTAAGTGTTTAAATGGGTGATCTCTCACATCACACATAAGGGTGTTAATTGTGAAATTAACAACAGGAGTCACTGTGCATTAACTTCCCATGCAGGACCTCTGTCCTCAAATTGTTGGATTATGAGAGTTAATAGTAAAACTTGTTTGCAAAGATTTACTTCATTTTAATGTATTAAGTGGAGGATGTTATCTATGTCTCATAAGCTATAGTAATGTCTAAGTGCTCACAAAGGATGCACTATGCTTGGGTTCTTCAAAGTTGATTTTCTCAAATATATATACATACATACATACATATATAAATTAAACCTCTAAAAAAGTAAATGGTGATGAACTATCTACACAGGAAAGAAGGTTTTGTAGCAACACTGGCAGGAGGGCTGCAACCAAACTAAGTAGTTTTTGAACCCCCCCTCCTTCAGCATTCGCCATGTAGAGGGTGCTGGTAAAAGGAGTTATTCTAGAAGAGTCTCAGTGTCTCCACCTGCACAACAGAGATGATAGTGCACCTCAAAGGATTGCTGCAACTATAAAATGGGATAACAGTATAGAAAATTTAGCAAGCTAACTCACAGAATAATTCTTGCTTAATACCAAGGCTGCTTAGAAAAGACAGGGAGACATTATTTTCCAAAATAGTGAACACTATCATGGATGTTTGTCCATGGCCAAAGAGAAAGGAGGGAGAATATGTCACGCAATCAAATCCACTGAGCAACGACAAAACGTCAAGCTTCTTGCAAGGTAGTTTATATATAGCCTCCCCTTGCCTCAACATCAGCTTCTGGGGTAAAAATTAGTAATTCCATTTGACAGGTGGAGAAACTGAAGCTCAGTGAAGTTGTGTGACTGGGGGCCAGATACCTAACAGTTGGTAAAGTGAGAACTCTCTAAGTCCTAAATCACACAGTGTTTCCATAGCTAAGCAGTACCCCCCACCCCCAAGACAAGGGGAAAATATCCTTGGTATTATATACATATGCATGTATATATATTTTGCAGAATCATCTTCCTGGCATGTACCCGGGGCCTCAGTATCTTCTGCAGCTGGATTTGGTGAGCCCTCACACCCATTCATCCTTCACCCTCACAGGGCTGCTTCTGGACCCCTCGGCCTCTGTGGGCAGCTTGTTGATAACTCACAGGCAGCCAGTCTGTATTAGTGCCCAGATATGCTTTTAGTTGCCTGTTACCTTAGGCAGCCAGCCACACCTTGGCATCAGACAGGCTGGGAATAGCAGTCAATACCAAGAAAAGGTTATAATCAATGACTCTCCAGATGTCTACTTGTGCTGGCAGTTATGAGCCCTTGGGAGAACCCTTACACTCCCCATATGTTCTGGTCTCCCTCCTGAATCCCTGTAATTATCCTTTCTCATGTTGGTCCTCTGAACACCCTCATCTTTGCCTCCACCAAGGGAAACATCCTCAGTAGCTGATATCAAGCACCTGCTCCAGTGTTCCTTGCTGCCCTCTGCTGGCAAGAATAGGAAGTCATATTTTACCTCTCAGGACCATGGCACAGGGCAGGTACTTCATTGAGATGAGTCAATTCTGGAACACCAAATTGGAAGTGCTGTCACAAAACTAAGTCCATAAAATGAATACTATTTGAGAACATTTTTGAACAAATCAAAACCATTGTAAAATATCTAAGTGCACCCTGAAATGCTGCTTCTAGCTGCATCTGTCCTCTATCTTTTCATTCAAGGCAGAGTTCCAACATCACAGTGGAAAATCAGGCTCCCAATATTAATCATCATTCCCATAGTTTATAGAAATGAGCAAAAGAAATCACAAAATGGAGGATAAAGCGATAAAGCATATCCTACTCAGCCTTCCTAAAGAAATGAATAATGGTGATGATAACATACACATTAAATCAGATCTCCTAGTTCCCATGTCTGTTTCTCAAGTTGATTGAAACAGAGTAGAGGGGGATAGGATAATACGGTAAACACAAATTAAACACACTATTTGGCTACAAAAATGCATAAAGGAATGAGAGAAGAAAATCATGATGGAAGAAATGTAGTGATGCTATGACTATAATACCCTGGGCTCATAAACTACTCAAGGCAACGTCTCACGAAAAAGATTTTCTCACAATACTGCCTATTTTTTTTTTTTTGACAGGCAGAGTGGACAGTGAGAGAGAGAGAGACAGAGAGAAAGGTCTTCCTTTGCCGTTGGTTCACCCTCCAATGGCCGCCGCGGCCGGCGCGCTGCGGCCGGCGCACCGCGCTGATCCGATGGCAGGAGCCAGGAGCCAGGTGCTTTTCCTGGTCTCCCATGCGGGTGCAGGGCCCAAGCACCTGGGCCATCCTCCACTGCACTCCCTGGCCACAGCAGAGGGCTGGCCTGGAAGAGGGGCAACCGGGACAGAATCCGGCGCCCCGACCGGGACTAGAACCCAGTGTGCCGGCGCCGCTAGGCGGAGGATTAGCCTATTGAGCCGCGGCGCCGGCCACAATACTGCCTATTGAAACAGTGCTGAGGGAGCAGGGTGTTAGTTACTCCATTCCTTATGTCTTCATAGAGTAGACTGGCAATTGGATACACAAATATTGTAACTGCCTGGTCTTCACTTCTCCAACTTGGAATGAGATGTACATAGCATTCTATTCTTCTTGCAGCTAAGCTTGTGTGCTGATGCGGGGGACCCTCTCCTGTCACCTCACCTCTGGGAGGCAAGGGCAGATGGTAAAATAGTAGGGTCTTTGGAATTGGGACTGGAGATAGATTATGGATGTTTGAGTTTTGGCAAACTACTTCATATTTCCGCATCTCAGTTCTTATATCTGTAAAAAGAAGATAATGACTTTCAAAGTGTTGTGATGAAGTGTGAGATAAAGCATGGAATAAGATAATTCAATCCCTGATGCCTGCCTGACCCACAAACAGCACTCCAGAAACCCTGGAAGTATTCTCTCAGTGTCTAGATAGGGTTTCTCTGCCGCTCTGCTGGATGGTTCCCCCTCTGGGGCTCGCTGGGTATCAGAAGAGCTGCTTTATCACAAAGAAATACACACCTACCTCTTGGCTTCCAGCAAGTATATCCATATGCAGACAGTTTTCAAGGGTGTTTGAGATAGTATTCTTGCATGGACTTAGATTAGGGGTTGTCCAGTTTATACTTGCAGGGTTTTGGGTACACAGATAATATTCTAAGACAACATAGATTCAGAACGGGTGTTTGGCTCAGCAGTTAAGATGCCAGCATCTTCTACCACAGTGCCAGTATCAAGTCCCAGATCAACTGCCCATTCCACCTTACTACATATACTCCTTCTAGGAGGCAGGACTGCTGGCTCAAGTGCCTGGATCCCTGCCACCAATGTGGGACACCTGAGCTGAGTTCTTTAAACCTGGCATCAGCCTGATCTACCCCCTCACTACTCCAGGAACTTGAGCAAAGAACCAGCAAATGGAAGAACTCTACTTGTTACCCTCTCTGTCTTTCAAACACAGAACATGAATGACAACTGAAAAAAAAGATTTTGATCTGGTTAAGTCCCTTTGTGGAGACAAGTTGCATAGCAAAGGGCACAAATAAACATAGATGAAAATGTATTTCATACAAATAACTGAAAATACACCATGTTTCTCTTATTTAAAAATAGATCCAATGATAGAGGACAAAAATAGGTAACATGGTAACAAAAGTTGACTTGGGTTATCAGAAGGTCAACTCATTTTCCTACCTAGCTGGTTTATTATGATCTTATTGCTGGGTCACAAGGTTTTGGCCAGACTGGAACACAATTGTCAACACTCATAGACACAAGGTAGCTTTTCTATGTACACTTTAAAAACAGGCACCAGCAAATACTGCTGGCTTTCAATGATGCAGAATGGAAGGATCCCTACTGTTCCAATTTTACAAAATATAAATAAAAAATCTGAAAGAGAGAGGAGAGTATCCATTCTACAGTTATTCCAACATAAATGCTTATTATGGTGATAGTGAACAAAATTACTTGAAATACAATTTCAGATATTTCACAGATTATTTACAAGTAATCAAAACAGAATTCCTCAAATTCCTCAAGGACTCTCTGGATCTGATGCTCATTTGAATACTTTTCTGAGTAGATAGAAAATTCAGTTTCACACCAGTCACAGATCTTACCTGATGGATTCTTTAAGCAAAGAAAGATTAAGATAAAGGCTTCTGTCTTCTGTTTCCTTCCAATCTTTAGTCAATCATCTAATAGTGGAACACCTGAGGAAAGTGTAAATAGAAATCACACAATCAGACATGGGTAAATTTTGAAAGCATGTGAAGGGAATCTCCTGTGTCCTGGACACTCAATTGCTCAAAGGATGCAAAAGGTGAAAAGAAAATGGTTCAGAAACACTTTATTGGATGTGCTGTTGGGAAGCCACAGGATGAACTTCCTTGGCTGGGGAATGAAGGGAGGGACCATGGAAATGTCAAACTACAGCACAACTGGGATACCCATCGAGCCCACAGTTCAGCTTCCTCAGTAATGCATGACATTAAATGAAATTACTCAAATAAAGAACCTAGAAACAACAAAGCAGTGTGTTACTCAGTGTGTTAATATTCTTGAATTGAGAAATCCCCCATGTGAACTTCCTACTCGAAAAGCTGAATATCACAGTCTTAGTGAGCTTGAAGAAATTCATCTTAATTTAAACATGACAGCATTAGTCACACCTGGTTGGGAATTTAGGCGTTACAGCGTAGCATTCTACCACCATTCTGTTCTTTCACATACAAGACATGGGGAAAATATTAAACACTACAATTGAAATGAAATTGCAAATGGAAGCAGAAGGGAAAAATGTCTCTGTGGGAATATGTACCCTATGATGCTAATGGTCTCTGAGCCTATATTTTAAAACAGGGTCGTGATAATGATCAGAAGAAGCTTCACTGCATTCTAATTATAAAGGCAGCTTCCGTTCAGCACGTATGTTTATATAGTGAGAAAATGATTAACAAGACAGGTGTGGAACCCTTGTTCTACTATGAGCCTTTTTATACACTCTAAGCAAAATACTACATTTTTAAAAACCTTCCTGCCCAAGTTTTCAGATCAAAATTCTCCCAGATAATACCTCAAAGAAATGGCAAGCTGTGGTTTAGAAAAATATGGAATTGACATAAATTTGGAGAAATCTCCAACGTGAGATGGTATGGATGAAAACAAATCATGATATTTTTCAAGAGAGCTTAAACTTGAAAGAAATCAACAACTCTCTGAGCTGGGGGAGTCTTCAATAGTGGTGCCCAAGAGTAAATTGTGATCTGTTACAAGGCTGGCAAATGACAACTACTGGGTCAAAAACAGGTCAAATACTTAACGTTACCCATGGTCATTCACTCACACAATATTGTCTCTGACAGTTTCAGGCTACAAGGTAAAGTTTCGGCCTACCCAAGTAAAGTGAAAGATAACAACATGTAAAGATTCTTTTTCTTGTCAGTCCTCCCCCCAAAATAGTTAACGATTTACACTGTACTAGATATTATAATGTCATCCAGAGTTGGTCTAGAGTATGCAGGAATATATGACCAGATGAAATGGAAGTAATATACCATTATACATAAGGAATGTGAGTATCTTTGGAATTTATTATCCACAGGTGAGTGCAACCGATCCTCAAGGACCAGAGAGACAACTGTACTCTCTGGCTTGGCCATGAGACATGGCAAATATGGAAACGTTGGCGAAAGGTAGTGTGAATGATTCTGAGTTAATCTTAAGAGTCCAGGGTAGCCACTAGCCCTCCAATGGCAGAATGAGAACTGTGAAAGAGACCCACTCTAGCTATCTACAAATTTGCATGAGAAACAAAACACTCATTGAGTCAGCCTGGTGTCACAGTGGGTTAAGCCACCATTTGTGATGCCCAAGTCAAAATGGTGGTACAAGTCCCAGCTGCTCTGCTTCCAATCCAGCTCCCTGCAAACGTACCTGTGAGACTGATGGATCATGCCCCAAGCTCTTGGGCTCATTGCTACCCATGTGGGAGACCCGGGGGTAGATCCATGATCCTTTTTTTCAGCCTGGCCCAGACCTAGCTGTTGCAGGCATTTGGAGGAGGGAACAGATTTTTGATATCTCTATCTATCTACCTATCTACCTACCTCTCTTTCTCTATCCCCTCCGTGTGTGCATATATGTGTATATGTATGCATATGTGCATCACTCGGACTTTCAAAAAGTAAACAGACAGAACAAAAAATACTTACTGTTGATATTCTCTGTTTGAATGTAGCAAAATCCAAATTTCATGGGTGAGTATACTCTGCTTAAGCTTTCCCATAGAGGCTGGCTTCTCAGATTGACAACACTAGGAAAAGCATCTCACTCAAAGTTCAGGTGTGGTTTAAGTCTCAACTTCTGATGTTGATGGGCTCAACTGCAACAGGTGTTCATTCCTCTACCTATGATAAGAAAAACTGAGTGATAGCTAATCCAGACCAGCGGCCCACCACACTCTTAGAATGCTGCATTTTCTGTGTAGAGCAATGTGTGGATGTCAGCCGTGACTCCTCAGCGTTTGGTTTAAATGTCTTCTACATAAGGGAAGCCTCCCAGCACAGGAGGTTGAGACAAGTTTGCTTGATGTTGCAGTGGATTAGTCCACCACCACTTGTGATGCCACACTCCATATTGGAATGCTGATTTGAGATCCAGCTGCCCTTCTATCTAGCCCCTTACTAGAGAACCTAGAAAAGCAATGGACTATGGTCCAAGGACTTGGGCCCCTAGCTACTTACGTGGGAAGCCCTGCCGTAGTTCTAGGATCTTGATCTGACTTGGTCCAGTGCTGTCTATTGTAGATATTTGGGTAGTGAACCACTGGTTTTGAGGTATACATATCTCTCTCTCTCTCTCTCTCTCTCTCTCTCTCTCTCTCTCTCCATCCCTCTCTCTCCCTCTGTCCTTAGTCATTCTAAATTTCAACTAAATAAATAAAATAGGACATTGAAAACCCCACAAGAGTGTACAGCAACACATAGATGATATAAAGCTCTAAGAATTTGTGCTAAAGATGCTAGCTGACAGGGAATGAACAAAATGCATGTCAACCTTTAAAAATGTCATTTCACAGAATGCCTAGTGAAACACCTCATGATGTGAAAAGGCATACAGAGCTTTCATTGCCACTTTTCCTGAAATGATCAAGCTCACTAACGTCAATAGCTCCCTTACTTCATAACGATTTTCAGGGTCCACACATTTGCAATGAGAACCCAGAAGCTGCCCTTGCTCTCAGGTTTTCAGCCTTTCCTGTCATTCCTTTTGCTACCTTTCTGAACCCAGTTTGGGCTGTTTTAAAGGTGAATGGCTCAGCTAAAGCAAAACCGGTGCTACAGAAGGAGCTGGAAACAACAGACTGGTTGCCATCTCCGACTACTGAGACCAACATTTCATTCTAGGGCATTACTTTCTGGACTTCACTTCTAGATGCACTACTATAATTAATCAGATATGTAGTAATAATAAGATCATTGCTTTGCCAAATATAGACAGGAAAGACTGACATTTAAAGTGTCATGGAGTGTTTTGGGGAAGATCTCATTATTGCCATTGTTTACCAAATTGACATATAATGTTTCAGGCAGTCTCTGCTTTCTAGAAGAATTTTTTAACATATTTCATAAAAAGACTACCAGAATTTTTATCTCCATGTTTTACTAAAACACCATGCCTGCTTTCCTTCTGAATCCACGTTTCAAGTGTTAGAGGTACTGAACAGCCCTAGAGTTCAACTGAATGTTTCAGTCTTAACAGAGCTCACTGAGGCTATTTGGAAACCTAGATGTCTGACTGCTCCTAATCAACGCTACTTCCATTTGTGTATGAGTAATTCCCTTATCAGCAAACTCCATTTGTTGGGTGATCTGTTCTAGCCCCCTGAAATCCCACTAGGTAATTCCAACAACTCTCAGGTTATGGTGTTTCATAAAAGCATTCCTGTAACCATCATTACATATTGATATCTATTTGTTTAGCACTATGAGATGAAGGAATGCAAGAGATTCCCCTCTATTCTTAAAAAGCACACAATTGGATTAGAACCGTAATCTTGGTTAATACCATAATTATTTGGCTATAATTACGGTTAAACCACAATCTTGCATAATTACAAACAGAAAAAGATGCATAATTAAATGAACCAGTTTGCTTACTGCATGATCCTCAGTCACGTATTTTCCTCTTTTCAGATCTCAAGTTCCAGAGAGGCCAGGACCTTGCTGAATTCGTCCTGGCACTTGGCACACAGTATTCTGCACACTCACAGATGCTCAATAAGTCATTTTTGATGAATGGATGTGCATTTGCTTAATAAAGGTGAAGATTAAATGAGTTACATACATGAAGACCTTAGGACAACATCTATTATTAAGACATTAATATAGTAAAATATTGGCCGGCGCTGTGGCTCAAAAGGCTAATCCTCCGCCTGCGGCGCCGGCACACCAGGTTCTAGTCCCAGTCTGGGCGCTGGATTCTGTCCCGGTTGCTCCTCTTCCAGGCCAGCTCTCTGCTGTGGCCCAGGAAGGCAGTGGAGGATGGCCCGGGTGCTTGGGCCCTGCACCCGCATGGGAGACCAGGAGAAGCACCTGGCTCCTGGCTTCGGATCAGCGCAGTGCAGCGGCCGCAGCAGCCACTGGAGGGTGAACCAACAGTAAAGGAAAACCCTTCTCTCTCTCTCTCTCTCTCCCTCTCACTGTCCACTCTGCCTGTTAAAAAAAAATTGAAAAAATAAAATATAAAAAAAATTATAGTAAAATATTATCAAATGGATAAGATTTAGAATAGAGATTAGAATAGACATTCTAAAATTTATTTTAAAGTGACCTTGGAAAAAATAGGTGATAACAGAAAGAATACACCTTATGACACTATTGATGAAGGCAATGTATTAAGCATGGTGTTTAAATACATAAAGACTAAAGGTGTATAATAGCACTGCAATCCAACATTTGTTAAGCAAAACCCAAATAACATTTTTTATTTCAAAATAATGCATACTTTAAAACTGTTGTTAGGAGAGGAAGGGGGATGTAAATTAACACTTATCTAATCAACTGAAAGTATCTTCGGAGTTATTCAAAGACTCCCGAAGTAACTAAGAGGAATGCTCTGATTTCATAGCAAAGTATGTCTAGAATGATGCTCAACAGTATAATGTTCATAGAAGCATGAGCATTCTCCACCCAGGGTGACTGAGACCTTCAGAAGTTTACACAATATATTGGGAATTTCATACATTTAAATGAAGTATGAGTATCATAACGATACATGTCAATCTAGGAAAGCATCTGCAATCATCCTTTATAGGTAAAAATGTGTCTGAACAATTGATTAAATGGGCCATCTAGTATACCACGCGTATATGAATAGTTAAGTTCAAAATCCAATGCTATAGACTAAAAGCAATTATGTTAAAAGTATCCTACCTAGATAAATAAATGACAGACTCACTAGCCTTTCTAGCCATGATGACTCTCCAGGTGAACTCACCTCAAGCAAAGGAGCTCCTCCATCTCTCTACAGAAATGAACAGGAAATGCAAGAAGCAGCACCTGCTGCAGAGACCCAATTCCCACTTCACGGATGTCAAGTGCCCAGGATGCTGTAAGATAACCACGGACTTTAGCCATGTGCAAATTGTAGTTTTGTGTGTTGGCTGCTGCACTGTCCTCTGCCAGTCTAAAGGAGACAAAGCAATGTTTACAGAAGAAAATTCATATCTCATAAAACATACCTGAGAAACAAATGGTACTTCATATGAATCTAATTCCAAATAATTAGGACTCGTGTGGTAATAAAAGGAAATTTAGGAGGAAATTACCAAAGTAGGATACTCTTATTCCTGCCAAACCGTTCATCATCACAGTCTGATCACACTCAATATCAAAGTGCCATCTTTCAAGGACCCCAACCACTTTTTTTTTGGACAGGCAGAGTTAAACAGTCAAAGAGACACAGAGAAAGGTCTTCCTTTACTGTTGGTTCACCCCCCAAATGGCTGCTACGGCTGGTGCGCCGCGTCGATCCGAAGCCAGGATCAGGTGCTTCCTCCTGGTCTCCCACGTGGGTGCAGGGCCCAAGCACTTGGGCCATCCTCCACTGCCTTCCCGGGCCACAGCAGAGAGCTGGACTGGACTGGCGCCCCAACCAGGACTAGAACCCGGGTGCTGGTGCTGCAGGCAGAGGATTAGATAGTGAGCCATGGCACCAGCCTGACCCCAACCACTTTTAATATATGAGGTGACTCCCACCAGTTCCTGAGCCGAATACTTTGATAACCAATCCATAACACACAGCAACATATTCCTTTACATTGTTCAATTATCTCTAATTTTTGAAATCTATAGGGAAAGAAAGTGGTTTTCCATCTGCAGGATCACTCTCCAAATGCCCACAGCAGCTGTGGCTACACTTGGCCAAGTTCAGAAGCCTGGATCTCCAGCCAAGTCTCCTGGGAGGGTGGCAGAGTCCAAGTATTTGAATCAACAATGGATGCCTCTCAGAATGCGCATTAGCAGCAAACTGCATTAGAAGCAGAGGCAGAGGCAGGACTGAACACAGGTACTCTGTGTTCACTCTTCTCATGCCCCACATTCCACCATCAGCACATTTCCACCACTGTTATTTTGTATCTCCTTTCAAAAGCAAGAAAACTTGCCCCATACATGGCCAAGCTCTGGTTTTCACATTCACAGTACTTGGTCTTGGGTTCCAAGATGGCGGAGTAGCCCAGGAGAAGATGGCTTTAAAAAAAGTGGACAGAGTATAGTCTCAGAGACGAGTTAGGGAGAAAACAGCAAAGGAAACACTACCAAAATTAAAGGGACATGGTGGACATAGAGAGTGTGGGTGCCCAGGCTCAGGACTCCAGCAGCAGAGCCTACACACCAGCATTGGAAAGGGGGTGGGGGTGAGACCAGACTGCAGCAGCCCAAGCCAGTGGCAAAAATAGCTGCAAGAAGAACCTAGAGGGAACCCAGCTTGGAACCCCATGGGGGATAGTGTACCGGCTAAACTAGAGGAGGGAAATGAAAAAGGACAATCACTTTACAATGGCATCCTGTAACAAGCCGATAGAGCAGGTGCCATTAGGGACATTTATAACAGCTGTGCCAGCTCGTGTCCATGCCCAGCAACTAGTTGAGTGGAGACCCTGACTGGTGGGGAGAACTAACAGGGGGATAGGAGCCTGTGACTATGTGAGGCTTCTCTACTGGGACTGTGAAAAAAACTGAGGGAGTGTGGGAGGGAGCATGGCTGGGACTCTGGGCACTCACACTGGGAGACTCCACACGCTCAGGGCTTCCTGGTTACCTGGAGAGAGACATCGCTGGAGAATCTGAACTTACACTGAGGACTGCACAGATCCTTTGTGTGCTCCTTGGGACAGAGTGGATGAATATTATAGCCACTGGGGCTAGCGCTGAGGTACTGGACTCCATTAAGGAGAGGAGCTCAGCTGAGCAGAAAAACTTTCCCTTCTGATAAAAAAGAGAGAGCGAGATTTATCATGCCCAACCTGGGTGTGTCAACATAGGCATGCCCTCAACCCTGGAGAACTGAACAGAGCTCTCCGGCCACATCCACTACAAGCCTCTATAGAGATTCAAAAGCAGACATTCCACTTATCTACACAGTCACAGTACAAATATAAAACACACCAGAGCAAAAAAGGAAAAAAAAAAAAAAAAAGAACAATGAGTATCTCCACAAATGCCAAACAACAAATGCAGCAATTCAAGAAACAAGAAGGAGGAAGACAACATGAAGTCCCCAAAAAAACACAATGCTTCCATGCTAGATTGTGAAGATGATGAGATGGAAGAAATGCAAGAAACGGAGCTCAAAAAATTGATCATAAGATTACACAGAAATAATCAGAAGCAAACGCACAAACTACTGAAATCCATACAGCATATGAAAGGAAATTTCTCCCATGAAATTGAGATCAGAAGGAGAAATCCAAACGAAATGAAGAATTCAACAGAACAAATACAAAAATGCAACTGAGAGCCTTAACAATAGAATTGGTGAAGCAGAAGAAAGACTATAAGACTTAGAAGACAAAGCACAGGAAAGAATACAGTCAAACCAAAGACAAGAGGAGGAAATTAGAAACCTAAAAAACACGGTTGGGAATATACAGGATACTATAAACACACACACACACACACACACACACACACACACACACACATTTGGGTTCTAGGAGTTCCTGAAGGCATGGAGAGAGAGAGAAAGGATTAGAAAGCCTTTTTAGGGAAATATTAACAGAAACCTCCCTAGTCTGGAGAGATAAAAAGACATCCAAGTACAGGGAACATACAGGAAATCTAATAGACATGGCCAAAAAATACCCTCACCACAACACACTGTAATCAAACTCACCACAGTAAAACCTAAAGAGAAGATTCTAAAACATGCATGAGAGAAACGCCAGATTACTTTCAGAGAATCTCCAGTTAGACTCACAGCAGACATCTCATCAGAAACCCTACAAGCTAGGAGAGAATGGTGAAACTTAGTCCAAGTCTTAAGAGAAAAAAACTGTCATCCCAGAATATTATACCCTGCAAAAAGATCTCATTTATGAATGAAAATGAAATAAAGATCTTCCCTAACAAAGAGAAATTAAAACAATCTGTTGCCACCTGTCCAGCCCAACAAAAAATGCTTAAGGATGAGTCGCACACAGAAACACTGTCATCACTATGAAAGAAGGTGAAGGAAGAAAATCAATCAGTGAAAGCTCAAAGAAAATTCAAACTAAAAAATGGGAATATTTTTGGAAAAACGGCAGGAAAAAGTGATTACATATCAATAGTCACCTTGAATATAAATGGCCTCAACTCCCCCATTAAAAGGCACAGACTGGCTGAATGGATTTAAAAAATCATCTATTTGCTGCCTACAAGATTCACATCTCATCAAGAAAGATGCATGCAGACTGAAAGTGTAAGGGTGGAAAAAGATATGCCATGCCAACAGAATCCAAAAGGAGGTAGTGTAGCCATCCTAATATTAGACAAAATAGACTTTAACACAAAAACTGTTGAAAGAGACAAAGGATAGCCTTGGTGCTGTGGCACAGTGGGTTAACGCCCTGGTCTGAAGCGCCAGCATCCCATATGGACACCGGTTTGAAACCTCGCTGCTCCACTTCCAATCCAGCTCTCTGCTATGGCCTGGGAAAGCAGGAGAAAGGTGGCCCAAGTCCATCAGCGCAGCTCCAGTCATTGTAGCCAATTGGGGAGTGAACCAGCAGATGGAAGACTGACTGACCGCTCTCTCCTGATCTCTCTCTCTCTCCCGATCTCTCTCTCTCTGCCTCTGCCTCTCTCTATGTAACTCTTTCAAATAAATCAATCTTCTTTTTTCTTTTTTAAAAACTTTTATTTTTAAATATAAATATAAATTCTGAAAGTACAACTTTTGGATTATAGCGGCTTTCCCCCCCATAACCTTCCTCCCATCTCCCACTCCCTCTCCTATCCCATTCTTCATCAAGATTCATTTTCAATTATTTTTATGTACAGAAGGTCAACTTGGTATATACTAAGATTTCAACAGTTTGCACCTACACAGATACACAATGTATATAGTACTGTTTGAAGATTAGTTTTACCATTAATTTGCATAGTACAACATATTAGGGACAGAGATCCTACATGGGGAGCAAGTGTACAGTGACTCCTGTTGTTGATATAACAATTGACACTCTTATTTATGACACTAGTCTTGTTTATGTGGTCCCTTTGACATTTAATCCTATCTTTTTGATCAATTATGAACTGAAACTGATCACTTTGGCTAGTAAGATGGCATTGGTACATGCCACCTTGATGGCACTGATTGGGAATCCCATGGAACATTTCTAGCTCTACCATTGGGGTAAGTCTGAGAGAACATGTGCCAAACTATACATCTCTTCCCTCTCTTATTCCCACTCTTATATTTAACAGGGATCACTTTTCAGTTAAATTTAAACACCTAAGAATATTTGTGTGTAAATGAAAGAGTTCAACCAATAGTATTAAGTAGAAAAAAAATACTAAAGGGAATAAAACAGTAAGTTTTTCCTTGACAGTCAGGACAAGCACTGATCAAGTCATTGTTTCTCATAGTGTCCATTTCACTTCTACAGATTTCCTTTTAGATGCTAAGTTAGTTGTCACTGATCAGGGAGAACATATGATATTTGTCCCTTTGGGACTGGCTTATTTCACTATGTATGGTGTTTTCCAGATTCCTCCATTCTGTTTCAAATGACCAAATTTCATTTTTTACTGCTGTATAGTATTCTATAGAGTACATATTCCATATTTCTTTAGCCAGTCTACTGTTGATGGGCATTTAGGATGATTCCATGTTTTAGCTATTGTGAATTGAGCTGCAATAAACACTGAAGTGCAGACAGATCTTTTATCAAATAAATAAATCTTTAAGAGGGGGGGCACTATGTAATGATTAGGGGATCAATTCAACAGGAACATGTAACTACTATAAATATATATGCACCTAATCACAGGGCAACTGGCTATTTAAAAGAAATGTTAAAGGATTTAAAGGGAGACTTAGACTCCAGTGCAATAGTAATGGGGAACTTCACTACTCCACTTTAAGCAATGGACAGATCAACCAGAAAGAACATCAACAGGAGAAGAGCAGATTTAATCGACGCTATACACCAAATGGACCTAACAGAGATCTAGAAAACTTTTCGCCCTACAGTCGCAGAATACACATTCTTATCAGCAGTGCATGAAACTTTCTCTAGGACTGACCACATATGAGGCCATAAAGGAAGTTTTAGCAAATTCCAAAAAAATCAAAATCATACCATGTGTCTTCTAAGACCACAATGGAATGAAGCTGGAAATCAGCAACTCAGGAATCTCTAGAGCATATACAAACATGGAGACTGAACAACATGCTCCTGAATGAACAGTGGGTCAAACAAGAAGTCAACAGAGAAATCAAAAAATTTCTGGAAACAAAGGAAGACAACAACATAACATATCAAAACTTATGGGATATAGCAAAGCAGTGTTAAAAACAAAGTTTATAGCAATAGCTGCCGAAATCACAAAACTGGAAAAGCACCAAATAAATGAGCTACGTGCATCTCAAGGATCTGGAAAAAACAACAGTAAACCAAACCCAAAACTAGTAGGAAACAAGAAAAAAATTAGAGGAGAAATCAACAAAATTGAATTAAAAAATATAAAAGATCAGCAAAACGAAGAGCTAATTTTTTTAAAAAAATAAACAAAACTGGCACACCATTGCCCAACTAACCAAAAAAAAAAGACCCAATTCAATAAAATTAGAGATGAAAAAGGAAATGGACAACACACACCACAGAAATAAAACAAAATCCTCAGAAATGACTACAAAGAGCTGTATACCAACAAACTGGGAAATGTAGAAGAAATTCCTAGACACATATAAGCTACCTAAATTGAGGCATGAAGACATAGGAAACTTAAACAGACTCGTAACCAAGACAGAAGTTGAATCATTAATAAAGGCCCTCCCCACAAAGAAAAGCCCAGGACTGGATGGCTGCACTGCTGAACTCTACCACACATTTAAAGAAGAATTAACTGCAATTCTTCTGAAGCTATTCAAAACAGTTGAGAGGGAATCCTCCCAAATTCATTCTACAAAACCAGCACCACCTTAATTCCTAAACCTGAAAAAGATGCAACAGAGAAAGAGAATTACAGGCCAATTTCCCTGAAAAACATACATGCAAAAATCCTCAACAACTTCTAGCCAATTGAATCCAACATCAGAAAGATCACTCACCCAGACCAACTGGGATTCATCCCTGGTATGCAGGGATGGCTTAACATTCACAAATCAATCCATGTGATACATCACATTAGAAAAATGCTGACAAAAACCATATGACTATCTCAATAGATGCAGAGAAAGCATCTGATAAAATACAACAGCCATTCATGATGAAAACTCTAAGCAAATTGGGCAAAACTTGGAAGCATTCCCACTGAGATACAGTACCAGACAGGGATGGCCACTCTCACCACTGCTACTCAATATAGTCCTGGAAGTTTCAGCCAGAGCCTTAAGGCAAGAAAAAGAAATCAAACGGATACCAATTAGAAAAGAGGAAATCAAAATTTCCTAGCTACAGATGACATCATTCTATACGTAGGGGATTCAAAAAAATGCCACCAAGACTCTACTGGAACTTATAGGAGAGTTTGGTAAAGTAGCAGGATATAAATTCAACACACAAAAATCAACAGCCTTTGTATACACAAACAATTCCAGCTGAGAAAGAACTTCTAAGATCGAACCCATTCATAATAGCTACAAAAAGTCAAATACTTTGGAATAAATATAAGCAAGGATGTCACAGATCTCTCCAATGAGAATAACAAAACATTACAGAAAGAAATAGAAGAAGATACCAAAAAATGGAAAAACCTTCCATGTTCATGGTTTGGTAGAGGCAATATCATCAAAATGTCCATTCTTCTGAAATCAATTTAAAAATTCAATGCAATACTGATCAAAACACCAAAGACAATCTTCTCAGATCTAGAAAAATGATGCTGAAATGCATATGAAGACACAGGAGACCTCGAATAGCTCAAGTCAGCTTATACAACAAAAATAAAGCCAGAGGCATCACCATACCAGTTTTCCAGACATACTCCAAGGCAGTTATAATCAAAATAGTCTGGTACTGGTACAAAAACAGATGGATAGAACAATGAAACACACAGACTAGACACACCAGAAATCAATCTACACATCTACACCCAATTTATATTTGATTAAGGAGCCAAAAAACCGATCCCAGGAGCAAGGACAGTCTCTTCCTGAAATGGTGCTGGAAAAACTCGACTTCCATACACAGAAGTATGAAGCAAGGCCCCTACCTTATCCCCTTACTCAAAAATCCACTCAACATGGATTGGAGATGTAAATCTATGACCCAACACCATCAAATTATTAGAGAACAGTGGAAAAACCCTGCAAGACATTGGCACAAGCAAAGAGTACTTGGAAAATACCCCAGAGGTGCATGCAGTCAAAGCCAAAATTAAACATGAGATTACTTCAAATTGAGAACTTTCTGTATGGCGAAAGAAACAGTCAGGAAAGTGTAGAGGCAACCAAAGGAATGGGAGAAATTATTTGCAAACTATATGATTTAAGAAGGATTAATAACCAGAATCTACAAAGAGATCAAGAAACTCCATAACAACAAAAAACAACCCAGTTAAGAGATGGGCCAAGGACTTAAACAAACATTTTGCAAAAGAGGAAATCCAAATGGCTAACAGACACATGAAAAAATGTTTAGGATCACTAACCATCAGGGAACTGCAAATCAAAACCACAATGAGGTTTTGCCTCACCCTGGTTAGAATGGCTCACATACAGAAATCAGCAAACAAGAAATGCTGGTGAGGATGTAGGGGAAAAGGTACCCTAATCCACTGTTGGTGGGAATGCAAACTGGTGAAAACCACTATAGAAGACACTTTGGAGAAACCTCAGAAGTCTGAATATATTCCTACCATATGACCCAGCCATCCCACTCCTTGTAAGTTACCAAAGAGAAATGAAATCATCACACAAAAGAGCTATCTGTATCTCCATGTTTATTGCAGCTCAATTCACAATAGCTAAGACATGGAATTAACCTAAATGCCAATCAATGGAAAACTGCATAGAGAAATTAACGGATATGTACTCTATGAAATACTACATTGCAGTAAAAAAAAAAAATCCCATCATTTGAAACAAAATGGAGGAATCTTGAAAACACCATACTTAGTGAAATAAGCCAGTCCCAAAGGGACAAATATCACTTTCTCCCTGATCTGTGACAACTTACAGGACACCTAAAAGGAAACCTCTAGAAGTGAAATTGACACTAAGAGAAGCAATGACTTGAACAGCCCTTGTCTTGACTGTCGAGAAATAGTTTATGCTTTTATTGTTTTCACTATGCTCTTTTTCTACTTAATGCCACTGGTTGAGCTCTTTACTTAACATAGAATTAATCATAGATGTTTAAATCCATTTGAAAATAGATCCCAGTTAAAAAAAAATAAGAAATGGAATAAGAAAGAGAAGAGATGTACAGTTCAGCAAAAAGTTCCCATGGACTTACCCCTAAGGGTAAAGCTAAAAACTTGCCATGGGACTCCAAATCACATGAAGCTGGGTGGTACTAATGCCACCTTACTAATCAAAGTGATCATATTAGGTGTGTAACTGATCATATAGATAGGATGAAGTGTCAAAGGAATCACATAAACAAGACCAAGTGTCTGCTAATGACAATAGAGAGAATTAAAAAGGAGAGAATGATCCAACATGGAAAGTAGTCCACACAGCAGACTCACATAATGACAAATGCCCTAAACAGCACTCCGACCTCAGAATCAGCCCTTAAGGCATTTGGATCTGACTGAAAGGCCCATGAGAGCATTTCAGGCATGGAAAACCAAGATACTGTGGCAAAAAAAAAAAAAGATCACCATGAAGGATGTCTGTGAATGAGGTTCCAGGGTAAAGAAGAGACCATCAAAGAAGGATGAGCTTTTCTTTGAAGGGAGGAGAGAACTTCCACTTTGCTTATGGCCTTGTCTAAATACTGCCAGAGTCTGTGGACTCAAAATGCCTCCATAGCCTTGGCAGCTCATGTCAAGAGCCTCGGGTGATTACTGATGTCATCAATACGAGTGTCAACTGTTAAATCAACATTACAGGAGTCACTGTGCACTTACTCCCCATGTAGGACCTCTGTCCTTAATGAGTTGTACTATGAGAATTAACTGTAAAACTTGTCTTCAAACAGTACTTTATACTTCGTGTGTGTGCATTAGGGTAAACTGTTGAAATCTTTACTTAATATAGAGTTGGGCTTCTGTATATAAAGATAAGTAAAAGTTAGTATTAATGAAGAATGGCATGGGCGAAGGAGCAGGAGGTGGGATGAGACTGGGGGGTGGGAGGGTGGGTATGGGGGCAAGAACTGCTATATTCCTAAAGATGTACCTATGAAATTTGTATTCATTAAACAAAATCTTTCTTAAAAAACTCACAGTGTTCATACCACACAAAATACTGGATGACGGGTGCATTATGAACACCCTGATGCTAGAGAAGAGCACCGGAGATGGTTATTTATGCAATCACCCCACTAAAAATGGAAAACTGTAACTGTGACAGCTGCTATGAAAGGGGAACTGGGCCTGGCTTTGTGGTGTAGGGAGTTAAGCTGCCACTTGCAGCACTGGCACCCCATATGAGTGCTGGTTCGAGTAGCAGTTGTTCCACTTCTGATCCAGCTCCTTCCTAATGTGCCTTGGAAAGCAGAAAAGAATGGCCCAGGTTTTTTGGCCCCTATGCCCACCATGTGGGAGACCAGGAAGAAACATTACTATGCTCCTAAGTCTGCATATATATTAAATACATGACATTTGTTCACTTAACATTTTCATTAGATTTCATTTAAGGTAAACAAAATTCATGTATTTCACACATACAAATTTAGGAACATAGTGATACCTCCCACCCTACCCTTCTTCCCATCCACTCTCCCACCCATTCTCCTCCTTCCTCTATTATTCCCAAGAACTGTATCTATGAACTATATTGAATCTGTTAAGACTAACTGAAAATAAAATAAAACCCTTAAAATAAAAAAAGGAAAGGTCAGCTGAATCACAAGAAGGATTTCAAAAACAAAAAGGGGACCCAGCTTATAAACAAAAAAACTACAATGGCTGTTCTGTTGTTCAGTGATGATTTGTTTTCCTTCTTTGACGTTCAGTTTCCTAGTTAAACCTAATTTTATTTTCCTGAGGTAAACATACTTTTTTTAATTTCTGGAGCACCTAGTGTGTACATCATGGTATTATACTTTAAATTACTTCCACCTTAAAAAAAAAAAAACTTAAAAATAATTCTACAGATGAGACATGTGAAATTCAGAGAGATAGAGAATCTCCCCTGAGTCCTATGCTATTTATCATCTCAATGATCTGGGGAGTGTAAATAGAAAGAGAAGTCAGAGAAGAGAAGGATGGGTGCCCGCCTGAAGGATTCCAGAATCCAGGTGCAGAGGGGCAGTCTCCAGCATCCAAGGAAGTCCATTGATAGGCTGAAATTTATATGAGACTGTATTCATTTGACTTAAATTCCCAATTTATGAATTTTTAATGGTTCAGTTTGAAATATATGAACATTTATTGAATGAATACAAAACTAGACCATGCAACTTATTCTTATCCATACAGAAGGAATTTCACATTGTTCTATCTATACAGAAAGGTTTACTGTCATTGGAAGCAATTTTTTTTTGGGGGGGGAGATTTATTTAGTTAATTGAGAGAGTTATAGACAAAGAGTGGGAAAGACAGAGAGAAAGGTTTTAAATCCACTGCTTCCCTCCCCAAATGGCCACAACTGCCAAAGGTGGGCCGAATTGAATCCAGGATCCAGGAGCTTCCTCCGGGTCTCCCACATGGGTGCAGGGGCTCAAGCACTTGGGCCATCTTCTACTGCTTTCCCAGGCCATAGCAGAGAGCTCGATTGGAATAGGAGTAGGAAGGACATGCACTGGTACCCATATGGGATGTCAGTGCTGCACGTGGAGGTTTAGCCTACTACACCACGGTGCCAGTCCCTGGAATTAGGTTTTGAATATTTTCTTTAGTATAGTCTGTCACTCTGTGGCCTAGGGAAAATGTTTTGGATTTTCTGGGATTGAAAAAGCATGGGTAGTGATTTCAAGCTTTCTTATTTCAACCACTTTCTAGGCTGTGAGGCTTTGCAAACGTGATGAATGCAACAATGCATCAAAAAGATACCATATATATATATACACACACACACGTATGATATATATATACACATATGTATGATATATACATATATACACATATGTATGATATATGCATATATACAAACACACACACAACATGTAATATGAAGAAGTATGTTTTATCACAGGAATGCAAGTGTGGTTTAGCATCTATAAAAAAAAATCAATGAAATCACATCAGCAGAACGAACAACAAAAAATAAATGAACATCTCAACAGATTAAGGGAATGCTCCTGTCACAAGATTCAAAATCCCTTAATGATAAAAAAAAATTCTACTAACAAGGTACAGGAGAAATATAGCTCAAAATTATCAAAGCTAAATGATAAACAATAGCCAATATCATACTGAATGGGAAAAAGCTGAAAATATTTCATCAGAGTTTTGGAGCAAGATAAGAACTCCACATAGACCATTCTTAGTCAATACAGTATCTCAAGTACTCACCAGAGTACTCAGGTAAAGTAAAGAAATAAAGGATGAAAATTGGGAAGGAGGAAATCAAAATACCTGTTTTTTCAGAAGACCTGATTTTAGACGGAAAAACTTAAAACACCGCAGTCAAAATATGTTGGAAGTGATAAACCAATAAGTCACAGGATACCAAATCAATGTTAAAAAAAAAAAAAAAAGTTGCATTCTTACACACCAATAATGATCCTCTGAAAAGGTTAGTTTAAGATCTTTGTAAAAAGTAAGCATGGGAAGAGGAGAGGGAAAAGGAAGGAGGGTGGAGGTGGGATGGAGAGTTGAATGGAAAGTATCACCATCTTCCTGAACCTCTATATATGAAGTATATGAAATTTGTATATTTTAAATAAAAAATACGAAACAGGAAAAAAGAAACCTAAATTTATAATAGCTACAAAAATTAAATATTTAGTAATAAATACAACCAAATAAGTGAAAGATCACAATAAAATTATAAAGCACTGCTGAAATAAATCGTCAGACACATGAAAATGTAAAGACATCCCCTGTTCATGAATTAGAAGAATTAACATTAAAATCTTCATATTCCCTAGGAAATCTACAGATTCAATGCAAGTCCTATCCAAATACCAATGACATTCTTTAAACCGTCAGAAAAAAAGCTTCTAACATTCATATGGAACCAGAGAAGGCCCAGAGAAGTCAAAGTGATCCTATACACACCTGGGGGCATAACAATACCTGATTTCACAAAGTTATAGTAACTAAAATAGGATGAAACTGGCATGAAAATAGATACAAAGATCAATGAAAAGAGAAAAAAATATATAAATACAAACATACATACATAACAGCTACCTGATTTTTTGATGAAAATCCCGAAGTCTTTTCAATAAGTGGTGCTGACAATACTAGATAGACATATATAGAAGAATGAAATTAAATGCCTGTCTTTCACAACATATAAAAATCAACTCAGATGGATCAAAGACCCGAAAATACGAAATTGCTGGAATACAACATAGGGAGACACCTCTTAAAAGAGGCAGAGGCAATGACTTTTTGTTTAAAACCCCAGAAGTTCAGGTAGCAAAAGTAAAACTAGATCAAACTCTGAAGCTTCTGTACAGCAAAGAAAACAGTAACAGAGTGAATAAACCACCAATGGAAAGGGATAAAATACTTGCAAACTACTTACTTATCCAACAAAGGATTAATAGCCAGAATATCAGGAACTCAACAAATTCAAAATCAAGCATCCAATACAGTTAAGAAATGGGCACAAGGGGCCTAAAAAGACAATTCTCAAAAGAAAAAAAAAAAAGGAAATGACCAACAAATATATGAAAAAAACTATTACGAGCCATCAGAGAAATGAAAATAGGGGCCCACACTGCAGCATTCTAGGCTAAGCCTACGCCCACAGGGCTGGCGTTCCATGTGGGCACTGGTTCATGTCCTGGCTGTTCTTCTGATCCAGCTCTCTGCATATGGCCTGGGAAAGCAGTGGAAGATGGCCAAAGTGCTTGGGTCCCTGCAACCACCTGGGAAGAAGCTCCTGGCTCCTGGTTTTGGATGGGCTCAGCTCTCACCAATGTGGCCATCTGGGGACTGAACCAGTGTATGGAAGACCTTTGTGTGCCTACCTCTCTGTCTGTAACTCTGCCTCTCAAGTAAATCTTTTTTTTTTTTAAAAGAAGAAATGCAAATCAAAACCCCAAAAAGATATCACCTCATAACGCTAGAATGCCTATCAAAAAGAAAAAGTAAAAAATTCTAGCAAGGATATGGAGAAAGGAGAACTCTCCTATACTGAGTGTGGGAATCCAAATGAGTACAAGCACTGAGGAAAACACCGTGGAGATCTCTTAAAAACTAAGAATAGCACTGCCATATGACTCGACAATCTCAATACTCTGTATACATCCAAAAGACATGAAATCACTGGATCTAAGAGACACCTGCTCCACCATGATTACTGCAGCACTGTTAACAACGGCCAAATTATGGAATCAACCAACGAATCCATCATCTGATAAAGAGATCAAGAATTTGTTGTGTATCTACCAAATGGAATACTATTCAGCCATTTAAAAATGAAATCCTGTCCTTTGCAGCAAAATGTATGCAACTGGAGGATATCATGTTAAGTGAAAAAGGCCAGACACAGAAAGACAAGTAACACGTGCACGCTTCACATACGCAAGCTAAGAACCTGACTGCATAATGATGAATAAAGGATGGCAGGCACTGCGGCGGATGAAGGGAGTTTCGACGAGGGGCACAATATCAGAGTCGGATCAATGGAATAAGTTCCTATCGTTACACAGCACAGTGAGGAGACTAGCTCACAATAACCTAGTATATGTTACATGAACACACAGAAGAAATTCCAGGCCTTCTGTCATAAAATAGTGACAAAGAAAGGGAAATGCTGATTATCCCATTTTTCAACAGGACACAGTGCAGACATGCACCGAGACATCATCCTGTAGACCCTAGGTATGTGAAATTATTGCTAATGTCAAAATTTTCAGAAAACAGAACCATACCGTGCACCAGCAACACCACCACTGGGTACATGTCCCACAGAAAGGAACTAAGTGTAAGTAGTTCTGTGTATCTATAGCTCCGTGTCTGAAGCACCAGGGAGCAGTTCATACATCTACAGTCCCATGTCTGAAGCACATTTTCAGCCATGAAGGAAAAAGCAAGGAGCATCTGGTGTGCCCATCAACAACGATAATCACTTGCCTCTTGAAACAGCAGACCAATAAAACCCACCTGCCAAACGGCATGTGAGAGTAACCACTTCTCCAAATGCCACCGTGGGAGAAAAAGGAATGATTTAAGTTTTGTCTGCAAAGCAGACATTCCTGGGGGACTTTTCCAACTGGGTTGGATGGAATAGGAAAACCACAATCAGAAATCCAAATTGACAGGCATAAGATGTCCCCAAATCAGATATGCTCGGGAGCAGAAACTCATTCTCATACCACAGTCCCCACTAGGAGGGCAAGGATGCAGATAAAGTAGACTGCATTTCTGTCTCACTAAAAGGGAATAGTATCTTGGCAAACAAAATGAGCGGAGAGTTCATCAGACGAAGTGGTCAGGAGTTTGTTGTATATATGCAAAATGGAATACTATCCAGCCCATTTGAAAAGAATGAAGTCCTGTCACTTGAAGCAAGAAGTATGGAACTGGAAGTAAGTGAAAACAATCCAGACACAGAAAGACAAATACTGTACCCACTCCCTCACAAACACAACCTAAAAACAATCGGGGGCCAGTGCTGTGGCATGGTAGGTTAAGGCTCTGCCTGTGGTGCCAGAATCCCATGTGGGCACCGGTTCTTACCCCTGCTGCTCCTCTTCTGAACCAGCTCTCTGGTTATGGGTTGAGAAAGCAATGGAAGGTGGTCCTAGTGCTTGGGCCCCTACATCCACTTTGGGAGACCCACAAAAAGCTCCTGGCTCCTGGCTTTGAATTTGCTCTGCTGCAGCTGTTGCAGCCATTTGGGTAGTGAAGGAGCAGAAGGAAAACATCTCTCTGTCTCTCCCTCTCTCTGCAGCTCTGCCTTTCAAATAAAAATAAATAAATCTTTAAAATACATCAATCTGAATATATAATAATTAATAAAGGATGTAAGAGGTTGGAGGGAAAATGCAAGGAGTTTGGATGATGGGTACCAAGTCAGAGTAAGATCAAAGAAATAACTTCCTAATGTTACACAGAATAATGGAGAGGATAGCTCACGATAACGGAGTATGTGTTGTATGAACATACAGAAGAAATCCCAAGACTTCAATCATAAGTACTGACAAACAAAGGGAAATACTGATCACCCCATTTTTAATCAGGACACATTACAGACATGTACCAAAACATCATACAGCAGCCCTTAAGTAGGTACAATTATTGTTAACTTCAAAATTAAAAAAAAAAAAAAAACATAACCTTCACATGAACTAGAAACTCCATCGCTGTGTATACACCAAATGGACAGGAACTAAGTATTTCAGATACTTTTGGTCCCATGTGTAATGCACCAGGGATGACGTACTTAGACTCTGATGACATTTTCAGCCATGAAGAAAGAAGCAAGGAGAAGTCTGGTGTTGGCTTACATAACAGGAAGCACGTGCCATTTGCTACAGCAGGTCAATAAAATCCACTTGCCAGGTAGCATGTGAATAATCACCACTCCAAGTGCAACCGTGCAACAAAGAGGAATGACAGTTTTGTCTACACAGCAGGCATTCCTTGGGGACTTCCACAACTGACTTGGATACAATAGGAAAGCTACAAGCTGAAATCCAAGTCGACAGGCCTATGATGTCCCAAATAATATAAGGCAGGGAGACTCCACTATGAAAGCAAGGATGCAGATAATACATAGTGCGGTTTTGCTACATTAAAAGGCAGTAGAATTTTGGCAATCAAAATAGCTGAGAGTTGGTCAGTGAGGTTAGGCCCGTAGCACAGATATCAACAGTGTCCCACCAAAGGGGGTACTCCAATGTAAGGGTATGGACTATCCAGTTTGAGGCCACACAAAGGCCACTAGCAATTGGTGATGTCCCAAGAATTGGTGGACATGTGAATTTCAAGATGGCCTTGAGTAAGGGTGGGCTGCTCAAGGACCAGTAGGATGATCACACGTTCTGCCCACTTCCATCTAACTTGAGATTCCCAGTGGCTGGAGGCCAGGACACAGCTCATGATGCTGAGTGAGGTAGTCCAAACTCTCTGTGAGTCAAACAGTAGTGTCACTAAAAGCTCACAGCTAAGTTCAAGTCCTTTACCCATGTGAGCCTCAGAACCACAAACTATCCGCCAAGGTGCAGCCTTGTGGGTGACTGGTGAGATAGGTGGGTCTTAGGGTTCACCAGAGGTGAGGATGTTGGTGTTATCACAAAGTGAAAATGTGCTGGGCTTCCTTGGTTGAAACGGAGTCACTGAGGAGAAGGAGTTATATGGGGATTTGCTGAGGAATTTTTCTGAATTCCTTTTTCAAAACGTACACCAAAAAGTTGAGGTTGCAAGCTCTCACCTCCTATGGGACTAAGGTCCACACTGACTGGCACAAGTCGTCAGATGCTGATGTTTGAGGCCCATTTTTCCTCCTCCTCTTGATTATCAGTTGAAACAATGTCCTCAACATGGATGCTAGATGACAACTGAAGGCCAGCCAGAGCCTGTTAACACAGACCACGAGCCCTGGGGGACCAGAGGCAGCCCACAGAAGTCTCAGAAAGGTGCAGTGTTGGCCTTCAAGTTAAAAAGTAAATGGCCCCAAATCTCCACCGGACACAATAAAATGCTTGCCACACCAATAATGGCAAAATTCTCAGGGGCAGCCTGGTAATGTCAAGTAAGGCAAATTCAAAGCGAGGCATGACCTTCTTGAGGTCGTGGTAATCTGCAGGATGCCTCCAATCCCATCCACCAGCTTTGAGAAGGTGCTTGATGAGTGGGTTAATAGGTGACTCAGTGTATTTCAGACAACACTTCTAGACGTCAGGGACAGCTATGTCAATTCCCCACTTGTCTTGCCTGAGTGGCTATTTTAGGGTGCTGACAATATAGGGAGGTGTGTGGTAAATGTCCAGGCTCTAGGCAAGCATGCCACATCAGTACAAAAGACTTGGGCTTGATCTAGGTGAAGAACAGAAGTGTTAGGCTGTCCATACCAAGGAACAGAAATGACAGCTGAGCAGTGGGCAAAAGCAACACAAGGACTCATGGGAAGAGGTTGGGTCCTGTCTTAATGATGGCCATGGCAGTCGACCCAAGGGCATGTCCTCTCCATAGTCTGTCAATGAATATTGCTGGGCAGATGCACTCTACTGGGAAAGATCACAATGCCGTAGGAGTTAGTGCCCAATGATCCACAAGGCTCTATAATGTGACCCTGCTACACGGTGGTTGCCATCCATAAAGTTGCCTGGTGATGACAGCTTACCTTCGTGTGCAGAAGAAGCCTACCATTGTTGAATCTCTGGTGGTCTTCTGTCTAGAAGGCATCCGTGGTGTCCAGAGGGTCTGGAGAAACTCATGAGACTTGCCTGAAGTGAGCCAGTAGGCAGCAGTGCAGCCTGCAAAGCCATTGGCTTTGTTGTTGATGCTCAGAATAGGTCCCATCATGTACACAATGGATCAGAGCAAGTCAGAGAGCACCACATTCGATTACATAGCACTGGACTGCAGGGAGATGTTGAACGAAACTCTGGCTGTGAACACTCTACGTGTCCACCTTGCTATTTCCCAGGGTGCGTAGCGTTTGCATAGCTTGATTAACTTCTGAAGTGGACGCCAACAGGGCCAGAAATTTTGCTTGGTCCTGTGGTGGGACCGCTCTTACAAATACCGACGGGAATGCTGACGTTGTGGAACTGCAGGTAAGGTGTCAGCTAACAAAGCTTCCATTTCATATTGTAGTGCTGGGTCATGCCCCAGCTGCTATGCTTCCACTCCAGCTTCCTCCTAAGGTGCAAGGAAAGACAGTGGATCCTGTCTGAAGATCTCAGGCCTCTGCAACCCATGTAGGAGAAGAAGATGGAGTTCCTGCTCCTGGCTTCACCTTGGCTAATCTGTAGCTGATGCAGCCATTTGGAGAGCGAGGTAGTGGATTGGACAATATCCCGATATCTCTCCCTCCATAATGTTTTTTTTTTTTCCCAAATAAAAAATCATTACAATATAACAATAGCCAAGGAACTGAGACAGAGTTGTTAAGATGCCATTTGGGTTATCAACGCCCCATATCAGAGTGCCTGGATTTCCGTACAATCTTCTTGCAGTCCAGTTTCCTGCTAATGTACACTCTGATGGGTAGCAGGCATTGGGTCAGATACTTAGGTCTCTTCCACCCCCGTGAGAGAAGTGGATGGAGCTCTTGGCTTCCAACTTTGGCCTAGCCCTTCCATAATGTTTGCAGGCTCCGGGGTTGAGGCCAACAGATGGAAACATTTTTCTCTATCTCACACTGCCATTCTAATAAATTAGAATATAAACGCATCAATACATTGTATTTGGCATGGCAATTAAAGACATCATCTTTGGTGCCAGCATCCCATTACAGAGTAATTACAGAGGATCAACACCTGGTCGTGCATTCAAATCCAGGTTCCTGCTTATGCATACCCTGGGAAACAACAGAGGATGGCTCAGATATTTGGGCCCTTGCCACTCAAGTGGAGTGATTCAGCCAATGGGAAATTTGTCTTCTTGTCTTTCAATGAAACAATGAATAACGCTTAAGTAAGTGAATAAATAATTCCACTGGGTCCAAGGTACCTTGTATGGGACTGTCCTACGGGCAGCTTTGCCATTCAGGAGTGGGGGCTGCACATAGTCACTGAAGAATGCCTAACAGCCTCAGTAGCTCTCTTTTTTTCTTAATTGTACGCCATACACGGAAATATAGAGGCTCCTTCTGTAGTGTGGTGTTTAACATGCTCTGGACACCCACTGCAGTAGAAAAAGGGACAGTTTATGGTCACCCTCTGTGCAAACATGACGCCATCTGTTTGTGCTTTCCAGACAAGTCGGACAGGATCTTGATGTAGTTCCGTGAGAGCTGCCAGCTGCCAACTCTGTTGCCCGGTGATTTATAGACTACTTCCTGTCAGGAACACGGCAAGGTTGCCCTTCTCAATGTGTCCCTGTCCAGTCTTTGAGCAGGCTTTGTGTCTCCATCCACAGCAAGGTGTGTACCTCTATGTGGACTTCCTTGGTGTCTGAGATACGGAACTTCACCATCTGAGACAGTTGCAGAGGAGGCAACTACTTTCTTACATGTCCTGGGTGGTGCCTGGCAGCATGTGAGGGGCAGCCGGCAGTCATCTGGTGCAGCCAGACTCACCATCTCACAGCACACAAGACTCTGCATCACCCAGGTGCAGGTACAAATGTCTGAAATGATCCCATGAGATCATGTTACTTATATGCTGCGGACAGCAACACTCAGCACACAACCTTGTAAGAAGCCTCACTGTCTCACCGGGAGTCGGGGGGGGGCACAGAAAGCAGTGATAAACCAATGGGTGAACCCATGCACTTCATCAGCAATGTCAGTCCACAAGTCTGCCAGGTACTACTCTAATTCCCCCATGGCAAACAACAGAGAAATTTTCCACAGGTAAACTTTTAAGCCTCTATGACATGCTCTTATATTCATAACATGAAATATTCCTCAACACAACTATTAACAATAACTGAATTCAACAACATTGTAGAATACATGATGTTGTGCATGGAAAAATCTAAACACTCCACCAAAAAATGCTTCAAGATGAAAAACCAATTCAGTAAAGTCACAGGTTACATAATCAACATACAAAATACAGTAGCTTCTTTATATTCTAATAACCAACTTGCCAAAAATGAAATTTAAACATTAATCCCATACATAATAGGGACAAAAATAAAACATTTAGGAATAAATGTACCCAAATAAGTAAAAAGATATCTACAATGAAAATTCTAAAACATTGAAGAAATAAATCATCAAGGACTCCCAAAATGGAAAAAAATAGAACTTGCTCATGGATTGCAAGAATTAGTATAATTAAAATACCTATAAAGCAACCTACAAGTTAAATGAAATTCCTATCAAACACCAATGACATTTTTTTTACAGAATGAGAAAATAATCCTAAATTCCATAAGAAATCACAAAATATCAATAACAGCCAAAATGATCCTTAGCAAAATAAAAAAATCAAATTGGACACGTCAGAATACCACACTTCAAAGCTTACTACAAAGCTATAGCAATCAAAGCAGCATGATCATGGAAAATTAATTAATTAATTAATCCACACAGGGAGAGCCAACTGATTTTTCATGAAAGTGCCCAGACTATACATTGGAAAAAAGTACAATCTATTCAGTAAATGGTGCTGGCAAAACTGGATGCATATATGTAGAACTGAATATTACAGAACCATAAAAAAATTAAAACGCTGTTATTTCTATCAAAATCGTTGCAACTGAAGGACTTCACGCTCAGTGAAATTATCCAGACACAGAAAGACAAATATTAGATGTTCTCCTTTATATATGGGAGCTAAAATTTTCTTTTAAAAAATGAGAAAACAACAAAAAATACAAAAAAGAAAATAATGCCTGTGTGTATCAGTATTGCTGCAAATACAGTTTTGTCACACTTTCTTTTATATCTTTGTCAAACAAATTCTTAAGAATGATATGCTGGCCGGTGCCGTGGCTCAATAGGCTAATCCTCCACCTGAGGCGCCAGCACACCATGGGTTCTAGTCCCGGTCCAGGCGCCAGATTCTGTCCCGGTTGCCCCTCTTCCAGGCCAGCTCTCTGCTATGGCCCAGGAGTGCAGTGGAGGATGGCCCGGGTGCTTGGGCCCTGCACCCGCATGGGAGACCAGGAGAAGCACCTGGCTCCTGGCTTCGGATCAGGATCAGCGTGATGCACCGGCCACAGCGTGACGGCCCTGGCGGCCACTGGAGGGTGAACCAACAGCAAAAAGAAAGACCTTTCTCTCTCCTCTCTCTCTATCCACTCTGCCTGTCAAAAAAAAAAAAAAAAAAAAGAGAGAGAGAGAGAGAAAAGAATGATATGCTACTATAATTTTAATAATTCATGATCGTTTTAAAATTTACTGTGTATGAGCGTAGCTGACATTTTTATACAAACCTCTGATTTAATAAATATAAATCTCTTAAGGACACCTTTTGGATTATAGTCATTCTTCCCCCCATACCCTCCCTCCCACCCACAAACCATCCCAACTCCTACTCCCTCTTCCATCCCATTCTTCATTGAGATTCATTTTTAATTATCTTTACATACAGAAGATCAACTCTATACAAAGTAAAGATTTCAACAGACTGCACCCACACAGACACACAAAGTTGAAAGTACTGTTTGAGGACTAGTTTTACCATTAATTCTCATAGTACAACACTTTAAGGACACAGGTCCTACATGGGGAGCACGTGCACAGCGACACCTGTTGTTGATGTAACAACTGACACTCTTATATT
The DNA here is from genome assembly GCF_964237555.1 of Oryctolagus cuniculus. Taxonomy (NCBI): domain Eukaryota; kingdom Metazoa; phylum Chordata; class Mammalia; order Lagomorpha; family Leporidae; genus Oryctolagus; species Oryctolagus cuniculus. The sequence continues at coordinate 123,853,664 of NC_091439.1, read as the reverse complement.
TGACATCAGTGAGCACCCTAGGCTCTTGGTCATGAGCTGCCAAGGCTATGGTAGCCTCTTGAGTCCACAAACTCCAACATGATTTAGACAAGGCCATAATCAAAGTGCAAGTTCTCTCCTTCCTTCAGAGATAGGTACTGACCGCTCTGACAGCCCTTCCTTTCCCCTGGGATCTTACTCCCAGAGATCTTTCATGTGGGTGACTTTTTGCCACAGTGTCTCAGCTTTCCATGCCTGGAATGCTCTCATGGGCTTTTTAGCCAGATCCGAATGCCTTAACGGCTGACTCTGAGCTAGAGTGCTGTTCAGGGTATTTGTCATTCTATGAGTCTGCTGTGTGGCCTGCTTCCCATGTTGGATCATTCTCTCCTTTTTAATTCTATTACTATTAGCAGACACTTGGTCTTATTTATGTGATCCCTTTGACACTTAATGCCATCTTACTAGTAAAAGTGATCAATTCGAGTATACAACTGATCCTAAAGATGGGACTTCGTTTGTTTGATAATTTTTATGGCCCTTGCCTATATTCTTCCTTACTAGCTGAACTCTTTATGAGTGAAATATAAAGCTCTTAGGAGGCAAGTTAAAAAAAATACACTATTTCAAAAATAATAAAAGATTTAAAGAGAATGACAAGCCCTTACTTTCTAAATTTTTGGTTTGTTAAGAATAGTATACAAACTGAAATGTCTCTGTAGGGATTCTCAAAATCCAATAAAATCTCAATTATGAAAAAAAGCTTATCTCGTATTCATTGTATTGCTCTGATGCTATTCAATTTCACATACACGTGAAAACATACTACCATTTTCTTAATTAAAGGAAACAATCTAAAATAAATATTCATCACCAACTTAAAATGCAGCATAATAGCCTTTTGACTGAGCACATCAAGAAAGAACCATTCAGTCATTTACAGGCTATGTTTTTGTATTGATTAACCTTTTTCAAATACCATAATATTAGTTGTGACATTAATCATTTAAAACCCCTTAACCTTATACACCAAGTAACATGTTGGTATTTTTACTTACATTTAATCCACAAGAGTTGTACATATGTATGGGCTAGTGTGACATTTCAATACTTATATAAAATTTGTACTGATCAAATCTACATTTCTCTTTGGACATTATTTTACGCTTAGAGCCTTGAGCTCGTGTACTTGGTTTGCTAATAAAAGATCTAACAGAGATTACTGTGAGCTACACACAGCCCACTGTGTGACTTTAGGAAATGACTCAATGATCTACTGCCACTAGGATACAGCATCATCCGTAAACCCTTTTTTCCACCTCGTTTTAATATCGCAACTGGTTTCAAAAGCAAAACACAGAGAAACAATAAAGGGGAGAGGGGGAGAGACAAAGAGAGAAAGATACCCACCCGTCTAGCAGTTCATTACCCAAATGCCCACAAGGGCTGATCTGACCCAGGCTGAGCTGGGAGATGGTCTCCAAGGTGGTAGCAAGAATCCCACTACTTAAACCATCATTGCTGCCACTGGTATCCTGAGCATTGTCTTTCCCACTAGGCCAAACATCCATCCTTCAAAAAACTCTGACATAGCCTCATATAGCCCTGGCTTCCAGAGGAGGAGGCCACAGTCCCCTGTCTTGACCCCATCACTGCATGGTCTCCTACTCCCCAATCACCACACATGCCCCCATGTGTGCCTCCCACAACCTCCCTACTTCAACCAGCCCACTGTCTTCTCTGGCATAAGGGCCACATCATAATACAGCTTCAGATATCTGTATGTGGATACTCAGTTTGGTTCTGCCTGAGATATGGGTACCCGGGTCTGCTGAGTGTACACTTAACAACCCCAGTGTGCAATGAGGCCCAGTGTCACCTGGGGACCTAGTACCACAGATAGAACAGAACATCAGAGCACTGAAGCTAGGACGGCGGCACGGGACTCAGACCACGAGCCAGCAGTAAGGGCCAACCTGGCTTCTGCCAGCTTCTGCCAAGCTCCTGCTCAACTCCAGCCACAGCATCTGGTTAAACGGATCCAACGGAAGACACTGGGAACCCTGGCCCACCAGGGCTGCCAAACATGCAGTCACTGGACGTAAGGGCCCACATCTGAGGCAGAAGCAACCTAGCTATCCACATGTCCAAAACTGAAACTGTGGCACGGCACTGTCACACCACATATTAAAATCAACTCAAAATGAACTGAGAGTCCACACAGAAGATCTGAACCCTTACAACTTATAAAATAGAAAAATCCTTGACATTAGCCTCAAGAGTGGTTGCTCATGTGTTAACAATTAAGCACATGAGCAAATATAAGGAAATGAAACGACAACAAACTAGTAAAGCAAGGATCAATGAAATGAAAAGGCAAACCAATGAATAGGAGAGAATGTTAGCAAACCAGATGTGCGATCAAGGGAGTAATACAAGGAATGTGCACCACTAAGAAGCAAAGAATACAATTAAAAAGGGACAAAGGACTGAATCAATGTTTTCCAGCAAAGACATACAATGTACCCAGTGGGTATGTGAAAAAGTTCTGAACATTGCTAACATCAGCAAAATGCAAACCAAGATGACAATGGTTATTATCTCCTATCTGTTAAATGGCTACTGTTAAAAAGCTAAAAGATAACAAGTATTGGGCACAACATAGAGAAAACGAACACACATTATTGGAGGGAAGGTACACTGTACCGTCCATTATGAAAAACAATATGGAAGTTCCTCAAATACAATTTAAAAAGGAACAACCTTTATTGACCATGAATCCAAAAGAAAATCACCATCTCAATGAACTGTCCGCATCCCCACATCACTTCAGCATCATTCACAATTCCACGATATGGAAATAATCCAAATGTTTGCTGATGGACCCATAAGGAAAAATGGGATACACGCACAGTGGCATCCTCGCCAAACCTTAAAAAGAAAGGAAATATTACTACTTGTCACAGATGGATCTAAAAGTATGGAACTATAGGACATGACCATGAGGGAAACAAGACACACAGAAATAAGCACTATGACACGATCACACTTCCATGTGGAATATACAACGTCCAACTAACACAGTCAGAGAGCAGGATGGTGTCTGTGATGAACTGGGAGCATGAAACTGAAGAGAGGGCAGTCAAACGATACAAACATATGGTGATGGGGCTGGAGCTGGGGTGTAAAAAAAAGCCTGAGCCTCCACCGGCACTGCCAGCATCGCGTGTAAGCACCAGACCAGGTCCCAAGTGCTCCACTTACCATTCCCCTCCCCGCTAACGTGCCTGGGAAAGCACTAGAAGATGACCCAAGGACGTGGGCCCCAGTGCCAAAGTGGGAGACCTGGGGCAGAGCCCTGCCACTGAGGACATCTGAGGAGGGAAATAATGCATGAGATGAGATATCCCTCATCCTCTCGCTCACCCTGTCTGTCTCTGCCTTACTCTCTTTATCCCTCTCTCCCCTTTTCTCTGTTTCCTGCCTTTCAAAAGAAATGTACAGGGGTCGGCACCGTGGCTCACTAGGTTAATCCTCCACCTGCGACGCCCGGCATCCTATATGGGCACCGGTTCTAGTCCCGGTTGCCCCTCTTCCAGTCCAGCTCTCTGCTGTGGCCAGGGAGTGCAGTGGAGGATGGCCCAAGTGCTTGGGCCCTGCACCCCACGGGAGACCAGGAGAAGTACCTGGCTCCTGCCATTGGATCAGCGCAGCACGCCAGCCGCGGCGGCCATTGGAGGGTGAACCAACGGCAAAAGGAAGACCTTTCTCTCTCTCTCTCTCTCTCTGTCACTGTCCACTCTGCCTGTCAAAAAAAAAAAAAAAAAGCATAGGAGTGTCAATGAGAGGGCAGGTACGGTAGAAGAATTACTGCTACCAATAAATACAGCTGCTAAAGCTGCAATTATTGAATGCATAAAGTATGTATACCTTAAATAAAAGTTGTCTGGGAAAATACATAAAGAAATAAAATTTGAAAAAGTTACAAAACACGGTAAAAGTGATAAATCTGTTAAGTGGCCTCATTGTACTAATCCTTTCATAGTGTACTGTAAGTACCAGGAGAGTCGAACGGTTTGTGTGAAAATGCAATATGCAGATCAGACTCACATCGAAACACAGAGAACGTGCCTTGAACAGATAGAATTTTTGTTTCTCAGTTACACTGTGAAAAGGCTGGAAAAAATAAAGCATTCAAAAATAGGTTCCTATACTTAAAATGCATCATAAAAGTTAAGGAACTTAGGTTAATATTGTGGGGTTTTGGTAGGCTTCATGGGACAGAAATGATGCTAAAACATTCATGATTGGGGCTGGCACTGTGGCATAGCGGGTGAGGCCACCAAATGCAGTGCTGGCATCCTACACGGGCACCAGTTCAAGTCCCGGCTGCTCCACTTCCAATCCAGCTCTCTGCTATGGCCTGGGAAAGCAGTGAAAGACGGCCCAAGTCCTTGGGCCCCTGAACCCACGTGGGAGACCCAGAAGAGGTTCCTGGCTCCTGGCTTCACACTGGCACAGTTCCGGCCCTTGCAGCCAACTGGGGAGTGAACCAGCAGGTGGAAGACCTCTCTCTCTCTCTGCCTCTCCTTCTATCTCTGTGGAAGTCTGACTTTCAAATACATAAATCCTTAAAAAGAACATTCACAACTTGACTAAACTAAATTTCAGGAGATTTATATCTTGAAACTAAAGATTCGGGAATTCCATCAAGAGAATATTTAAGACAATATCCAAGTAACATAATGCATTGTCACCCCACCTCCCTCAAACTGAAAACTCAGAAATAAAAAAATGAAAGGAAATGTATCTGAAGGAAACCAGGAAAGTGAAAAGTGAAACGAGAATCCTAAATTACTATGTGCTATTCTCCCACCAATGTGTGCACATTCCTATGTGCATTTAACATAGCTACTATTATAGGCAGGTTGTGAATTAGCCCAATTAAACTATGGAATGGAAAATGCAGGGCCTGCTTCATCAGTAGGCGACCAGTGACACTGCAAGAAAATGTTAACATAATTTAAATGTCTTTAAAGTAGCACTCTGAAAACCACAGATATACCAATTCATTGAAGGATTTCCTGGACTCCATGCCTGTTCTCTCACTACAGAACTCCCAAATATTTGCAACATTGAACTGCAAGTCAGTTTTAGTTTTCCCATTCATAATTACTGAGGTATACATAACTCACAAACAAAACAAAGGCATTGTGTGAGGTGAACACTCCATCTAGTTCCCCCCCCCCCCATAGATACGATTCTAGTCAAACACAGGGAAAGCATCTTAAGACGTTTGGCGTAAACCACTTTAATTTTGGAACTTCCCCAGAAAGTTTCTAAATTTTAACTTCCTGTTAGTAGTACACTAGTAGTTGCTAGCCTAGGGAGAGGCTAGGCTTATGGGAGATGATAAAGTTTTATGGTGGTCACAGGAGCAGAGGTGTGGAAAAGGTGACGGAATTGAGACACAAAAGCGAAAAGCCAAAGAATCACATATTCATGTGGCTTCCAGAAGGGTGTGGGGACCAGCCAGCCTTTGAGATGCCTGGTGAATGTTATCAGAGAACATGTGTGGACTGGGAGCATGAGAAAACAAGAGAACAGATTTTTCCTGGTTTGTTGTGTGTGAGGGAAAAGAATTATGGAATCAAGGAATCAAGTTTGAAAATAGCCAAAATGAGAAAACCGTGGGCAACATAAACAGGTCTAGCTAATGATGGGAGAAAAAGCCAAGACCCTCCTGAAACACGGTACAGAGATGAGGCTGTCTAGGATGAGAAGACCAGTGAGAACAAACACTTAGAATGAACATGGGGTCATTTCAACATCTGGATTTGAATAATCAGGACTAAGAGGAACACCAAGAGTGGATAATGAGGAAACTGGAACATCCATGATGACTCGCCTCAAGGGGTTGTTACCGATTAGTCCCTGCTCAGCATCTCCTAAAATGAAAATCAAGGAATGATCCTTGGATGTCAACACTAGTGAATGCTAACCAGCAGGAAGGAAGACTCGATTCTCCACATACTATAAGAACCAAACCACAAAACACAATACCTAGGGATTCTGAAATTCTGTGTTGTTTAAACACACGGACTAACAGGGATTTCATTTCGTCAACCAAAGTTTCACAACCAATGGCATGGCAACCATTGTGGATACTGTGCAGAAACAATACCCCTCTCCTCTCCGACCGAAAAATATCATAATCCAAGTGATTTCAATATTTCAAAATCTAACTTAGAAATAAAAAGAACCAGTATTGAGTTATTCAGAACCTTATAGTTTTATACCTGCAACAAATATACTTAGGGAATAATGCTTCCTTCTCAAACTTTCGGTGCCATCCTCTGATCTACTTGCCTCTGATGATAAACAGAGTCCCCACAGTCCTAGCTAATGTAATAATATGACTGGGATATGTGAAGTTTACATCGTATGTCTCCCCATATAGCCGCATTCGTTAAGACGATCTAACAATATCTTGCTAAAGAACTTTTTCATAAAATTAGGGCAACACTGGATATCACAGAGGCAGAATTAGAATTCAGTGGGGCAATGACATCGATATACAACCATTTTGGGGGGTTTCCCAGTCAATGCTATCACTGCTGTGTTGCAGAACCTTCCATGTAAACTGAGATAAACTAGCTTAGCAAATTAGGAAAAACAGGAGTCAAAGCCTGTGAGCAGGAACTTCCTTTCTGGATGACTAGATCCGTTTTCTCAGCTCCTATCCACCAAGCAGAACTATAAATCCAGAAAATAACACAAGAAACCTGGAAATTAACGCAGTCGCTGGGCATCGTAAGTGCCCACCCGACAGAAGATGACTCACCTGCTGGTTCACCCATCCTGGCATGACAATTCAGCCAGGTAGGCCCATTCCTTCTGGAACCGTATGTGATACCTCCGAGCACATACACATTTTACGATATACAATGTAAAGCCTATTTAGAACATGTGACATGAAATTTATAATATATAATACAAATTGAATATACAGCATTCAATTTATAACATACAATATAATACACAATTTATCCTTCCTTTCCCCTGGCTCCTGAAGGCCCGAGTGTCCCCTGCCTGTGGCCAGGGCCGGCATATGATACGCACAAACATTTCAAGAAGACTCACCAGGCGAGGAGGGACAAACCTGAGGGTCCTGTGGAACCTACTGCCACTCCTCCGACACCAGCAGCCCAGCCCTTCCTGCAGGTGTTGCTCTTGGCTGCTCACCTCCTTGTTCGAAGGCTTGGCGCCAGTGCTCAGCACATGTTCCAACAAAGAACTCCACGACGCTGGATGCTAAGAAGAGAAAAGGGAAACAGCAACACTGAGCACCCTTTTTATAAACTCGGTATTCGACAGCATGCGTCAATTCTGATTGGATTCCCTTCAGGCACCAACCAATCAGAAAACAAAGACCAAGCCCACACAGGCTTGCACACGGGATGTGGCTCCAGGCTTCTCCGGAGCTCCTGCTGTCTGTACCAAGTAGACAGCGAGGCCAGGCTCCAGTGCGGTGGGGCCGCGGGTCAGCTGTTTGCTTCACTTTTGCCATGGAATTTATTCCACCATTCGATTTAAAATTTGACAGTTTTTCTCTTTAGGTACAGTACATACTCCTCTGATTGTCTCCCTAGAGTGTTCAAATAAAGTGAAACTGCTTTTATAGGACTCATGCATTGGGAGTGGTTTTGTTTTTCAACGACTGGATTACAGAAAGAAAACAAGTATGGGATGCTGGCATTACGGGTGGTGGCTTGACCCACTGCACAACACTAGCCCCTACCCACAGGAATTTAGAAGCCCAATGATTTAGAAAAAGACTGTCTCACATGTGGAAGGAATGCAAATGTATAGTTTCGGTAAGTCTGAATGACTTTTATTGCAGAAAACAAGAAAACACAAAGATATTTCAACTAGGTGATGAGGAGTCTGATATACAACAAATAATTCATTTAGCAGTACCATTACCACTGCGGGATCTTTTCCTCTAACTACTGGTTTAGACACTTGATTTGAATTTGTGGCCAGCCTTGGAAAGCTGGAAATCTTGATGCCAAGCAGAAGCGAGATGAAATTTGAAACAGAGGCATACCAGCTAGAACCACAGCCTAGACCTAATTCTAGTGTTTACCCTTGGCAAGAGTTGGAAATCACAAACTCTGAAGTAAGAAAACACCATCTCCACCTCCAGATTCCACGTTAAGCACCATGTGCGCTGACCAACAATGCTTTCCTCCCTCCTACTTAATAAAAATATAATAAAAATAAGTCTATGATTGCTGCACTAATTTAAGATACCTCTGCTTAAAGATACACCATGAAATAAAATATTTCAAGGATTTATAATAACTCTAAGAGGTTTCTAACTCAGAGAAAGTTCCAGGAGGCAAGGGTAGGTCTGTTCTAGTCTCTAGAACAGTGGGCAATCAATCCCCCAGGGCCCCAACTGTTCCCCTCCGAGGTGACTCAAAAACGCGTGCTTGAGCAATTTTGAAAAGTCACAAGTTGAGGGGCTGTGTACTAACAGAACCCTACCAGCCATCCAAATGAGGGAGAACCATCATGCAGACATTGTGCAGACACCACACCACCTGTGGGTAAGGCCTCCCCAGTGTGCACAGCACTAGCCCTGGAAATGCCAGTCACAGGGCGTAACGATGCCCACGGGGGCTGTGCAGTGTGACGACTCTGCCAGTAATAACATCTCTACCCAACAGCTCTCGAGTAGCTCAGGAGCGTAGCAGTTACATCTTGTAAAACTAGCAGACGTGACTTTTACACAGGCCAAGAATATCTACTAGCTCACTTCACACAAGTCAGTATGTGTCATTTCTGATGATCATCAGAAATTATAATCATCAGAAATTATAAATATCAGCAAACTTCAACAAGAATTTCAGGCAAGATTTTAGGTCAGTGAGTACTGTGGGTCTGCAAGATTCTTCTTCTTTCTACTTGAGGCTTTCTTTGAATGGTTAAAGGTTCTTTTTTTTAAAAAAAAAAAAAAACATTTTATTTATTTTAAAGGCACAGTTACAGAAAGAGAGGGAGAGAAAGAGAAAGAGAAAAGAGAAAGAGAGAGGTCTTCCATACACTAGTTCACTCCCCAGATGGCCACAATGGCCAGGAGCCTCTTCTGGCTTTCCCACGTGGGTGCAGGAGCCCAAGCACTGGGGCTATCTTGTGCTGCCCTGCCAAGTGCATTAGCAGAGAGCTGGATTGGAAGTGGATCTGGGAATCTGAATCAGCGTCCATATGGGACGCTGGTATCATGGGGGGTGTCTTTACCAGCTAAGCCAAAACACTGGCAGCAAAAGTTCTTATCTTCTACTTTAAGATTTACAAAACCCCTCAGAAATCTAGAAATTTTATGACACAGCTAACAACTCGGAAAGGACAAGAGTTATTAATGGGTGGAGTAGGGCATCTGGTACAGTGCTTAAGGAGAAACAACCCGGGCCTGGTGAGTGGACAGTGCTGTCTGTGACTGTCCACCAACCTACTTTATTTTCAGCTGTGAGTCCTAGTGGTTTGAGAGCACATTTAATAATGTACAAAGCAAAGAGGCAGAAAGAAGGGCAGTCAGGCACAAGAGGGCACTGCTCTAGTCTTTTCCACACTGCAGGTGCGGAGATCTGTTCAACACCTGTGTAAATTTCAACGCGGTTAGCCTTGTGCTAGGGAGAGAGCTGGCCTGCAATGCCATTGCCTACTGCAGAATGCTAGCAAAGACCTAGTGATTCTGAACTAACACAAGTCATCAAAACAGTTCCAGGAATGCTCTGGTATGGATAATCCACGTTGCTCCCTGCAGCATTGCTTTAATGGTGAAATATCAGAATTATCATACAAAATAGCAACCGCTTATGTTGGAATACAATGTAATCTTATACAGTCACAGCCAATGGGTTATACTCAGCAGCCAAGGCCAACCTCACGAGCGCAGCCTACATGGTCACAAAGGAGCCATCACACAGCGCTGGTACTCAGAAGGGCCTTCACTGGGTGTAAACCTCTGCTGGTGGTGACTCAAAATCCTCGGTTTGTAAGCGAGTCCAAAGAACATGAGGCTGAGCCAAGGAGGTATGCGGGAGAAAGGAAAGAGCTTTATGACTTAGTACCTTTAGTGGCACTTTATCCCTGCCTTAGGAACAAGGCGCTCACAAAATTATGCAGCAGGCCCTGTTAGCAGTGGTGATGCAAACCCCTCCCAAGCAGCCAGCCACCCTGTGAAGGAGGGAACGGAAGACTAATCAAGGAATGGCTTCTGGTATAGTGGCTAAGCTACTGCTGGAATCCCCACAGCCCATGTTAGAGTGCCCAGGATCAAGTCCTGGCTGAAGTCCTGATTCCAGCTTCCTGCTAATCCACCCTGGGAGGCAGCAGGTGAAGGCTCAAGTACTTCCATCCCTGCCACTCACATAGGAGACTTGGATTGAGTTCCCAGGCCCTGGCTTCAGATACAGTTCCAGCTGTTGTGGGCACTAGGGAAGGAAACTAAGGGATGAAATATTTCTCTCTTCCTTTGAAATAAAGAAATAAGAAACAAAGATTAATCGCCAGGGACCTTGTGGACCCCTCAAACCCTCTGGTCTTAACCCTACCAGCAAATCTCCTTTCATACCTAAGGGTCCCTCTCAAAAGTCAGTTCCAGTCCCCGGGTGGCAAGATGCCCACCTCAGACTCCTCCGATAGCTCAAAGAAAGATGACCACTGGTGGGAACCAGGACACAGGACCTATATTAACAAATCACAGCATGAGGCCACAGAGTTATTAAGAAGGGTCCTTAGTAACATAGGACAAGTCCCTGTGGTTCTGCTCCATACAAAGACAAGCCCAAAAGAAAAGTACCACTGGTTTTTATGAGCTACACCTCTCTGATACGCCACCTCTAGAACTACTGGAACCTGGGGTTCCAACCCCAGGAGGGACACAGCAGAGCAGGTTTTAAACTGGGGCTTTACTGTTTTCGATATATGGCCTAGGGCAGGTCCCCACCTCCTTTAGCCTCCTATTTCAAAGGGGATCAGCAGTGCCTTCCTCACAGAGCTTTGAAGAGGATTAAACAGTACAATGTGGTATAATTAAATAAAACTCTTGCTTTCCCTCCTTGTGCTGTTATTTAGAAATGAGACGATGGTACACTAAGAACCCTGACAAGTGAAAGTGCTTCAAGAATGCTGATTCTGTTGCTGTCCCCTTCCTTGGCCCTCGTGCCCTTGTTCTTGAGACCAGACCCTTCATAAACCATCAGTTCCTGTCCCAACACCCACCAGTGAGTGTATTGTTAGTTCTGCATAGGCTGAATACCAACTGTGTACCAGGGACTATAGGAATGAAAGCAGAGAGAAAAGGCCTGCCCTGGACAAGCTCACAGTCTTCTATGAGATACAGGTATTTAGCAAATACATGCTGATAAAATGGGTTAAGCGCTTTACGAAGATAAGCAGTGTGTTATGCAAGTTCTGGAAACGTATCCCTGCCTGGGAGGATGAGAGAAAAGTATCACAGAGAAGGAAGACCCTTGAGTTGGATATTTTGAAACATGGCTACGACTTTCTCAAGCTGAAAACACTGAGGAACATCAAGTAGTGGCTGCCTATCTGCAGAGCAGTGGCAAGTCTGGCATGACAGAAGCAGGGGCTGTGCAGCTTGGAAAAGGAAGCTGTGAACAGACCTGAGAACAAGGCCTTGGAATGCCCCCCTAAGGGATTAGGGCTTTTGAAAGTATGCAAGAGGAGATGAGAAAAGATCAGACAGTCCCCTGTGCTTTCTAGGGAAATGCAGGTGGTATGCAGGCCTGAAGCAGAAAAGCCTGGAAGAAAGAATCCGGAGAGCAATGAGACTTGGCAGCAGGCAGCCTCGGCCTGAGGGCTTGTGTAGGACCTGAGCCACCACTGACATAGATTCGGTGACTACTAGGAGACAGATGCTGGTAAAGAGGGTGCTGCCAAGCTTGCCAACTTGGAAGGCAAGTCAGATGGAGCCGCCAATACAGAGATCAGTGCAATGTGTGGAGCAGGTTTGAATGGAACAGGAAGTCTGCGGTACCTGCAGGACACTCAAGTGTGTGTCTAAGAGGCAATGCAAACAGAGATGTAGATCCCATGGTAGAGGCTGAGGATGGAGACACTGCTTTGGCAGGTAGTCTCATAGAGACGTCGGTTCAAGCCACAGCAGTACGATCACCTCGAGTTGATTCGAGTGCCCCAGGCCAGTGTTCCCGCACACACATTACGGTTCAGAACCACCCAGAGAAGAGAGGCCAGGAGTCAAGGCCGCTTCTCACGGACGCGGCCAAGACTGATTCCGGCCAGGGCCAGGAAACCCCCAAAACGGAACCCGGGCCGTGGGAAAAGTTCTTCCTCTCCCAACCCCCGCCTCCACCCGCCAACCGGCACTCCTGTCACACTCGCCCTCCCTTGACGCTGCCCCAGACGCCTTCCTTCCCCGCCACCCCACCTTCACGCCACCTTTTCCTTCTCCCCCCTTCCTCTCTCCTCCCAAATCTCCCTTGGCCGCCTCTCTCCTCCTCCTCTCCCCTCCACCCCTCACATGCACACCCCTTGCCCGCTATCTGCACCCCAGGCCCCACCTACCCCGCGACGACGGAAGGTCATCGCGCCCAACTCACCAAACAAAGAGCGTTTCTGCTCCTCTGGAACAGGAGCCGAGGCCCGAGGGGTAGACTTCCGGAAGCTGCCCAAGAAGAGGACCGCGCCTACACATTTCCACAAGGGCAAAGTAACTGATGCGGCTGTCTCAGGCTGCAGTGTCTCTGATTCAGGCCTGATCCCGGAGGCACTGGGTCTCACTCAGGCTCCACCAGCAGCATCGAGGACGGCTCCTCAAGACTTGAACAGGCTTTTGGGCAGGAACAGATGAGGAGCAGACTTCCATCTGAGGATGGCTGAGCAGGAGATGTACCTACGGGTACAATTCCTGGTCACAGCACAGGGCGCAAATTCACTCCCCACAGGCAGCTGCCATGGCGCCATGGGACACATCTGCATGCTGCTACGTCCAGTGTGGGGCGCCCAAGAGCCGATTCCAGTCCCGCTACTCCAGGTTGGGAACCAGGGAGGCAGCCGCTGATGGCCCAGGTACTTGGATCCTGCCTCCTTCCCTCCTGGGAGTCCTGAATGGAGTCCTTGCCTCCTGGCTTCTGCCTGGCCCAGCGCTGGCCTTTGAAGCCGCCTGGGGAGAGAAGCAGTGCATGGGGCATCGCAAGCACTCTTGCTCTCTCTCAGTGATTGCCCATCTGGTGGTTCGCCCCCCTCCCAGGAGGCTACAAAGGCCAAGGCTGGGCCAGGCTGAAACAGAAGCCAGGGACTTTATCTGGTGCCCCATTCTGAGAACCTGCCACCGGGCCCCTGGCTCCTGAATACTGGCTCCAGATCTGCTCAGCTCCCATCATTGAGCCAATTTGCAGAGGACCAGCAGATGGAAGACTTACTTTCTCTTTCTCTCTCTCTCTCTCTGCATATAACTCTGAATTTCAAATAAACAAATAAGAACTTTATATAAAAAAAAAGGGGGGGAAGACATAGCTATAAATAAAATACTACATCACGGCCAACTACTAGAGTTTATATCAAACTTGATACTATATGCATCACCTGGCCTATTAACACAGAACTCCTGTGGGAAGGATAGTTAAAACCCGTGATTTGCAAACCCTTCCAAAAAGGAGATGAAGGGGAAAAATCTTCCATCTCATCCCTTCGGACCAACATTTTCCCAACATCCAAAACAAATGCATCATAAAGAAAACGGCACATACGTATCTGTCATGACTGCGCTGTCACATTCCTCAACAAAATATTACCAAACGCACTCCTGAAGCACAACCAAAGCTTAGCATACTGGGTGCAACTCCAGGAATGCAAGGATGGCTACCATACACAATCAATATATCACAGAACAGAATAAACATGGGGAAAGCCCACAAAGTATCCCTATAGACACAGAAAACCTATTTCACAAAAACTCCCACCATTTTGGCGATATCAAAATAAAAAGGAATCATCAAATCAGGAACAGAAGCTAAACCTCGGCTTGACAATGGCCTCTCACTGAAAACCCACAGAGCGCTAACATCACACCAAATGCCAGTTAACCGGAAACTGTCCTCCTAGACCAGGAAACAGACGAGCGTTTTCGCTCTTATTCCTCCCCGTCAGCAGTCTCGGGGGTCTCGAGCAGGGCGGCTGGGCCATCAAAACGCAAACAGACGGAAACGCGGGGCCGCTCCGGGAGGAGACGGAGGCCCCTCTGCTCTGGCACAGCTGCTCGCACACTGGGGAAAGTTCCAGACCGACCGTCCGCACAGCAAGAACGCGACTCCACCCGCGCCTTCAGGACCTGAGAGCAACAGGCACGCCGGCCGCGAAGACTCGCAGCGGGAAACCCCAACAGCCCCCGCATCACTCACCGCCAAGGGGGCACGGTCTGCTGGCGGGCGGCACAGGGGCCCGCGAAGGCCGCTGCTTCCACGAGGGGCCGAAGAAGAGAACCGCGCCCGGGAAACGGCGCGGCAGCCTCGGGCCGCAGCCTCTCTGAGCCCGGCCTGACCCCGGGGGCGCTGGGTCTCCCGCAGGCTCCGCCGGCAGCGTCCAGGACGGCTCCCGACGGCTCGCGCGGGCTCTCCGGCAGCAGCGGACGGGACCCGCGAGGACTCCTACCTGAGCGCCGCGGGCCACAAGGGGCCACTTCCGGGGCACAAGGGGTCACTTCCGGGTCACAGCGCCGGGCGCAGGCGCACTCCCCACGGGTGGCCGCCGTGGCGCCACCAGACGCACCTGCGCGCTGCCTGCCGCGTCCAGCGTCTGAAGCCCCAGGGCTGCAGGCGGGGCGGCCTCTCCAGCCTGTGACCCAGGGACCACGCCTCCCGGCCTCCTGGGCGCCCTGAATGGAGGTCAAGCCTCCTGGCTTCTGCCTGGCCCGGCGCTGGCCGTTGGAGCCGCTTGGGGAGAGAAGCAGAGCACCGGGCATCGCGAGCCCTCTTGCCTCTTGCTCTCTCTCACGGATCGTCCCTCTGGGGGTTCAACCCCCAGGTGGCTACTAAGGCCGGGACCGGGCCAGGCCGAAGCAGAAGCCCGGGACTGTATCCGGTGCTCCACTCTGGGTTCAGGGGCCTGAGTCCTTGGGCCGTCTCCCTCTGCTTTCCCAGGCATGGCAGCAGATAGCTAGATCCCACGGGGAAAGGCTCCCAGGAGGGGCCGGCGCTGTGGGGGAGCGGGTAAAGCCACCGCCCGCAGCGCCTGCATCCACATGGGCGCCGGTTCGATTCCCGGCTGCTCCACTTCCGCGGCGCAGCTCTCTGCAGAAGAGGGACAAATCCTTGGGCCCCTGCACCCATGCGGTACACCCCGGGAAGGCTCTTGGCTCCTGGCTTCAGATCCGCTCAGCCCTGCCCATTGCAGCCAATTGGGTAGCAGACCAGCAGATGGAAGACCTCTCGATAGCGATTCTCTCTCTCTCTCTCTCTCCCTCCCCCTCTCCCTCTCCCTCTCCCTCCCTACCTCCCTCCCTGATTTTCATATAAATAAGATCTTCAAAAAAATAAATTAAGAAAAGGAAGACATAGCTATAAATAAAATACTACATCAAGGCCAACTACTACAGTTCATTACAATTTGATATTATATACATTACCTACCCTATTAACATAGAATTTGAAAAGGAATTTAACTCACTCTTAGAAAAGGTGTTGGTGGCAGGCAACGCAGCTCACTAGGCTAATCCTCCACCTAGTGGCGCCAGCACACCAGGTTCTAGTCCCGGTCAGGGTGCCGGATTCTGTCCCGGTTGCTCCCTCTTCCAGGCCAGCTCTCTGCTATGGCCCAGGAGTGCAGTAGAGGATGGCCCGAGTCCTTGGGCCCTGCACCCGCATGGGAGACCAGGATAAGTACCTGGCTCCTGCCTTTGGATCAGCGGCGGCCACTGGAGGGTGAACCAATGGCAAAGGAAGACCTTTCTCTCTGTCTCTCTCTCACTGTCCACTCTGCCTGTCCAAAAAAAAAAAAAAAAAGTGTTGGTACCCATTCTTTCTCTTCTACCTTAGAAACGTTCCGTGTGGTATTATCTATGACTTACGCATGAGGAAATCAATGTAGTTTATTTATTCAGACACTTGGGTACCCACTCGCACAGGGACTTGAGACACCTGTGATCTACAGAGTTCTCCACTGAACACAGGTCTGCTCCCCAACCTCCGCCCTCCACAGTCTAGGCCTGCATTTAATGGATGGAGCATGCTTGAACTAGGACAAACCGTGTCTTCCACAAAGCACGATAGAATACGTAAATGTAGCGTCTGAGGTCCCTCTTGGCATTTTCTACGTGCACGTTATCACGTTGGTACTTTTTCTCTCCTTTCTCAACCTTAGATACAAATTGGGAGGGAGGAAGTCAAACTATCACTATTGGCAGAGGACATGATTCCATACAGAGGAGATCCACACGACTCCACTGAGAGACTATCGAAACTCAGAGTAGAGTTTGGTAAAGTGGCAGGATAGAAAATCAACAGCCTTTGTATACGCAGACAGTGCCGTGGCTCAGAAAGAACGTCTAGGACCAATCCCGTCCACATAGCTACAAAGAAAATACAGGCTCTGGGGACCATTTCAACCAAGGATGTCCACTATCTGAGAATCACAACAGATTAAAGAAAGGAATAGAAGAGGGCAAAAAGCAAAAAACCAAATTGAGAAGCTTCTGCACTGCAAGCAAAACACTCGGCAAAGCGCAGAGGCAACTAACAGAATGGGAGAAATTATCTGCAAAGTATGCAGCTGGTAAAGGATTCACTACCAGAGGTTTTCAAGAAACTCAACAGCAGCAAAACAAACCACCCACTCAAGAAACGGGCCAAGGACTTCCGCAGGCATGGTTCAAGAAAGGAAATCCAAATGGCCAACAAACACATGCAAAAATGCTCAGGGTTACTAGCCATCAGGGAAATGCACAGCAATACTACAACAGCCTTGAGGATGTCGGGGGGGGGGAAAGGCGGCCTGCTCCGCTGTTGGTGGGAATGTAAACTGGTATAGCCACTGTGGGAGACAGTATGAGAAACCTCAGAAACCTGAATATAGACAAACCAGCCGTTCCACCCCGGGGAATATACGCAAGGGAAAGGAAATCAGCATATGGAAGAGTCATATTTACTGCAGCTCATTTCACAACAGCAAAGATAGGCAATAAACCAAAATGCCGCTCTCCTGAAGACTGAAGAAAGAAATTACGGGCCATGTACACCACACATACATATACAGACCGCAGGGGAGAGGAAAGGCCATCATTTTGAAATAGCCCTGCCTATATGTTCTCCACTTGAGAACAAGGAGACCACTCTACCTTAGAGCCTAATCGACCTTGAGGAAGGGCAATTAACCAACTCCTGCCCCTGAAGACTTGCTGTCTTACACAGGGGATAAAAGAGCAAAGAAAAAGGCTAGAAAAGTATTGTGAAAGCTACAGGCTAGGGGTGAAGGCCAATGAAACCAAATATTCAATCCTAAGATTATACATGCTTTCTTCCTTCAATACTTTAGCACATCACCCGGGCTCCAGATCTATACCAGACACAGGTTCTATTTAAGAAGCAATTTCTAGGGAAACCCCAAAAAAGAGTGTGAGACACCAAAATAAAGGCCCAAAAGGAAAATGAAACCTCTGATACCTACAGCAAAGCAAACATTAAATAGCCTAACTCCCACCCAGAGGAACATAAACCTCACACTAAGTGACCTGCTTACTTTGCTTTCTATTACCTGATACATTGTGTCCAGCTTTCAGAAAAAAAAAAAAAAAGTTAAAGCAAGAAAAATGCAGTCTGAAGAGACAAAGCAAGCATCAAAACCAGGCCCTACCACGGCAAAGATTCTGGAGCTGTCTGACTGGGTTATTAAAACAACTGTAATAGAAAAATTGGACGATATACAGAACCACATGAATAATGCAAACAGATAGATGGAAACTCTCAAAGAATCAAAAGGGGCCGCCAGATCAAAACAACCACTGAGACAGAAACGAAGAATGTCTTGGAGGGGCTCATTATCAGACTAGACACTAGAGAGAAGACAATCCGTGAGCGGGTGTGTATCAATAAAAACTTCCTCAACTAAAAGCCAAAGAAAGAAATGGGGAAAACGCTAATGGAATGCCTAAGATTATGGGACAATTACAAAGGTATGACACACACAAAGCAGGAATACTAGAAGAAAGGAAGGAACAGGGGCAATATTGGAAGTAATGACGGCCGAAAACGTTCCAAAAGCTGAAGGTAAAAACGATAGAGGTTGAGGGGCTGGCGCTGTGGCGTAGCAGATACAGCTGCCACCTGCAGCATCGGCATCCCATATGGGTGCTGGTTCGAATCCCATATGCCCCACTTCCGATCCAGCTCTCTACTGTGGCCTGGGAAAGCAGCAAAAGATGGCTCAAGTCCTTGGTCCCCTGCACCCACATGGGAGACCCAGAAGGTCCTGGCTCCCGCCTTTGAATCGGCATAGCTCTGACCATTGTGGCCATCTGGGGAGTGAACCAGCAGATGGAAGACCTCTCTGTCTGCCTCTGCCTCTCTGTAATTCTGCCTTTCACATGAATAAATAAATACATCTTAAAAAAAAAAAAAGGTTGAATATCACTGGTAGAAAATGTTTGGTGATAGAAATATCTCAGATGAGAAACAATGACTTGATCAGCCCTTGTCCTGACTGTCCAGGAACACCTTACTACTTTATTCCTTTTAGTATTTGTTTGTTCTACTTATTACCATTGGCTGAACTCTTTAATTTACACACAATTATTCTTAGGTGTTTAAATTCAACTGAAAAGTGATCCCTGTTAAATATAAGAGTGGGAATAAGAGAGGGAGGAGATGTACAGTTCGGCACATGCTCACTCAGACTTACCCTTAATGGTAGAGCTAGAAACGTGCCAGGGGATTCCAATTCAATCCCATCAATGTGGCATGTACCAATGCCATCTTACTAGTCTAAAGTGATCAGTTTCAGTTCATAAGTGATCATAATGAGAGGATTAAATGTCAAAGGGATCACATAAACAAGTCTACTGTCTGCTTCTACTAACTGATAGAATTAAAAAGGAGAAAACAATCCAACATGGGAAGCAGGATACACAGCAGACTCATAGAATGGCCAAAGCCCTAAACAGCACTCTGGCCTCCGAATCAGCCCCTAAGGCATTCGGATCTGGCTAAAAAGCCCATGAGAGTATTTCAGGCATGGGAAGTCAAGACACTCTGGCAAAAGAAAAAAATGACCTAAATTTAAGAACGCTGTGAGTGAGATCCCAGAGGAAAGAACAGGCCAGCAAAGAAGGAGGTACTTTTCTCTGAAGGGAGGAGAGAACTTCCACTTTGACTCTGGCCTTGTCTAAAGAAGATCAGAGTTGGTGAACTCCAGAGGAACTTCCATAGCCTTGGCAGCTCATGACAAGAACCTCTGGTGATTACTGACGTCATCAATAAGAGTGTCCATTGTTAAATCAACAACAGGAGTCACTGTGCACTTACTCCCCATGTAACATCTCTGTCCTTAATGTGTTGTACTCTGTGAATGAATGCTAAAACTACTGCTCAAACAGTACTCTATACTTTGTGTGTCTGTGTGGGTGCAGTCTGTTGGAATCTTTACTTAGTATATACTAATTTGATCTTCTATACATGAAGAGAATTGCAAATGAATTTTGATGAAGAATGGGACGGGAGAAGGAGTGGGGGATGGGATGGTTGCGGGTGGGATGGATGTTACTGGGGGAAAAGCCGCTATAATCCAAACATTGTGCTTTGGAAATTTATAGTTATTAAATAGAAGTTGAAAAACTAAAGTATGTGTGTATGTTGGTACAGTAGAGCATATGTGTAGTTTCTCAAATGGTAGCATCAACAGGAATAGAACAAAATTTTTCAAGTTAAAAGAGGTCAAAAAATCTATTAAAAAAGAAAAAGGAAAATAAATGTATTTAAAACTATTTTGGAAAATAAGAAAACAAGTATTCAAAATCAATCCCACGAAAACCCCTTTTGATGCCAGCTTGCCAACAGAAGACGTATATGCTCATATAATCACAGGCTCAACTAAGAGGTGATCCTTAACACTTTATAAGCATTTACCCACCTACTTAAAAACTTTTCATAACAAAAGAAATAGCTTTCGGGGCTGCCGTTGTGGGTGGGTGGGTTAATCCTCTGCCTGCAGCGCCTGCATCCCATGTGGGCGCCGGTTCTAGTCCCAGCTGCTCCTCTTCCAATCCAGCTCTCTGCTATGGCCTGGGAAAGCAGGGGAAGATGGCTCAAGTCCTTGGGCCCCTGCAGTCATGCCGGAGACAGGAAGAAGCTCCTGGCTCCTGGCTTCAGATCGGCACAGCTCCAGCCGTTGTGGCCATTTGGGGAGTGAACCACCAGACGGAAGGCCTTTCTCTCTGTCTCTCCCTCTCACTGTCTGTAACTCTGCCTCTCAAATACATACATACCTACTTACATCCATACAATCTTAAAAAACTAAATAGCTTTCTAACATTTTACTCTATGGATGCAGCAGAATTTGCTACTTACTTATATATTATTCTTTTCCATGTATATATTATTCCTAACTTCATTTTTCCTCCCTCATCAGAAAGGAAGACATGCTCAGGTTTGAAAAACTGTAAATCACAATCATTCAAAAAGGAGAGGATAAAAGCCACCATAACCCCTTCACTAGAATGAGCATGCTAACACGGAGGATTACCTTCTGTGCATTTATCCCATTCTTCATTACAACTAAGGTGACTTTAAACATCTTTGCACGTGAATGTTTGTTTGCATTTTTATTTCTTTAGAGTAGAAGATTGCAGAACAAGTGGATCATAAAGCACTAACTGTTTTGTGATCCTAGAATGCAATATCTAATTTCCTTTGGGAGCATTTCTTTCAATGCTGTTTTTCTCAATGCAACCCCAGATTACTAAGTCTGAAGCTAAACCAGCAACTCTTAAGGTTCCAAAGCAATCATACACACATCTGACATCCTAGGAGCAGTGAGTCTCCCTTTCCATGCTCACAGCCCAGGCAGGCTGCCAGGTGTCTTCCCTGTGAGAGCCCACAGGCGGAAAACTCCACACCTCCTGGGCTGAGCTCACTCACTCCCTTCTTCCTTCTCCTGACAGGCCGGCACCACTAATCACCAAGCATTAGAACTAAGAGTTATCCTGAACCACCAATGTTACCTAAGTTCAATTGCTTAAGTTGTACCAGTAGCTACAACTGATGTCACTAAGGCCAACTGGTCCTATTTCACACAGACCTTGCACATCCTCCCCCTGCACAGCCACTGTCCCAGTTCAGAGTCTCATCGTGTCACCTACATAACTGCAATAGCTGCTCCCAGAAATTCACTCTGGATTTAAATCTATCCCAATCGTCTAAAATAAAAAGTCATACCATTCCATCAACATCTGTCCTTACACAACCACAACCACACA
Source organism: Oryctolagus cuniculus (assembly GCF_964237555.1). NCBI lineage: Eukaryota > Metazoa > Chordata > Mammalia > Lagomorpha > Leporidae > Oryctolagus > Oryctolagus cuniculus. Next base: position 123,832,171 of record NC_091439.1, on the reverse strand, counting down.
CACAGGAAACTCAATGTATCAAAACCAAACTGCTGATTTCCCCATGAAACCTCTTGCTCTGGCCCCCTATCTTCCCCTGCAATAACTGACCCACCATTTCACCAGCAGCTCAAGTCAAACCCTAGCATCATTCTCACGCCTTCATTTCCATCAAGCCATCAGTGCCACCTGTAAACTTTCTCCACTTCTCTCCATTTTCAGCCTGAGCAGATTTGAAGCAGGAGCCTGCAGCTTCCTCCAGGATTCCCAAACAGTTGCAGGAGACCAAGGACTTGGGTACTCTTCTACTGCTGGGCCGGGCCACAGCAGAGCTGGAATGGAAGCGGAGGTGCTGGGACGGAAGTGGAGGTGCTGGGGCTTGAACCACCACCCATATGGGATGCTGCTACTTCAGGCAGCAGCTTCATCCACTCTGCCACGGCTCGGCCCGCCCCCACCCCCAAATGCCCAGGTTGTTGCACTCGTGATCCAGCTGGCTGCTAACAAGCCCAGGAAAGCAGAGCAAGAGGCCCAAGGACTTGGGCACCCGAACCCACACTGGAGTCCTGGATAAAGTACCTGGCTTCTGCTTCAGCCTGGCGCAGCCCCAGGACATGGTAGCCACCTGGGGTGTGAACCCATACACTGACTCTCTCTCCACCACTGCCTCATCAGTAACTCTGCCTTTCACACCAGTCTTTAAAAAGAAAAAACAATCCAGTACTTACCATGAGGTGTCAGAACCTTGGACAGGCTGGAACAGAGCACAAAGGGATTCCTGGGGTTTCTCTAAGCTTCTGCTTTCTAGTCCTTGTGTGCAGTCTGTGAAAATTCACCGGATTACGTGCAAGTTAATTCGAGTGCCCCAGGCCAGTTTTCCCGCACACACATTACGGTTCAGAACCACCCAGAGAAGAGAGGCCGGGAGTCAAGGCCGCTTCTCACGGACGTGGCCAAGACTGATTCCAGCCAGGGCCAGGAAACCTCCAAAATGGAACCCGGGCCGTGGGAAAAGTTCTTCCTCTCCCAACCCCCGCCTCCACCCGCCCACCAGCACTCCTGTCACACTCGCCCTCCCTCGACGCTGCCCCACACGCCTTCCTTCCCCTTCCTTCCACGCCACCCCACCTTCACGCCACCTTTTCCTTCTCCCCCTTCCTCTCTCCTCCCGAATCTCCCTTGGCCGCCTCTCTCCTCCTCCTCTCCCCTCCACCCCTCACATGCACACCCCTTGCCTGCTATCTGCACCCCAGGCCCCACCTACCCCGTGACGACAGCAAGGCCATCGCGCCCAACTCACCAAAGAGCGTTTCTGCTCCTCTGGAACAGGAGCCGAGGCCCGAGGGGTAGACTTCCGGAAGCTGCCCAAGAAGAGGACCGCGCCTACACATTTCCAGAAGGGCAAGGTAACTGATGCGGCTGTCCCGGGCTGCAGTGTCTCTGATTCAGGCCTGACCCCGGAGGCACTGGGTCTCACTCAGGCTCCGCCAGCAGCATCGAGGACGGCTCCTCAAGACTTGAACAGGCTTTTGGGCAGGAACAGATGAGGAGCAGACTTCCATCTGAGGATGGCTGAGCAGGAGATGTACCTACGGGTACAATTCCTGGTCACAGCGCAGGGCGCAAATTCACTCCCCACAGGCAGCTGCCATGGCGCCATGGGACACATCTGCATGCTGCTACGTCCAGTGTGGGGTGCCCAAGAGCCGAGTCCAATCCCGCTACTCCAGGTTGGGAACCAGGGAGGCAGCCGCTGATGGCCCAGGTACTTGGATCCTGCCTCCTTCCCTCCTGGGAGTCCTGAATGGAGTCCTTGCCTCCTGGCTTCTGCCTGGCCCGGTGCTGGCCTTTGAAGCCACTTGGGGAGAGAAGCAGTGCATGGGGCATCGCAAGCACTCTTGCTCTCTCTCAGTGATTGCCCATCTGGTGGTTCGCCCTCCTCCCAGGTGGCTACAAAGGCCAGGGCTGGGCCAGGCTGAAACAGAAGCCAGGGACTTTATCTGGTGCTCCATTCTGAGAACCTGCCACCGGGCCCCTGGCTCCTGAATACTGGCTCCGGATCTGCTCAGCTCCCATCATTGCGCTAATTTGGAGAGAACCAGCAGATGAAAGACTTACTTTCTCTTTCTCTCTCTCTGCATGTAACTCTGAATTTCAAATAAACAAATAAGAACTTTATAAAAAAAAAAAAAAAAAGGAAGACATAGCTATAAATAAAATACTACATCACGGCCAACTACTAGAGTTTATATCGAACTTGATACTATATGCATCACCTGGCCTATTAACACAGAACTCCTGTGGGAAGGATAGTTAAAACCCGTGATTTGCAAACCCTTCCAAAAAGGAGATGAAGGGGAAAAATCTTCCATCTCATCCCTTCGGACCAACATTTTCCCAACATCCAAAACAAATGCATCATAAAGAAAACGGCACATACGTATCTGTCATGACTGCGCTGTCACATTCCTTAACAAAATATTACCAAACGCGCTCCTGAAGCACAACCAAAGCTTAGCACGCTGGGTGCAACTCCAGGAATGCAAGGATGGCTACCATACACAATCAATATATCACAGAACAGAATAAACATGGGGAAAGCCCACAAAGTATCCCTATAGACACAGAAAACCTATTTCACAAAAACTCCCACCGCTTTGGCGATATTAAAAAAAAAAAAAAAAAAAGGAATCATCAAATCAGGAACAGAAGGTAAACCTCGGCTTGACAATGGCCTCTCACTGAAAACCCACAGAGCGCTAACATCACACCAAATGCCAGTTAACCGGAAACTGTCCTCCTAGACCAGGAAACAGACGAGCGTTTTCGCTCTTATTCCTCCCCGTCAGCAGTCTCGGGGGTCTCGAGCAGGGCGGCTGGGCCATCAAAACGCAAACAGACGGGAACGCAGGGCCGCTCCAGGAGGAGACGGAGCCCCTCTGCTCTGGCACAGCTGCTCGCACACTGGGGAAAGTTCCAGACCGACCGTCCGCACAGCAAGACCACGACTCCACCCGCGCCTTCGGGACCCGAGAGCAACAGGCACGCCGGCCGCGAAGACTCGCAGCGGGAAACCCCAACAGCCCCCGCATCACTCACCGCCAAGGGGGCCCGGTCTGCTGGCGGCACAGGGGCCCGCGAAGGCCGCTGCTTCCACGAAGGGCCGAAGAAGAGAACCGCGCCCGGGAAACGGCGCGGCAGCCTCGGGCCGCAGCCTCTCTGAGCCCGGCCTGACCCCGGGGGCGCTGGGTCTCCCGCAGGCTCCGCCGGCAGCGTCCAGGACGGCTCCCGACGGCTCGCGCGGGCTCTCCGGCAGCAGCGGACGGGACCCGCGAGGACTCCTACCTGAGCGCCGCGGGCCACAAGGGGCCACTTCCGGGGCACAAGGGGTCACTTCCGGGTCACAGCGCCGGGCGCAGGCGCACTCCCCACGGGTGGCCGCCGTGGCGCCACCAGACGCACCTGCGCGCTGCCTGCCGCGTCCAGCGTCTGAAGCCCCAGGGCTGCAGGCGGGGCGGCCTCTCCAGCCTGTGACCCAGGGACCACGCCTCCCGGCCTCCTGGGCGCCCTGAATGGAGGTCAAGCCTCCTGGCTTCTGCCTGGCCCGGCGCTGGCCGTTGGAGCCGCTTGGGGAGAGAAGCAGAGCACCGGGCATCGCGAGCCCTCTTGCCTCTTGCTCTCTCTCACGGATCGTCCCTCTGGGGGTTCAACCCCCAGGTGGCTACTAAGGCCGGGACCGGGCCAGGCCGAAGCAGAAGCCCGGGACTGTATCCGGTGCTCCACTCTGGGTTCAGGGGCCTGAGTCCTTGGGCCGTCTCCCTCTGCTTTCCCAGGCATGGCAGCAGACAGCTGGATCCCACGGGGAAAGGCTCCCAGGAGGGGCCGGCGCTGTGGGGGAGCGGGTAAAGCCACCGCCCGCAGCGCCTGCATCCACATGGGCGCCGGTTCGATTCCCGGCTGCTCCACTTCCGGTGCAGCTCTCTGCAGAAGAGGGACAAATCCTTGGGCCCCTGCACCCATGCGGTACACCCCGGGGAGGCTCCTGGCTCCTGGCTTCAGATCCGCTCAGGCCTGCCCATTGCAGCCAATTGGGTAGCAGACCAGCAGATGGAAGACCTCTCGATAGCGATTCTCTCTCTCTCTCTCTCTCTCTCCCCCTCTCTCTCCCTCCCTCCAGCCCTCCCTGAATTTCATATAAATAAGATCTTCAAAAAAAATAAAAAATTAAGAAAAGGAAGACATAGCTTTAAATAAAATACTACATCAAGGCCAACTATTACAGTTCATTACAATTTGATATTATATATATTATATATATATTATATATATATTCACTAAGTGTGATGTTTTCCAGTTTCATTCATTTTCTTGCAAATAACTGAACTTCAGGTTTTTTTTTCTGCTGTGTAGTATTCCATGGTGTAAATAGCCCATAATTTCTTGAGTTGATGGGTATTTGGTTTGATTCCATGTCTTTGTTATTGTGAACTGAACTGCAATAAACATTGTGGTACAGATAGCTCTTTTATATGCTGATTTAATTTCCCTTGGGTAGATTCCCAGGAGTGGGATGACTGGGTCATGTGGAAGGTCTATATTCAGATCTCTGAGATATCTCCACTCTGTATTCCATAATGGCTTGACCAGTTTACATTCCCACCAACAGTGGGTTAGGGTACCTTTTCTTCCACATCCTCACAAGCATTTGTTGTTTGTTGATTTCTGTATGAAAGCCACTTTAACTGGAGTGAGGTGAAACTTCATTATGGTTTTGACTTGCATTTCCCTGATGGCTAGTGATCCTGAACATTTTTTCATGTATCTGTTGGCCATTTGGATTTCCTCTTTTGAAAAATGTCTGTTTAAGTCCTTTGCCCATTTCTTTCTTTTCTTTCTTTCTTTTTTTTTTTTTTTTTTTTTTTTTTTTTTTTTTTTTTTTTTTGACAGGCAGAGTGGACAGTGAGAGAGAGAGACAGGGAGAAAGGTCTTCCTTTGCCGTTAGTTCACCCTCCAATGGCTGCCACAGCCGGTGCACTGCAGCCAGTGCACCACGCTGATCCAAAGGCAGGAGCCAGGTACTTCTCCTGGGCTCCCATGGGGTGTAGGGCCCAAGTACTTGGGCCATCCTCCACTGCACTCCCTGGCCACAGCAGAGAGCTGGCCTGGAAGAGGGGCAACCAGGACAGAATCCAGTGCCCCGACCGGGACTAGAATCCGGTGTGCCGGCGCCGCAAGGCAGAAGATTAGCCCAGTAAGCCGCGGCACCGGCCTTGCCCATTTCTTAATTGGGCTGTTTGTTTAATTGTTGCTGAGTATCTTGATCTCTTTGTATATTCTGGTTATTAAACCTTTATCAATTTTACAGTTTGCAAATATTTTCTCCCATTCTGTCGGCTGTCTCTTCACTTGCTGATTGTTTCTTTTGCAGTGCAGAAGCTTTTCAGTTTGATATAATCCCACTTGTTGACTCTGGCTTTGATGTCTGTGCCTCTGGAGTCTTTACAAGAACTCTTTGTCTATGCCAATGTCTTGTAGGGTTTCCCCAATGTTCTCTAATAATTTGATGGTGTCAGGTCATAGATTTAGGTAGTCAATCCATTTTGAATGGATTTTGGTGAAAGGTGTAAGGTAGGGGTCTTGCTTCATGCTTCTGCATACGGCAATACAGTTTTCCCCGCACCATTTGTTGAAGAGTCTGTCCTTGCCCAGGGGTTGATTTTAGTTCCTTTGTCAAAGATAAGTAATTTGTAGATGCTTGGATTGATTTCAGGTGTTTCTATTCTGTTCCATTCTTCTACCCTTCTATTTTTGTACCAATACCAGGCTAATTTGATTATAACTGCTGTGTAGTATGTCTTGAAATCTGGTAGTGTGCTGTCTCTGGCTTTGTTTTTGTTGTATAAGATTGCTTTAGCTATTTGGGGGTCTCCTGTGTTTCCATACGTATTTCAACAAAGTTTTTTCTATACCTGAGAAGAATGCCCTTGGTATTTTGTTTGGTATCACATTGAATCTGTAAATTGCTTTCTGTAGCATGGACATCTGATTATATTGATTCTTCCAATCCATCAACATGGAAGATTTTTCCATTTTTTTGTATCTTCCTCTATTTTCTGCCAGTTCATTCCTAAAATGGCTGCAGTGATCAGAGCAGGGCTGATCTGAAGCCAGGAGCTGGGAGCTTCTTTTGGGTCTCCCACACGGGTACAGGGGCCCAAGGACTTGGGCCATCTTCCGTTTTCCCAGGCCAGAGCAGAGAGCTGGATTGGGAGTGGAGCAGCCAGGACTTGAATCCGAGAGCCCGTATGGGATGCTGGCACTGCAGGTGGCATCTTTACCTGCTATGTCACAGTGCTGCCCCCTTAACCCTTTTTAAACATTAATTTTGCCCCTTGTGATTCAGACAGTCCAGTTGCTATTCCGCCATCTTGGAAACCCCCCATGTTTGACTCTTCTCACCTCAAATATTCCAAGATTAGAACAATAGAAGTGCAAATAACACAGTTACACAGTTAATAACCACAAAAACATTTCAATTTTCAATTAATATGGTTATTACAAAATATGAATCACAAAAAGTACATGAGATATTTTGGAACCATTTCTTTTGGTACCTATCATTGATAAGAAGCATTTTAGATAAATATTATCATTTCTTGTTGTGCAATGCCTTCTTAGGAGGCCAAAAGCATTTCCTTATTGATTTTTTTTTCTTCAGTGTAAATGAAGCAGAAATTAACATGGCTAGTTTTGTCCTACAACTTCTTGAGCCTTATCCTCTCTGTTGTATTATGCCAAATCTTTCTCTTTAATATCAGCAGCATCGATTGGTGCCAGAAACACTGATCTAGACATAGTGTTAATTATCTGCAGCTGCACAGCCTGCAAGGGAGCATAAAACACTGGGCTTCTTGCTCACAACATGAAGAAACAATGAGGAGAAAAAACCCCTCAGCTCGCAGCATCTACAGAACTTTTTCTCATGGTGGGAATATAAAAAAGTGCACCATATTCAAAGCTTGGAAACTCATTCTATACTTTATATTAAGCCATCTAAATAATTCATTATTTTACCACACTGGAAAAACACAGTGAAGTTTCAGTTCTTTCTTAGTATTTATAAAATGGTTTGGTTCTCACTAATAATGATAATGATAGCAGAAATTTGGCACAAGAACACAGTTATAACGCAAGCTTGAAGCCAATTCTGCATAGACAAGTTTGAATAGCTGACACCACCATTTTCTACACTGGCAGTGGTGGAGGTGGTCGAGGCTAGTGTACAACACATAATGAGCCACCTAATCAAGAAAATGGATTGGGGCCAGCACTATGGTGTAGCAGGTAAAGCTGCCCCTAAGATGCCAGCATCCCATATGGGTGTCAGTTTGAGTCCCAGCTGCTCCACTTTTCTTTCAGCTCCCTGCTAATGCACCTGGGAAAGCAGTGGAAGATGGCCAAGTCCTTGGGTCCCTGCACCCATGTGGGAGATCCAGAAGAAGCTCCTGGCTCCTGCCTTCAGATCAGCCCTGCTCCAGCCATTGCAACCATTTGAGGAATGAATTGGTGGATGGAAGATCTCTCTCTTTTTCTGTGTCTCTACCTATTTCTGTAACTCTTTCAAATAAATAAAATAAATCTTTACAAATATATGATTATAAATAAATATTTTTAAAAAATATTAGTTAAGCTATTACAAATATGGTGAGCACTATAAGATCAAGATTCTAAGGTAATGTAGATGTGTATGAGATATAGATTAGGGGAGAGGACTCAGCATGGCCTGTTTTCTAAATGTAGGGGCTCTGCCTGCAGACACAAGCAACAGACTACATTTCCCTTCTCTTTCATGAGATAAAGTGAAGAAAACATAAATTGTTTCTTTTCATCAACAAAAAAGGAGCAATTTCTAATCTGAACTGTGTAAATAGTCAAAATTGATTAATGAAGCCATCTTTCTCTGATTTCTCTACCCAACCCCCAAAATACACACACACACCCATACACCCATACACACACACACATCTGCAAATCTATGATCTAGGTTATTTATATTAGCTGTCTTTATTGATCAGACTTCCTGGCAAAGTTCTTCCCCAAGGATTATATAAACATTCACTATGTACTGACATTCTCAAAGCAAATATAGCATATTAAACATCCATCTCAATATCAATTCTTTGCAAACTAGCTTTTAGAGAACACAATGTGCACTGAGTTTTTAAACAGTCCCTGTCAGTATCAGAACAGCAGTAAGTACTAGGTACACAACACACTGAAGTCCACTCCCTAGCCTTTTGGTTTCACCTACTCCTCAACTCCCCTCCTACACCAAAGCAAAGCTACACACAGTTTTGTATCCAGCCAGGACTACTGTGCCTATCAGTTTCTGAGAGTCTTTATTACATCAAGACAGAAGTTTCTCTTTGTATGTACTTCAGTCTTTGTGCAATCATAAGTTAGTGAAACAGCAGGATGGCACAGACCCTGCTCTCACTAAGTACAGTAAAGCTATGGATTGAAGCTTGGAAAATCTGAGCTCTGTGACCTCCAATCAAGGACTCTAACGTCTCCTGGCTTCTGTTGTTCAACAGGTGTTCTCCCAGGCAGGAACGATATTAACTGCGAGGGCCTCAGTTGCTTGTGGATTTGGGTCAATGCCATTTAAAAGTTGCTAAATCAGTGCAGATGGAAGCTTTCACTATATTTTCTTGAACTTGTGATATAGCAGTTTTTTGCTTTTAAATGAAACTAATCGATTAAGCCTCCAACTTAGGGGAGGGATCAACCACAAATTCATTTGACATTGCCCTCATTTATTTTCCATGAATAAATCTTAACAAACTTTTAAAAAGTTAGTAAAAATTGAAGTAAAATATAAGTTGAAATTCATGCCTATGGGAAGTCTCCCAGAAATTAATGAAAAATAAGTATTATGAAAAAAACAGGACATGGATTTCTAATGGAAACACATCATTTAATTCCATTCTTCCAGAGCTTTTTGAAGTCTCCCATTTTTATAGAATTTATATGCAAGTACGCTAAATCCAAAAATCCAATTATTTTCTGACCATATCCAAATAGCAAAATTCCTTGATTCATTGACTTAAAAGCAATACATGAATTCAGTCGACCATCATAGGAAATAGTAAGAGAATTCCTTAAAAAGTATTAAAAGCAGTAAATACACCTGTTTCCTTTAATTACTCCATGACTTTACTTGGCTGCGGTATATTCCAACCTTTACAACTCAGCACCAAATAACACAGGTGATTTCTTAAATTTCTGATCCTTCTCAAAACACAGCCCACCCACTCTGTAGAAGTGAAATTGACACTCTGAGAAGCAATGACTTGTCTTGACAGTTGAGGAACAGTTTTGGTTTTTTTTCTTTTTTAATACTATTTGTTGAATACTTCCATCAACATAGAGTTAAACATGTGTGTAGAAAGTCAACTAAAAATAGATCTCCGTAAAATATAAGAGTTAAAATAAGAGGGGGAGGAGGAAACAAGGTTGGGAGTATGAGTGGGAAAGTAGGCATGGTGGGAAGAATCACCATGTTCCTGTAAATATGAAGTATATGAAGTTTGTAACTGTAAAGCTGTATAGTTCTGCATTAATTCCTACAGAGCTACTTCTAAGAATACAGTTTAAAAACTTGCCCCTTAAGCTTTAAACACTTTAAAGTAAGTCCCCTTAAGCTGGGTGGTAAAAATACCATCTTAAGTGTTAAGGGTCTGGTATTAATAATAGATAGAATTAAAAAGGAGGGAATGTTCCAACATGGGAAGCAGTCCACACAGCAGACTCATGGAATGACAATTACTTTAAATAGCACTCTGATCTCAGAATCAGCCCTTACAGCATTCTGGTCTGGCTTGAAAAGCCCACGAGAGCATTTCAGGAATGGAAAGCCAAGATACTGTGGCAAAAAATGTCCTACATGAAGGATTACAGTGCATGAGACCCCAGTGGAAAGAAGTGGCCATCAAATAAAGATGTACTTTTCTCTGAAGGGAGGAGAAAACTTCCACTTTGCTTATGGCCCTGTCTAAATAGTGATGGAGTCTGTGGACTCAAAAGGCTTCCAGAGCCTAGGCTGTTCATGTCAAGATCCTCAGGTGATCACTGACCTCACACATAAGAATGTTAATTATTAAATTTACAACAGGAGTCACTGTGCACTTACTTCCCATGCAGGACCTCTGTCCTCAAAGAGTTGCATTATCACCATGTTTAAGTGTTCCCAAAAGAGGTATAATTCTTGGGTGCTTTGTTAAAGTTAATTAAATTAATAAAAAAAAGGAAAAGTGGAATTAACTTCAAGATGCAATGACTTTGAGTAGCCCTTATCTTGATTGTTTTCTGTTTGCTTTGCTTTTTTGTTTTTTTGTTTTTTTTTTTTTTCACCATGCAAATTGTTGAACTCTTTACTTAGTACAGAGTTGATATTCTGTGTATAAAATTAATCATAAATGGAACTTAGTGGAGAATGGGCCTGGGAAAGGCAGAGGAGGGAGAAGAAGGAGTGGGAAAGTGAGTGGGAGGGTAGATATGGTAGGAAGAATCACTATATTCCTAAAATTGTACTTATAAATTCATAAAGTCTGTATTCCTTAAATAAAAGGTTTCTTTGTGGAGAAAAATAAAAAAAAAAAAAAAACCACACAGCCTACCTTACAGGAACACTACTGATTGTTAGAACACACATTTGAAATCCTTTCTTTCCCCTTTTTTGTCAGCCCCCAAAGAACAATATTTGTGCTTCCTAAGGAAGATATCCCAAAGAATGCCAGCCCCAAATCTCTATAATGCAATTGCTAGCTTATTTCTTTTACAAACATCAGTCAATTTATTTCTACCCTTTAAATTTGTTTCTAACCCTTTCCTGTGGGAAAGAGTAGCCACAAAAAATATTGAGAGGGTCCCAGAACTATAATTATTCTTTAAACCTTAAAAAACACAAATATATAGAAAAATATTTTAATACAATATTTGAAAAATTTCCTTTAGTCAACAGTAAATGCATGCCTTAAATTCTGTAATCCACAGTGATTCTGATTTATAGCAGTGTTTAATCCAGGTGAATCAGAATTGGTTTAGTCAAGCTTCTGAAACTGTTTCAGTAAAACTCTGTACACAAGATTAGCAGACACTACCAAATATTTATGTTTCACATTTGTTTGTGCTAAGGAGTACTGTTCTATCAGCGGCATTTAATTTAGCCATGTTTACCTGTGTGTAAGCCTCCGGTGACTAACACAGAGTGCCATCTGAGGATCCTGGGCAATGCATACTTTATGGCGACTGCACTTCATCTTTAAGCATGGATCTTTAGCTGGATCTAAAGCTGAAAATAAGAAAGACAGAAATTGCGCAGAAAATGTTAAAACCAATTTCTGTTCAGGGGAGGTATCTACTCTAGTCAAACACAGTGGTCGCAAGTAACTTCCACAACATTGACGTGTAACTGTTCTTCACCTTCTTCCTCTGGTAAGAGATGCTTTTTCTAGGCCCCGGACTCAGTGTTTGCAGTTAATCTCCTTCATTCTATGCAGAAGCTAAAATGCATGGAGTCCTATGATCAAATAAAGTATAATCAAAACAGACTTTAAGACCACAACTCTCTGTAGTTGCTACCAATGTCGTAACACTTGAAGTGGAGATATAAAGTGGGGATGTGCAACTACAGTATTTTATATCAGTGAAGAACTACAATCCGTTTTTCCCTTCCCTATAGTTAGATGTCGGTGGACAGAGAAAAATGATAAAAACCCAAACGGATATCACTGGGGATTAATGAGTGTCTGGATGTCCAAGAAAAGTGGATAACAGAATTTTGGGGTCTGACAGCATCACAGCAACAACTAGGATGACGCATCTTCATTTTTAGATTATTTGTGCCTAATAATTGAACTCCATTTCTTCAAGTAAACCTCTTCTAGGTCTCTGCCAACACAAATACTATGTAACACATTGATAATTTTTTTTTTTTTGACAGGCAGAGTGGACAGTGAGAGAGAGACAGAGAGAAAGGTCTTCCTTTTGCCGTTGGTTCACCCTCCAATGGCCACCGCTGCCAGCGCGCTGCGGCCGGCGCACCGTGCTGATCCGATGGCAGGAGCCAGGAGCCAGGTGCTTTTCCTGGTCTCCCATGGGGTGCAGGGCCCAAGCACCTGGGCCATCCTCCACTGCACTCCCTGGCCACAGCAGAGAGCTGGCCTGGAAGAGGGGCAACCGGGACAGAATCCGGCGCCCCGACCGGGACTAGAACTCGGTGTGCCGGCGCCGCTAGGCGGAGGATTAGCCTAGTGAGCCACGGCGCCGGCTCACATTGATAATTTTTGTCATAGTTTTATAGAGATGAAGTTAAGATATTCTACAATTCATTCATATAACATTTATAATCAATGGTTTTAGTTATATTTGCAATTGTGAAACTAACATTGGGGCCAGCACTGTGGTAAAGCCACTGCCTGCAGTGCCAGCATCCCATATGGGCTGGGTTTGAGTTCTGGCTGTTCCACTTCTGATCCAGCTCTCTGCTATGGTCTGGGAAAGCAGTAGAAGATGGCGCAAGTGCTTGAGCCCCTGCACCTGTGTGGGAGACCTGGAAGAAGCTCCTGGATCCTGGCTTCAGACTGGCTCAGCTTCAGCCACTATGGCCATTTGGAGAGTGAACCAGCAGATGGAAGACACACATACTCTCCCTCTCTCTCTCTCTCTTTCTCTGCCTCTGCCTTTCAAATAAATAAATAAGCCTTTAAAAGTAAATTAAAAAAGAAACTAACATTACAATCAATTTAAAATATTTTCACCAGCAGAAAACTCAAATGTATCTTCTAGTTATCACCTCTCACTCTCTTCCCTCTTATTACTAAACAGACATTAGTCTAATTTGTGTCTCTATCGATTTGCTTATTCTGGACATTTCCTATAAATCAAATCATAAAGCAAGTGGTCTGTTGTGTCCATCATCTTTCACTCTGCACACTCTATCCTCTTGGTTTTGCTAAATAATGTTATTGTATGGATATTCTACATTTTACCTATCTATAGATTAGTGAATGATAAGTTTGAGTGTTAAAGATTTCTGGGTATTATGAATAATACTGCTATGGGTAATCCATGTTGGTTATGGTCAGTGATGTTTCGTTGAGACTGATTGTTAAGGGACTGTTGGAAGGGGAGTTGGTATAAATAAGGGAAAGGAATTGAGAGTACAGTTGGGTCCATGCCAAAATTGAGAGAAGAAATGAAAGATGGAAAACTGAAAACATTCTAGGGCATGAGTAAAAATAGAGCCAGGATGACCAGAAAAATATGCATTTGGAATATGCAGAAACAGTGGTATTTAGAAGGGCTCTGGGTTGTCCCAGGAGCATAAAAGGTGGATCTGAGTCAAATTCCTTCAGACATTAAACCTTGCGTAAACTCAAACTGACATCTGTTATGCACAAACCATTTTTAGCTTTAAATGAGTTAAATCTTACTTAAATAAGGTGAATATAATTTGATTATTGATGAACTTAATAAAATATGGATAGCAATATATGTAAAATTAATGCATTTTTGTTTAAAAGATACAAAGTAATTGCATGCAAAACTCTTGTTTAAGCTTTTAAATAAGCATGAGATTTAAAATAACAAATAGCACAGCAGGTGTTACGCGCAGTGGGTTAAGCCACGTCTTGGGACAGCTGCATGCCATATTAGAGTTCTGGTTGGAGTCCCGGCTGCTCTTCTTCCAATTCACTTGGAGAGGCCATGGATGATCACTCCAGTGCTTGGGCCGCTGCCACCCAGATAGGAGGCCTCCACGGAGTTCCAGGCTCCTGAATTCAGCCTGTTCTAGCCCTGGCTGCTGCAAGCATTTGGGAAGTAAACCACCAGATTCAAGAACTAACTAACTCACTCTCTCTTTTTCCCTGTCACTTTTCATTTGAAGTAAATAAATCTTTTAAAAAGGAATATTAACACTGATAGTTGATGAAATATTATCTAATCAATATCATGTTTTACCACAATAAAATGGTCAAGACATTAAATGTATCCATTTGTAACATACACATTTCAATCTCCTCCATACTAAAGAAAGGTTTGGATTTTTGGCCATTTGCTAAAATAAACAATGATCTGATAAATTAGCTTCTTGTAGCTGCAAAGTAGCTTCAAAAATTAAAATAAGCTATATTAAATGTTATTTTCTAAAAATGTTGAATATACTTTGATCACTATGCAAATGCAAAAGGCTAGAACATTTTCATTATCCTATGTTAGTTTAAACCACCAATAATTTAGAAATTCTCATCAACCCACTGCAGCTAAAAATCATAGAATCTCACTGACGGACAACATAGAAAAGTACAAAACAGCTTAGAAGGCGTTAAGCATGTTTAAGGCACTTCCTGATCTTCATTTTGAGATCTAATTATTGAGATTGATTCAAAAAATTAACTAAACTTGGATTTTTCTAACAAATAATGGCTGACAAACTCTGTACTATACACAAATATATGTAATATACTCACCTTGATTATATTTAAGATAGGATATTTTATTTTGAAAATGAAAAGAAATATTTTCATTTTAAAACACAAACATTGCATGTAAAACATCATTGTTAAACAAATGCTATGATATCTTGAATGGAGACTATTAGTATCTTGGTTATTTCTCCTTGTTCACATAATCTATATTGGGTGGTTGTCAAAATCCTATTACACCCCTGGGCCGGCTCTGTGGCTCACTTGGTTAATCCTCCGCCTGCGGCACTAGCATCCCATATGGGTGCCGGGTTCTAGTCCAGGTTGCTTCTCTTCCAGTCCAGCTCTCTGATGTGGCCCGAGAGTGCAGTGGAGGATAGCCCAAGTGCTTGGGCCCCTACACCCACATGGGAGACCAGGAAGAAGCACCTGGCTCCTGGCTTCAGATCGGTGTGACACCATCTGTGGCGGCCATTTTTGGGGTGAACCAACGGAAGGAAGACCTTTCTCTCTGTCTTTCTCTCTCACTGTCTATAACTCTACCTGTCAAATAAATTTTAAAAATCCTATTACACCACTAATGTTATATCTCAGAATAGAAACTGGGGACTCAAAAATGTGTATATGTTAAAAAGAGAAAGATTATACTAAATCTCATACATGAAAAAGACTTTCATGAGAATGTTTTACACAAAATTCTGCATAAATAACAAATAAGTGGAGAATTATTTGTAAGAAGGTAAAAACACAATAGAAAAACAGCAGCAGGAACAATCAGACCTATTGTTAGGATCTACAATGAGCGTGCATGTAATTTTAGCCATCTGTATTTTTTAGTAGAACTCTCACTATTGACAACTTAAAAACTACAAAACACCACACACTGTAAATACAGATGCTCAAAATTTTATTCTTGAAATCATAACAATAACACAACCAATTTCCTCTTGGCTGAAGCCCATAGGTTAGAATCAATCCTGTGTCTTAAAGAGGCCTGGAATATACTTATCACCTCACTCTGTTGCTATCTCTTCTTTCCAGATTTCTCAACATAACATCTCTTACTTATTCTGCATCATTTACTTAGATTTTTTTCAAGCATCCAATAAAACTACCTCTGGAAATGTTTCACCTGCACTGGAGTTCACTTGTTCATATTCTCTTTATCCCAGTCTTTATACTCTTTCTGATCGAGGTACACTAACCTGGAGACCTAACAAATACTATGGCATTGGTTTTGCTTCAGAAAAATACAGCCTGTATTTCAAACAACTGACTTATAATTTAACTTTTGAGCTTCATTCAATTTATGATGTGGAGTTTCCCACATTCTTGAATCAAAATGCTTTGTTTTAGTCTAGAGTTCTTCACTGACTGCCAGACCATGATGAGTTAGCAAGGATAGAGCCTGACTCAGCTGCTAATGGACAAAATGTCTGAGTCGGCAAAGTTGTGTAGGGGTTGGGCAGGACAGAAAATGAATGTGAATGAAAACTGAATACTGTAAGAAAAGACCTATGTCATGAGGAGAAGATCCAGAAGACTAAGGACTGAAGATGCAAACAGCAGGTCAAGAATGCAAACTTGGATAGCAAAAGGAGTTGGGGGCCGGCACTGTGGCATAGCAGGTTAAAGCCCTGGCATCCATATGAGTGCTGATTCTAGTCTCAGCTGTTCCTCTTCCGATCCAGCTCTCTGCTATGGCCTGGGAAAGCAATGGAAGATGGGGCAACTCCTTGGGCCCCTGTACCCACGTGGGAGACCCAGAAGAAGCTCCTGGCTCCTGGCTTAGGATAGGCATGGCTCTGGCCGTTGCAGCCACTGGGGAGTGAACCACTGGATGGAAGACCTCTCTCTCTGTCTCTACCTCTCTCTCTAACTCTTTCAAATAAATAAATAAATAAAATCTTTAAAAAGAAAGATAATAAATGGAGTTTGGCAGTGCATTCTCAACACACCAAATGAATTATCAGTTTGTATAGGTGGCGTTAAGAGCAGGAAAGGCAATACTTGGCATCACTATGGTGTAAAAGCAGGATTAATATCAGTCTCAAGAACTCAGAGAAACTTTAATGGTGTAGTATGGCATTCCTAAAAAGCACAATGTCATTTCTGGATAGTTGCAGTGCTTGACCACAAGCCTGAATTTTAAAAGATCAAATACTAGTGATTCTAAGCTACAGTGATCTTAAATCACACTAGGTAAAGTGCATGGTGGAGTTAACTAGAGACATTATCCTAGCTCAGCTGATTCCAGAGAAACAATTCTCAGTTACTTGACAAACTTAATTCTAATATCTTTGATTCAGGGTTTTGAAAGACCAAATGGTGCTAACCAGTAATCTCTAAATTGTAAGAATCGGCAACAAAATGAAAATTTAGACTAAATTATGTCACATGCTGTTGTGAAAGTTGATTATTGCATTTTAGCATACGGTTTTGGCACCAGATGTCCTACATGGAATGGACTCTGTCATCTACAGTCAACATTTTTATTGAAAGAGAAATGTATAAATATGGAATCAGGATAGACTGCTAACGGGCAGATAATTGAATTTTATAAAAATATTTATTTGTTTGAAAGAGAGAGAGAGAAAGAAAGAAAGAGACATATCTTCCATCCACTGGTTCACTTTCCAAATGACCATGACACCCAGGTACATACTAGGGGCCAGGAACTCCATCCAGGTCTCCCACGTGGGTGGCAGAAAATCAAGTACTGGATCCGTAACCTGCAGGTTCTCAAAACCATCAGTAGGTGTTGGATCAGAAGCAGAGCAGCTGGGACTCAAATCAGCGCTCTGATTAGGGATGTGAGCATCCCAGTGAGCAGCTTAAATGGCTGTGCCGAGTCTTCCCCAAGGGGCAGGTATTTGGCTTCAGTTAAGATGCCATTTGGGATGCCCACATCCCATCTGGGAGTTACTGGGTTAGAGTCCCGGTTCTGCTTCTGATTCCAGCTTCTTGGTAATGCAGGTGATCACTCAAGTAATTGTGTCCTATGGGGGAGACCCAGATTAGGCTCATGGCTTGGCTCCTAGGTTCAGTCTGACCCAGCCATGGAATTGCGGACATTGTGGAGTGAACCAGTGGATAGATGACTTCTCTCTTTCTCTTTCTATAAATGCATTACTTTTGGAAAAGAATGCCCTATTCAGGCCAACAGAACACAAAATGCATATGTTGTCGGTATTGTGAAACACTTTAAAAGGCAGATGGAAGCTTGTTACTTTTTGGAATTTTACTTTATAGTGATTGCCATGCCACTGCATTATTTTAGGTAGGAGTCAGACACTATCAGGTCCGCATGGTGGCAAGATCACATACAAGAGTTTGGAGATACTCTGGGTGGACGTGATAAGAAAGGGAAATGAATCAAATGTCCAGGACAGAAAGGATAGGAATCTGGTCCGAGGAAGTTTGGTGTTAAGACAGAGAGGAGAGGACACATTCTAAAATTAGAATGGAGACAGATTCACCAGGGCCTAATCAATGAATATGAGGAAATTGGTCAGAAAAAGAAATGGTGATTGAGAGTGATTCTAAACAAGAAGTAGGAGATTTCAGTGGCAAGGAAAAAGTGAATACAGAGAGTTTGGTTGTGAATACACTAATGAAAGCGCATTGCAACCTCTTAACAGTATAAACAGAGGTCGCCTGTGTACCTGAATCTAGTGCTCCAAGGACAGGTTGGGTGAAAGAGGTGCTTTTGGTGGACACCATTAAAGATTATACACTAAAAACAAAATCTTACAAACTGATGACATTATTAGAGTGCTTACTTAGTTTGATAGCATACTCTAAGATGGAAAACCTATTTTTAAAGCCAGCTGTCCTATCCTCTCCCACAACCCAAGTTTGGATGGGAAAAGAGAATTTTAGCATCATCTCCTAGGTTTTGCTCATACTAGGCACGTAATAATGAAGAGCAGTTTTCTTGGAATCATCACCCTCTTTCCCATCTCCTTGAAATTCTAAGAGCTTGGGTGCTTAAATCATAATGAATCTTTTTCTCAGAGTCTCCACATGGACTGTATGTGCATCCTCTACACTGGACTGGAGATGGCCCCAAAGTCCTTAGGTCTCAGAGTTTCAATCTCTTAAAATTCTAAAATATAATCACAAATAGAGAAAGCTCTGGCAAATCAAAGTTTCTGTTTTTGTTTTCTTGTGCAGAGAAGTGTGTGCACTTTTGAAAATCTATGGTAGAAAAATAATGCCTTAACACAAAATATGATGCTTAACGTAGTTTGTGTTTTGCTTCCAAAGGATGACTATCTTATTGCAGGGTGATGTGCTGCAGCATTAGAATTTGTTTTTACAGTACATGCATTGGGTATCATATACAGATGCTCCCTGAGTTAGGATAGGGTATGTCTAGGTAAACTCACAGTAAATTGAAACTGTTAAGTCCAAAATGCATTCAACATGCACAGCCTATCAAACATCGCAGCTTAGCACCAGAGTAGCATACAGGGAATCAGCCACTTCCCTTCATGACTCCATGTTGCAGAGTGGGAGCTACAGCCTCTCCCTGAATGCAAGGGAGGATCAATACCTCATGATGTGAGGCCAGTAGAAGGTCCACATTCAAAGTAGAGTCTCTACTGCATGCATATCACTTTTATACCATCTTAAGTTAAAAACAGTAACAAGTCATTTTCAGATGACAACCATTTAAATTATAATATACATAAATCATATTGCCTTTTGACAACACAAAGTTTCAAAGTTCTAAAACACATCTGTTCTAAGGATTTGAATGCGATATAATATGAGCAGGTGACAATCTCAATTCATGCAGTGTTTGCTGTGTCCTGGTAGAGCTCTTTTCTGTTTATATGTAAAATATTCCTGCAGCCATTCTCTGAAATAGGTGTTACATCAGTTTTGGAGACAAGGAAACTGTAGCCCAAGTGCCATGTCCTAGTTTGTACCAATAGTGACTAGTGGAATAAGCACTCAAACCCCAAAACTTGGAATTACAAAGTCTATATAATTTGCCACTGAAGAACCCAGTTTGCTGTGCTTTAGGTGAAACTGAGAGTAGCTGTAATGATGTCATATGATCAATTGACCTTTATATTATCCATAACACAGAACACATAGATTCCAAAAACTGATGAAATAGTATTGATATATGATGAAATAGTATTGATATATGCAATATAATAAAACAAGCAGATAAAGCAAAAAGAATTTTGTCACAGCCTCTTTGGTTTTCATTCTGAGCGTTCATTCTCATAGTTTCCTAGGCTTCTTCCTCTTCTCTGAATAGCTCAGTTGTTGCACTGTTAGTTAGGGCCTAACAGAATTTTGATACCTCTTCAGTTGAGAAAACCATTCCACAGAACCTCCACACCATCTGTTTAATCTGACTGACATCTTACACTTCACATTAAAGCACTACTACCACTTTCATGCAGAACATACATTCTGGAAAACCCTTTAATTATTCTTTCTGTCCATTCATGTTTAGGCCTTTAAAACATAGCTCTCTGTGCTGTCTTAGGTCTGCCTCTTCGCTTGGCTGCCTCCCTGGTTTCCCACAATGCAACAGGCCCATGCTCCACTGCACTCTTTCAACTGCTCACAGCCATTTCTCGGGATCCTTGGGGTGTGTGTCTTTGTTACTCCTCCCCATCGATACATGCATAAAGTGATGCTTCAGATTATTTTTGCTAGAAATCACACACATGTTCTCCATCAGCAGAGCTTTCTTCCAAGTAGTCTGCACACTCCTGCATGCGGTCTTGTTTTTCAACTGTTTATGAAGTCAGTGTTCACGGACACATGACAGCCCGCTTTGGGCTCTATTTGTGTATGACTAATACAATACACATAATGTCACTTGAGCCTCAGTTCAGTCCCTATGGTAATCATGGTAAACGCTTAAAATAACTGCCTGCTGAGAGGTCAGTTACATGGTTTACAAAACCAGGACCCTGTCCTATGGAAACCTAAAATGTCCATATTATTGCTTTCAAAATTACAATAGAAAACTAAGAGTAGACTGCATGAGGTTAAAATAGAAATGCTTAACTTTCCGAGAAGCACACCTGTGTCAAGAGCATACTGATGTTGCTCCAGTCAACAGCATATCCCCACTTTGTGGGTGCAGGTGAGAGGGCTGCATATGGAATAGAACATTAGCATTGTTGGAGGTCCATTAGCTGTAAGGCCTTAAACCATCTAAATACCAATTTAATTTATTTTAGGAGGGTCTGTGAAAGAAGTACATTGCTTGCACATAAACTTAGTACTGAAGGGGCAAAGTAAAGAGAAAGCTTTGAGTGATTGAAGCAGAAGTCACCAGTATTAACACGTATCAGGCTGAGGCAAACAGGGAAGGTGAAATTGAGAAGCTGCTTAGTGAACGTAAGCATTTGAAATACAGACAGACGAGAGAACTCCAAACAGCTATGGAAGTATTAAATGAAAAGTGAGTTTATTTTGGTGCAAAGTATTTTGAAATCCATGCAAATCTTATCCCTAACGTGCAATTTCCACGAAGTTTCTGAAGACACCTCTTACTTATTTTTTGAGCTTGAGCACCGGCAATAGTTCAGCACTATGACTGATTTACATCCTAAAGTGATTTACTGCAGCCAGCTTTGATGCATACATGGTTAAGACACCACCTGCATGCAACACCTATATGGGCACCAGTTTGAGTTTTGGCTGCTCCACTTCTGATCCCGCTCCCTGCTAATGCACTTGGGAAAGCAGCAGAAGATGGCCCAAGCACTTGGGCCACTGCACCCATGTGGTTCTCACTCATGAAGCTCCTAGCTCCTGGTTTCAACCTGGCTCATTCCTGGGTATTGTGGCCATTTGGGGAGTGATCCAGTGAATGGAAGAACTCTCTCTCTCTCTCTCTCTCTCTCTCTCTTACTCTAGCTTTCGAATAAATAAATAAATCTTAAAAAAAGAATAAGGGAAATGAGCATAACAAAATCTGGCTTGAACACTGGAAAAATTTATAGAAACAAAATAAAAGTAATTTATATATATACAATTCGTAGGCTTAAAATACACATTCTTGCAATTTCTAATGTTATATATGTGGTAGTGCATAGACAATTTCACAATCTCACTATGTACTGCAATGTGTTACAAGAAATTACTGGGGCATTTCAATTTTATTGTAAGTAAAAACACATACTTCTTCAATACCCTTTTTATTCCTCAAACATGAGGAAGATTAAGTAATTTTGGGACATCTATATTTCCTACTAGCAACATTTTAAATTGCTTTTTGAGGAAATATTAGCATGAATCCATAAAAATTGTAGCATAAAAGAGTATGATAGACGACTTGAAGACATAAGTCTCACATATTTTAAGACTATAAAAAGATGTTGCACCATCTTAAGCTTTAGGCAGTTTCTCCCCAAAATGAGTTATTATTTCAGATAAATTGTTACATTTCTCTCTCCAGCCAAGTAAACTGTGCTTATGTCCACAATGACTCTTGTCCCTTTTGATTTTATATAACTAATTTACTTTGTATCATATTTACTTGGGAAACTATTCCACATTCAATTGTCTGTTCAAATACACAACAATGATAAATCAAATAAAGCAAAAATCATTAATACACAGCCAACAACTGGAAAAGAATTAAAGAAAGAAAAATCATATGTGACAGTCAAGAATCTGGATTTTTTAGCAAGCATCCAAGGGCACTATGTGCCCCCTTGGCTGATGGGAAGAATGGGAGCTGGCAAGAACTCTGCTTCCAGCCTGGATTTCTGATGAGCCTCTCTCTTAAATGCAGAACTGACAAAAATAAATGGAAAATTGTAAGTGCATACATATACTGTGGTTAGAAAAAATGACTGGGATCGGCGCTGTGCAGTGGCAGATGAAACCACCACTTACAATGTCGGCATCCCATATGGGTGCCGGTGCTAGTCCCAGCTACTCCACTTCTGATCCAGCTCTCTGCTATGGCCTGGGAAAGCAGTGGAAGATGGTCCAAGTCCTTGGGCCCCTGCACCCTCATGGGAGACCTGTAAGAAGCACCTGGCTCCTGGCTTTGGATTGGCACAGCTCTGGCCTTTGTGGCCAGTTGGGGAGTGAACCAGCGGATGAAAGACCTCTCTCTCTATCTGCCTCTCTTTCCCTCTCTGTGTAACTCTGACTTTCAAATGGATAAATACATCTTTTAAAAAAAGAGAGATATATAAAAATGATCATAAAATGGTGTAACACCTCAGTTCTGGAGATTTGAAAAACACTGGTGTTGATATTTGAGATTACATTTACTTTCATTATGGAAAAATTTCAAGCAAATAAACTAATGAAAATAGTCAAAGTCGTTTAGAAATCCTAGGGCTATGAGAAAAGCAAAAATAAGAATATATGATTGTCAAAAGTTTGCACAGAAGAAAAAAAAAGGCCAGTGCTGTGGCCCACTTGGCTAATCCTCTGCCTGTGGCGCCGGCACCCCGGATTCTGCCCCGGTTGCTCCTCTTCTAGTCCAGCTCTCTGCTGTGGCCAGGAGGGCAGTGGAGGATGGCCCAAGTGCTTGGGCCCTGCACCCCATGGGAGACCAGGAGAAGCACCTGGCTCCTGGTTTCGGATCAGCGCAGTGCTGGCCATAGAGGTCATTTGAGGGGTGAACCAACGGAAGGAAGACCTTTCTCTCTGTCTCTCTCTAACTCTGCCTGTCAAAAAAAAAAAAAAAAAAAAAAGTTTGCACAAACCAGGACACAACCCTCACAAAAACAAAAATAAGAAGAGAAGACAAAGTAAAATAACTGCAGATGATCACAGGTAAAAACTTAGAAATCACACTGGGAAACAAGTAATTATGTGAGAGTTCAACAAATCAAGGAACTTAAAAAGTGAATATGTCAAGAAATCAAAACATTCCTTTAAAAATCAGATATAAATATTAAGTATGCTAATAAATTAAGAGTACAAAATACTTTATTAAATATAAAAAGTACAAAAAGTAAAAAATGACATGAAAATATGTAAAATAGAACTTATAGAAAAATTTTAAGCATTAAAATACATGAGGATAAAAATTCAGTAAGGATGAATAATATATAATTATTAAATTCCTCCAGAGTGGTTAACATGATTAGTGAGTATAGTTATTAAGAATAAATTCATTACCAAAGCATAAGTGTTGAGACTTCAAAACAATAAATGAGAAAAGAACACACTGAAATGAAATAAATTGAAAAAATAGATTGCTTACTGAGAACAGCTACAGACTGAGAACAGACTTCTTAGTGGCAACTATGACAAAACAGCATGAAATAGTATCTTCATTCTGATGGAAAAATAATTATCACAATTCCAGACTGATATAAATTATTATTTAAGAGTGACTGGGAAATAAAATTATATACAGATAACTACTACCAAAATTATAGCACCAATTTGCATATGTCAACAAATAGAAAGAAGTTGCCCATGAGAACTAAGGCAAAGAGAGACAATAGGAAGCAGTGATGAACCAAGGAAGTGGCAGAGTTGAGAACTGTAACTTGGCTGTGTCAGTAAAAATCATGATGGAAATAATGACAGCTTTGGTGAGGAGGGAGAAGTGAGGATTTCCACAAACATACTAACTAATCTGATTTTATCATTACACACTGAATACTTGTAAAGTAAAACAGTGAGGGGGCTTGGTTATCAAAGATGTGGAGTAAAAGGGTTCAAAGGTCTCACGTTCTCCAGGATGATATATAGCAACTTACTCATCAGGTTAGGCTGGCAGTCCACTTAAACATCCAAAGGAAATTACTAAAATATGTTTCATAATTTTTAACCTATCAAAAGTTAACAGGCACTAAATAAAACAGAATCAATCCATTACGACACAGAAAAAGGGAGTGAAAAGCCAAGAAAAAATGATAACACAGCAAAATAGAGATATTTTAATAATGAAATGATAGTTATTACATTAAAAATAAATCACCATGCATGGAACAGCAAAAAATAAATAATCTTAGACTGGGCTTATAGATGCATCTAAGGGATCTTTGGAGCTACTCCTAAACTATAATAAAATTGAGTTTAAAATAAATGGATTGGAGGGAAAGTTTTCCAGGCAAATACTAATTAAGAGAGATGCAGTTACTGTGATGTCAACATCGGTGAAACATGCATGCGTGGAAGCCGGGAGTTCATTCAGCTGACTTGGGAGTTGCTGCCTATGGCACACCTTTCCAATGGACAGATAGTCATGGGGGAAACCATTCCACCATAAAAACGAGTGACATTCTATCAAGTGTAGCAACATGGATGGAACTAGAGGACACGATGTTAAGTGAAATAAGTCAGATATAGAAAAACAAATGTTGCAGGTTCTAATTCGCAGGTGGAAGCTAAAATGTTGACCTCAGGAAAATAGAAACCAAAATAGTGATTACCGGGGCCTGGGAATGGTCAGGGGATAGAGAGGAAGTTTACAGGACACAGGGGTGAAGTTGGGTGGGAAGAAGAACTTGCTATTTTCACTTCACTTAAAAGGGGGTGGGGAGAATAGCACAGTAGGATGCCTACGGTTGACAACAATTAATTTAATATTTCAAAGGAGCTACTAGAGGGTATGTTGCAGGTTCCTGCACAAAAGCATAATAAATATTTGAGCTGACGGCTCTGATCAGTGCATACAGTGTACATGTTGCTGAAATGCCACCCTGAACCTTCTCAATACGTACAATCACTCTGAGTCAATTATATGTTTTTTTTTTAATTAAAATAAGAAGCTAAAACAAAATCTTTTCTAACAATCATTCTTTCTAGCTAGTCCCAAAGCTGCTTTTATTTAAAAAAATATTTATTTCATTTATTTGAAAGGCAGAGTAAAAGGGAAAGAGACAGGGTGTGCTTCCATTCCCTGGTTCACTCTTCAAATGGCCACAACAGCCAGGGATGGACCAGGCTAAGGCCAGAAACTGCATCCAGGACTCCCAAGGGGGTGGTCAGGGCTCAAGTATTTGAGCCATCATCTGCATTCCCAGTCACATTAGCAGGGAGCTTGATTCGAAGTAGAGCAGCCGGGACTCAAAGAGGCCCTTGGGTACAGATGTCAGCATTGTTACTTACCCAATTTCAAATGTATCAGTAAAGAGTCGTCAAAATATAATTTTAAATTTTACAGACATTAGCAACAATCACTATCAGAACAAAATACACCCTTCCTTCAAGATCAATGCTAGTAAAATACAACTGTAAAAGTTATTTCCTTTCTTCAAAGATTCACATACATTTTACAAAAGGTTGAGTCTTGAATTTAAAAGTGAACAAGCTAAATGACCATTATTAGCACCAGCCTGTCAGCAAATAGAACTTTCTATTTAAGAAAGACAGTTCAGTTGATGCATGTTGTAAATAACTATATTCTCTCTTACCTTTAGGCCCCAAGACATTCACAACAGAATGTGAGGCATGCTTTTAGCCACTGAACACAGCAATTTAAGATGGGCATTCATAGAATGACATTCACATTGCTTTACTTTACATACATATTTTACTATAATTTCCTGATTTATTCTTATTTATTTAATAGCGATCTCTCGTCTGCTGTTTCACTCCCCAAATGTCAACCATACAAGAAAGGACTGAAGCCAAGAGCTAGGAACTCAATGCAGGTCTCCCAAATGTGTTGCAAGGATCCAACTATTTGAGCCATCTCTGCAGCCTCCCAGGTCCCACATCAGTATGAAGCTGGAATCAGGAGCTGCAGGCTGAAACTGAACCCCGTCACTTGGACATGGGGGACAGTGTTGTAACCACTGACTTAACCACTAGGCTAAACCCCTACCACAATTTCCTGATTTTATACTTTATCTGATGTGATTTTAAATGAAACATATACTCTTCATTTATTCTTTTATAAATCTAGTTTATTTCACATTTAGTCGAGTGGCAGTTCTCAAGTTTGAAGTGAGTGGCTAAGGAATTGAAAGAAAAAATGCAATTTATTTTCAAATTAATTTCACAATTATTTGGAGCTGTCCTTTAAAATTAAAGATTAAAATATAAAAGAAGACATGCATATAACCAAAAATGTTACTGAATAGAGTAAGGAGTTCCTATGTAATTTATTTAGACTGAAGTTTCCAGGTATTAAAAATTGTTGGGATTGGGCTTGTATATACAAATATGTGACTTTTCTTATGTAAGCTGAAAAAAAAATACATACATAAAACTCAGTTTGCATTATTCTCAGATATTACAATAGTTTATCATCAAAATTTGGTGTGTTTTGGTAGGTTTATCTGTCGCTATTATAGCAAGCATATAAGCAAATACACACTTGAATTGCAACTGATAACAAAGTATATTTAGGTGATGAAAGTGCTCTTAGCAGTTGCAAAAAAAATCAGGAAAAGAAAGACTAACTTGAACATTCTTCAGGATTGAAAAGCAGGTAAACTCTGAGCCCGAGAGACTGCAATTTGGAAAAATTCTGGAAAAATAAATCACATGACTAAACAGTAAAATCAAAATATGTATCCACCAATTCTTTGCTAAAATGTCTCTTGAATCTTAATTGCGTGATCACCCACAAAATGAATTAACCAGGAACCCCAATATGTCAACAGTCTCCTAGGATGGCTCAACAATGAAACATTAAATATGTTTTTGTTGTTCTGACAACTGCTCATTTCACCATAACTCTATGTTGTAAAGCTCCAGGAAGAAGTGGTTTTCAAGGGAATTTTTTAAACTTGCCAGATGTTATAACGAAAGGCTGTGTGAGTGAGCAGCATAGAAAAGAGAGCTAATGCCTGATAGTTAATTAGACTTCTGACAGCCAATTTTGTGGTGCTAAATGTGATTAAATGTAGCTGCAAGTCTTTGGAGTGACTTTCTTAGTTTCGACACTTAGTATTACTTCAGAGGTATAAAACCTCTGCTCCAACTCTGACTCATCACAGGCATTAAACAAGAGGTCTCCACTAGCAGCAAGTTCAGATCCAATTGCTGGATCAGTTTAATGTGTAATAAATAAGTATCAAAATATCATTTTTTTTCAATAATGCTCTAGCCTAAGAATGTTTGTTAAATTCAACTGACTACTGCATTGACAAATCAAAATTAATGGAAAATCTAAATGCTCTTACTAGGCAGAGTTTTATTCTACTGTTGATGAATGTTTTAAAATAGCTTCCCCTTATTCTTTTTTCTCTGTAAGTACATTGTATTGTCCCCCAAACTTCTCAAATTATAAGTGCTAATATTGTTTCTGTTATGAAATAGATGCCTTCTAGCAAAATGGATTACAAGTGAAAATCTACTTTTTTTCACTTGCTTCCACTTTCTATTCTACTATTAGACAGATAAAATGATGGCACTGAGTTTGCCTCATAAGGATTTATATTTTCAATTTTCTTTCCAGTATTAGAGTTAAATATTCCTATGATTTGGTTAATGTTAGAAGTTTGACTCAGAAAGAATCAATAAGCAAAATCCCTTAAGCTGGCTGATAAAAATAGCAGCTTAAGTGTTATAAAGATCAAATGGATAGGAACAAGTGGCAAAGTGACCATATAGATATCAAGTGTTAAAGTGATCATGTTAATAGGACTAAGTGGAAACAATAATAGACAGAATTAAAAAGGAGTGAATTCTCCAACATGGGAAGCAGTCCATATAGCAGACTCAGAGAATGATGACTGCTTCAAGTAGCATTCCAACCTCAGAATCAGTCCATAAAGCATTCCAGTCTGGCTGGAAAGCCCAGGAGCATTTCAGGCATGGAAAGCCAAGACACTGGCAAAAAAAAGGTCCTACATAAAGGACCCCTGTGGGTGAAACCTCAGTGGGAAGAAATGGCTGCCAATGAAGAAGGCACTTTTCTCTGAAGGGAGAACTCCTACTTTGCTTATGGCCTTGTTGAGCTAGTAGGTTCAAAAGGCTTCCATAGCCAAGGCAGCTCATGTCAGGTGATCACTGATATCATACATAGAGTGTTATTTGTTAAATAAACAACGAGAGTCACTGTGTGCTAACCTCCCATGAAGAACCTCTGTCCCCAAAGAGTTGTATTGTGAGACTTAATAGTAAAACTTGTTCTTAAGAATCACCTCCATTTACTATGTCTCGTAAGTTAGTTATGTCTAAGAGCTCACAAGAGATGTACCATCCTTGAGTTCTTCTTTAAAGACAATTAAGTTTCTAAAAGGATAGAAGGGGGAGGTGTAATTTGAAGAAATTTAGCTACTAATTCCAACACATACAATGGCAAACTACAACTCTGCGGTTTAACTTACCTGGGAGGTTTGTGTGTTAAGTGCTTAGATTATGTCCAGGTGCACAGAATGCGTTATATGTGGTCATTATCATTTAGACTTTTAGTGACAGCTATTAACCCTTTGCAAAATGTGCTGGGAGGTGACCCGCCCTGAGCTTCCACCTCCCGCTGTGGGGATCCCTGGCCCACGCTGAGGCACACTCGTTTTCCGAGCCCTGCATTAGGACACGGCATCGCTGCCCAGAAGGGCGAGCTTTTGACTCTAAACTCATTACTTCCTAAATAAACTGTTTCTTTTTTTTTTTTATGGTATTTTATTTTTTTTATTTTTTTTTATCTTTTATTTAATGAATATAAATTTCCAAAGTACGACTCATGGGTTACAATGGCTTTCCCCCCATACCGTCCCTCCCACCCACAACCCTCCCCTTTCCCACTCCCTCTCCCCTTCCATTCACATCAAGATTCATTTTCGATTATCTTAATATACAGAAGATCAGCTTAGTATACCTTAAGTAAGTATTTCAACAGTTTGCTCCCACACAGAAACATAAAGTGGAAAATAATAGATGATTTTTTTTTTAAATCATGATGAAATCAGATCAGACCTATTGTCATGTTTAATCCCAGTGAGAGTCAAGTTGGGAATTGATAATTTCTTTTTTTTTTTTTTTTTACAGAAGATCAGTTTAGTGTACATTAAGTAAAGATTTCAATCGTTTGCACCCCCATAGAAACACAAAGTGAAATATACTGTTTGAGTACTCGTTATAGCATTAAGCCTCAGTGTACAGCACATTAAGGACAGAGATCCTACATGAGGAGTAAGTGCACAGTGACTCCTGTTGTTGACTTTACCAATTGACACTCCTGTTTATGGCATCAATAATCTCCCTATGCACCAGTCATGAGTTTCCAAGGCTATGGAAGCCCCTTGAGTTCTCCGACTCTTATCTTGTTTAGACAAGGTCATAGTCAAAGTGGAGGTTCTCTCCTCCCTTCAGAGAAAGGCACCTCCCTCTTTGAAGACCTGTTCTTTCCACTGGGATCTCACTCACAGAGATCTTTTTGCCAGAGTGTCTTGGCTTTCCATGCCTGAAATACTCTCATGGGCTTTTCAGCCAGATCCGAGTGCCTTTAGGGCTGATTCTGAGGCCAGAGTGCTGTTTAGGACATCCGCCATTCTATGAGTCTGCTGAGTATCTCGCTTCCCATGTTGGATCACTCTCCCCTTTATTTATTCTATCGGTTAGTGTTAGCAGGTACTAGACTTGTTTATGTGCTCCCTTTGACTCTTAGTCCTTTCATTATGATCAATTGTGAACTGAAATTGATCACTTGGAATAGTGAGATGGCATTGGCACATGCCACCTTGATGGGATTGAATTGGAATCCCCTGGTATGTTTCCAACTCTACCAATTGGGGCAAGTTAGCCCGAGCATGCCCCAAATTATACATCTCTTCCCTCTCTTATTCCCACTTTTATGTTTAACAGGGATCACATTTCAGTTAATTTTCAACACTTAAGAATAACTGTGTGATAATTACAGAATTAAACCAGTCATATTAAGTAGAACAGACAAAAAAAAATACTATGAGAGATAATATATTAAGTTGTCCATTAGCAGTCAGGGCTATGCTGATCAAGTCACCATTTCCCATAGTGTCCATTTCACTTCAGGAGGTTTCCTTTTTGGTGTTCAGTCAGAATAAACTGTTTCTTGAGGGTTTTTTTTTTTTTTTTCAATTTAAAAGTAAAAACAGTCTTTGTCACATTAAATCATTCTAAAAGAACAATGAAGCTCATCACCAAACAGATTTACACAGGGATGCTAAAAGCACAGATATATTTCCTCTGCAAGCTACTACGAGATGGTTACACACACACACATGAAAACCACAGTGTGGGGCAGGGTTGGCAATGCAGGAGGAGCACTGATGGAGGTGGTGTTAAAGCAGGTATCCGCTCTCATCAAAATCTATCAAACTGTACATTTAAACAAGTTCCATTTTATGCTATGTAAATCCTACTTCCATTAAAAAAGTTCTTTTTTTTTCTGAAGCACTGTCCTTTAAAAAAATCTCCTTTTGTAAAATGACAATATTGAGGGTCTTTTCCATCAACTGCCTCAGAGCGGCAGAGCATGCAATCCAAAATGTAGTGTGACAAATCCCATCATTAAAATTAGATACCAAAAATCAATTCTTCCCCATCAATGAAGGATGCTCTTCTAAAAGGGAAGCATTGATCACTGCAGATAGACAAAATTACTTTAAAATTAAGGATGCTAAAGAGAATAGAGATCTAAATCTCATCTCCCAAAACTGAAATCATACTGGGAGTGTCCACAAAAGACTAGTTTCTAACTGCGATATGAATATTATAAAAGTGGAAAGAAAACATATGCTCAGATTTTAAAACTTACTCCTGAATTTAAAACTAAGACCTCTGAGGCCAGCGCTGGGGCACAGCAGGTAAAGCCACCTCCAACACCAGCATCCCACAGCCAAGCATGTTTCAGGCCCCATCCACTCTGCTTCTGACACAGCTCCCTGCTAATGGTGGAAAGGGATTGGCCCAAGTGTCCGTGCTGCTGCCACTCATGTGGGAAACCCAGGTGCAGTCCCTGGACCCTGGCTTCAGCCTGCTCAAGCCCCAATTATTACGTGACTTGGGGAGTGAACCGGCGGAATGAAGATCCTTCTCTCTTGTTCTCTCTCTCTCTCTTTATTTTATTTTATTTTATTTTATTTTTTTATTTTTTGACAGGCAGAGTGGACAGTGAGAGAGAGAGACAGAGAGAAAGGTCTTCCTTTGCCATTGGTTCACCCTCCAATGGCCGCCGCGGCCGGCGCACTGTGGCCGGCGCACCACGCTGATCCGATGGCAGGAGCCAGGTGCTTCTCCTGGTCTCCCATGCGGGTGCAGGGCCCAAGCACCTGGGCCATCCTCCACTGCATTCCCTGGCCACAGCAGAGAGCTGGCCTGGAAGAGGGGCAACCGGGACAGAATCCGGCGCCCCGACCAGGACTAGAACCTGGTGTGCCAGCGCCGCAAGGCGGAGGATTAGCCTACTGAGCTGCGGCGCCGGCCCTCTCTCTTTCAAATACATAAAGCAAGTCTCTAAAAAAAGACTTAGAATCAATGACACTGACTAATACAAAGTATTAAGATTCATAACTAAATATATATTTTTAAAAGATTTATTTATTTATTTGAAAGGCAGAAATATAGAGAGGCAGAGGCAGACAGAGAGGTCGGTCTTCCATGCGCTGGTTCACTCCCCAGATGGCTGCAATGGCTGGAGCTATGCCGATCCAAAGCCAGGAGCCAGGAGCTTCCTCCAAGTCTCCCACATGGATGCGGGGGCCCAAGCACTTGGGTGATCTTCTACTGCTTTCCCAGGCCATCAGCGGGGAGCTGGATTGGAAGTGGAGCAGCTGGGACTAGAATCAGCGCCCTTATGGGATGCAGCAAATGTTTTATGAACGAAAGTTTTCTAAACGTTTTTCAAATATTTCTTCTTTCAAGAGGTAGATCTTGCCTGTGCAGAACTCCAAATGCGTTACTAACAGACCGGTTAGTAAAGTAGAACCCACAGTCCACCTGGCATGGAAGTGAGCGTTCTGGATCTCTCATAGCCTTCAGTTTGTCAATGCCAACTAATGTCACTGCTTAATAAAACCAGTGCTTTGCGAAGTAATGATCTGACTGTTGTTAAATGAAGCTTTTATTGACTGTCAGTTACTTAGATGTGATTAGGTTAAAGCCTCTCATTATTCAGAGAACTAAATCAAATGACCTCAATTTTTTTTGACACTCAGTCTTAATCTGCACTATACACTAGTGCACACTTTCTGATTGCTGCTTACCGAGGGGCTAAACCCATCACATTGATCTATCAAATCAATGGTTGGCCATATCAGGCAGCCAAAATCACTAAGTGGCCAACTTAGATAATTAAAGATGCTGGGAAATTTTGTAGACTAAGATAGTTAAACAAAGATTCAAAGTATTCAAAAAGTATTTGTAGTCACTTACTTGGGATAGTTAATGGATGTTAATAGGAACCAATTAGAGCTGACTAAATCATTATAGCCCAATACAGGTGATACCCAAAATCACAGACGCAGCAGGTCAAATGGCTAAGATGCTAACTGTGGAAGTACCACTTGATAGCAAATATTATAAATTTAAATTTCTGACTATGATATTAGGGAATAAAAAGAACATAAGTAGAAAGATACAATGTCACAGCCAAGCTGAAACATGAAATCCTTAAATCAAGATTTATCAAGTGGGAAATCAGGCTAAAGAACAAAGGACACTATACTGCTGTACATCATCAGGCAACTTTAAAACTTACATAACAGACAAAAAACTTGGAAATTGTTGATTTGCATTACACCTTTTGGAACTCAAAATCTTTACTACCGTGTATATAATTTTCCTGGGGGGGGGGGCAAGATATGCCACTTAGGCACAAGAAGGAACCAGGACATTTTCAATTTTGAAATCGCGAAATTCACCTATTTTGAGAGGTAAGACATGAAAAAAGTTTTCTTCCAGATTCAAATTTCTCCATTACTGACCTAATTTAAAGCACCAACAACGAGTCTGGGAGACTAAGTTACTAGCAGTAAACTATGATATGGAATACATCTCCTTCAGTCTAACACATAGTAGAAAAAAGATATGAAACAGAGAAGAACAAAAGTATAGTCATTTTTCTGCCAGAAAGTGAATGAGGGGAGGGGGCTGGCACTATGGCGCAGTGGGTAAGCCACCACCTGTGATGCCAGCATCCCATATGGGTGCTGGTTCGAGTCCTGGCTGCTCCACTTCCAATCCAGCTCTCTGCTATGGCCTGGGAAAGCAGTGGAGAATGCCCCAAGTCCTTGGGCCCCTGCACCCACCTGGGAGACCATGAAGAAGCTCCTGGCTCCTGAATGGCACAGCTCCGGCCTTGCAGCCAATTGGGGAGTGAACCAGTGGATGGAAGACCTCTCTCTCTCTCTCTCTCTCTCTCTCTGTCTCTCTTTCTCTCACTGTGTAACTCTTTCAAATAAATAAATAAATATTTTTTAAAAAGTGAATGAGGCTAGCACCGCGGCTCAGTAGGCTAATCCTCCGCCTTGCGGCGCCGGCACACCGGGTTCTAGTCCCGGTTGGGGTGCCGGATTCTGTCCCGGTTGCCCCTCTTCCAGGCCAGCTCTCTGCTGTGGCCCGGGAGTGCAGTGGAGGATGGCCCAAGTGCTTGGGCCCTGCACCCCATGGGAGACCAGGAGAAGCACCTGGCTCCTGCCATCTGATCAGCGCGGTGCGCCGGCTGCAGCGCGCCGGCCGTGGCGGCCAATAGAGGGTGAACCAACGGCAAAGGAAGACCTTTCTCTCTGTCTCTCTCTCACTGTCCACTCTGCCTGTCCAAAAAAAAAAAAAAAAGTGAATGAGAGAAAAAAAGAAGCAACAGATAGCAAAGTCCTTATTTCTCTTCCTTTGGGCTTCAAAACAGAGGACACTGGGAACAAAGACACCACCACACAGACTGACCCATAACATCCTCCCACACTGACACATCAAAGCGGTGTTGGTAGGACAGCTGCCCAGTCAGAAGGTGCCCTCTGCTTGGACCCTGAGGGCCACCCCTAGTTCCTACGCAGCACAATCACCAGCTTAAGAATCACCCCATTTGTCATGAGATCCAAACTGCACGGTGAGGTGACTCTGTCCCCAGAGCTGAAGAGTAGGGTCAGTGGGATACATAGGGGCCATGTTAGGTATTAGCAGCCTGTAGCCAACAGAGCTAAGTTCACCCTTCTCCTTCCCATATGCCCAATCTACCACCATCTCAGAAAAAATGAATCAGGAGGTAGCTGAAAGATTTAACACCCAAATAATTTTTAAATTTATTTGACAAGTAGAGTTAGACAGAGACAGCGAGAAAGGTCTTCCTTTCGTTGGTTAACTCGCCAAATGGCTACTACGGCTGGTGCTGTGCTGATCCGAAGCCAAGAGCCAGGTGCTTCCTCCTATTCTCCCATGCGGGTGCAGGGGCCCAAGCACTTGGGCCATCCTCCATTGCCTTCCCAGGCCACAGCAGAGAGCTGGACTGGAACAGGAGCAACCAGGACCAGAACCTGGCGCCCATATGGGATGCCGGCGCACAGGCGGAGGATTAACTAAGTGAGCCACGGCGCCTGCCCCTACCCAAATAATTTTAAATCAAATTATTTTATTCAATTAGTATCTGATCATGGAATTAAACTATAAACTAGATTGTACAGTTGCTATTGTTATGCCATTAAGGAACTCATAAGGAGATTTTTATTTTTTGGAGACTTGGGAAGTAAACAAATGTATAGACTAACTGACAAGACTGCACTTTTCCCACACAGTCCAGTTCACCTTCTTCTGCTGATATCAATATGTAACTTGCATATTGTATGATCTTGGATAGAGTGCAAGGAAAAACTTGATGCTTCACTCAATTCTCAGGGTCTCTGCAATGTTAAATTTGTTTCTTGAGGCTAATATTTCCCATTTTCAAGTAAAAATTCAAAGAGTAACTTTAACTATTTTTACATGAATTACCCACCCAGCACAGTTTAATTATTCTGCAACTTAGAAAGTCCATATTTTACACTCATTCTCCAGCAGGGGTCCTGCTTCAATTTCAGATTTCTGGAGTAGAAAAAGGAAAGTTTGTGTCTTCTCCCTCTTATCCTGTACTCATTCATTATTCTCCATCATTTCTAGAGCCATTGGCCTAAAAGAAAAAAAATAGTGGAGCAGGATGCCAGGCCTTCAGTACCACAGTGGTTCTTGTGGACATTGTCCTGCAGAACAGACTCATCTGCACCTCTCCACACGTGCCGGGTTCCCCATGGATGTCCACTCTGGGCTGCCCATCCTCCTCTGAGAATCTGCCTCCCATCATCCACCTCTCATCTGGGATCCTCTCTCTCCTCCCCAGCTGTCTATACTAACTCCTGCCAGCAGAGTGCCTAGTCAATGCAGGCATGAGCCTGAACTTCGATGGAAGGTCTGTTCCAGCTCAGTGGAGACACCTCAGTTTTACCTTGCTAGACCCAGAGGCAGAAATTTCTGTGGGCATTTATCCTTAGGACAGGCAGCCCTACAGCAATGCAAGTCCTCGTGTCACTGAGGATAAAGGGCCTACCAGGAAACTCACCGAAATGACAGAGAACAGCTCTCCTTCCTTCCACCACCAAGTGTGGAGAGAAGAGGATGGTCACCACAGCACGCACAGACCCTCTACAAGGAAGGCCAACTCTCTCTAATCGGCCTTCATCACTGATTACTTCTCTTTTAAAAGGTAGAGTGGGGGCCAGCGCTGTAGCGTAGTGGGTAAAGGCGCCGCCTGCAGTGCCGGCATCCCTTATGGGTGCTGGTTCGAATCCCGGCTGTTCCTCTTCTGATACAGCTCTCTGCTTTGGCCTGGGAAAGCAGTAGAAGATGGCCCAAGTCCTTGGGCCCCTGCACCCACATGGAAAGACTCGGAGGACGTTCCTGGCTCCTTACTTTGGATCAGCGTAGCTCCGGCCATTGGGCCATTTGGGGAGAGAACCAGCGGATGGAAGTCCTCCCTCTGTCTGCCTCTCCTTCTCTCTCTGTGTAACTCTTTCAAATAAATAAATAAATCTTAAAAAAATTTAAGAGTGAAAGCTGGTAAAGGCAATTTCACAATCTCTGTGCACTGTCCAAGTACGTAGGCTTGCGTTTTGCTTTAGGCTTTCAAATCCCCAGGTCTCTGACACCCATTTCATTGCCTCTGACATTGGAGGCCTCTACTGAGACCTCTGTTCCAAAAGAAGAGATGAACCTGACTCCTGTTGCAAACAAGTTTCAGGATTCTGGCAA
This sequence comes from Oryctolagus cuniculus, assembly GCF_964237555.1. Taxonomy (NCBI): domain Eukaryota; kingdom Metazoa; phylum Chordata; class Mammalia; order Lagomorpha; family Leporidae; genus Oryctolagus; species Oryctolagus cuniculus. Next base: position 123,795,593 of record NC_091439.1, on the reverse strand, counting down.
AATGATGCAAACTGACTGGTTTCTGTGTTTTTTCCACTTATTGTAGTTACTAACAGACACATAAATATATAGGTATATCATATCTATTATACACATTATATAATCATGAATTTATAAGAACATTAAGTGTATAAAATTATATTTACATAATATATGATAAACAAAATAGCTTGTGTACTTGCTGTTCCCTCGATACTCCAATGTACAGTTTTCTATTTTAAAATATTTGCATTTTTTATTCTAAACTTTTGATGGAAAAATATTAAACCACAAATCATATTTTCTCCAATCTTTGTACCTGTAGACACAAAGGCATTTATTTGCACACTATGGACATACACACCTCAGGGATGTACTGGCAGTTACCCAATGCCATTTCTTCTTTACCTGAAAACATCATCTAGTCACATTCTCTGGCTTCCTTTACTAAAGAGTTGCAATCCTGTGGCTCAGTTCCAATTGGTAGAGCATAAAGAATGCAACGTTGAACAATTTCAGACTTAGCCTACAATAGCCACTCACTCCAAGACTTCCATTTCAGTGAGATAGTGGGCCTCCAAGATGCACATTGGGGAGAGGTCAGAGCTGTGTGTGGCCAGGCCTCTGTCCCAGTGACCAGAGCACAGGTTCCCCGCAGCCCTGCACACACTTGACTATTAACCACTAATACAAGCAAAACGACTATGAAGGAAGTATGCTCCAAAATCGGTCTGATGGAGTGGGAAGAAATGGTGGAGTAAGAACAGTCAATGCCCAGGCACTGACAGATGATCCAGATGAGTCCAATCCAGTGTTGACACTGTCACCACCAGGGGGCACCAAACAGCAACCCAAACAAGATAACTATGGCACACAGGAACCCACAGAGCATCCAAACAACCAGGCACGGTCATACCTACATCTTTCTCAATGTCACAATCATTAAAATGGACATTTTAACTGTTTAAGTCCCTTGGACCCTACTTATCCTATAATTAGGCTTTATCTTTAATAATAAAACTAATAAGAACAATACCTGGACTACCGTGATATTCTTCTACAACTCAGTAATTCATTTACTTATCAAAAATAGGAGATAAACATTGCACACACTGTCAGGCTTGTCACACTGGTAAAGCTTCCAGGAGCCTGTCAGTGTGGAGAGCAGTATGACAGCCCCACCTCATTGGGATGGGCTGCCCCGACCCCCCTACTGTGTAACTCACGGCACTGAATTTCTAAGTAGGGCAGGGAGCAAAGGAAAGCTCTGACAACAGATCTAAGCTGAGACGCACACAGCCTGGTACTTGAACCTTACAATCCAATCCCTAATAGTCCAAAAACCTAGCGTTCTCATGTGAAACCATACCCTCTTTTGCTGTCAATTATTCTCGACTTGTCTATTCTTCCACTTGTCTCCAGGGCCTGATCAGGGAAAATCAATAACAACCAGGCACAGCTGGCTCATTATACATGGGGCAGTTTCTAACACGTAGACTCATTCCATTATTACACACCATCAACCACTGTGTGGGAGGGGAGCTACGTCCTGAGTGACGGGCGGACTCTACATCGTGGGCGGTGGGCGTATACGGGCTTGCTGATCTGGAAAGAGTAAGACTGGATGATTTGGACAGGAGTTCAGTGGGAGGAATATTGTGACACAGAATGAGCAGATAATCTTGCTCTGCTAAGTGCCACTGAGAGTTCTCAGTCCCCTGACGTTGGTAGCTCTTTACCTAGTCCTCCAAGGATTTCCCTCCTGTTTTCCTAGTTTTTGTTCAGCAAGTCCTCGTGTGCTGTAACCGTGGTGACATGTACAGAGACACAGAACTCGCTAAGCAGTTCTCCGTTCAGCCCATACTAACCAATGGTGTTCCCTTCGCCTCACAAGGCCCAAACTGCCAAGACCAGAGGTCCTTGCAGGGCTTCCAACATGAGACTGCTTCAGGGGAACTATTCGGCCCCTTGGAATCCCGGATGCTTCTGCCCAGACGGCCTCTCACAACATCATGGACATGAAGACTGGGGCTGGAAACCAGAGGAGCCATTTGGGTGGTCTTCCAGGCTGCATTATCTGACATGCTGCTCAGTTGGCTCCTGCCACCACCAAATGAAGGTGGTGACATCATTGAGAGCCTTCGGGAATTAGTATTTGCAGCATCACACGAGGTTAAAGAAGGAAGGAGTAATCAGACACACCAGAAGTCATGGGCGAGCACTCAGGAGAGTGGAGGGGGCAGGAATGGACGTGGAAATAGGGGGCTACGGCTAACTATGCAGTCTTCTTGACAGAGAAGAGCCTTTTGGTAGCAATGGTTCCACGATCATTTCTTTTCCCTCTCCTCTCTCTCCCTGTCCTCCCTCTCCCTCTCTTCCCTCCCCTCCTCTCTCCCTTTCTTCTTCTCCCTCTCCTCTCCCTCTCCCCTCCTCCTCTCCCTATTCTCCATTTTCCTCCTCTACCATACATGAAGAGAACTGGTGGTGGATAATATTCTGTGTTTGGTTCTGTAAGGAGGGTGACAAAATTGGCAGTCTCTCCCAGTGATGTGATGGGGTCCCCAGGACTTAGTAATTTTCACATCTGGAGAAAAGAACAAGAGAAAAGGTAAGACTCTTCGATGAGAGGGAAAGGCAGCAGGTTGGGCTGGACGTTCTCTGCACACACAGGCCATCTCTGTCTTGCTCTGTGCTATCAGTCAGAGGTTTTTGAAATGTATCATCTTAGATTCCTTCCCCTCTCGAAAGGGACTGGAAGAACGAAGTCAAAATATATGTCTACCTTTTCTCTCCTGGAGACTCCATTCTGCAAGTCTCTGATCACGGCTACGGGATTGAGACTGTCCCATGGTTACAATTTACACTGGGTCCCCCATGTCTCTTAAGACACAAGGTGTGACAACTTTCTTCGCTGCTAGACCCCGGGTGGGTGCCTCACCTATCCTTGAGGGGCCCCTTGTACACACCTTTGTGCATAATTCCCACTAAAATCCCTTTCATTACCTACTCCTACTTACTGGTTGAAGAACTAGATGGCACTAGACTCGGGCTGGCATGCTATTCCTGACCCTGCACAAACAAGCCACTTGCTTGAAAATGTGTCCTGAGAGACGTAGATGATGGAAGCCTCGCAAAGGGCCGAGGCACCTATACCTACCAGTATGCTGATTTCTGAAAAATTCCAAATGAAAATGAAAGGTTTCTTAAAAAAAGAGAGAAAAGTTAAAAATAAGCTATCAAAAGTATCACTTTAGCATTCACTGTTTAAATTATTTCCAAAAGCATTCTTTTTACTTCCAGGTAAAAAGAGCAGCTTTAATCGTGCAAAAGGATCAGAATTAAATAACATGCAATGTTATGAATTAAAAATTTTACTCATTTCTTCTTGTTAAAGTATGTATTAAATGCCCTGAAAGCTCCTTGTGACACAACAAGTACATGTCAAGGAACAAGCTTTGAGATCATCAATAGGCAAGACATAAAAAATGGATATGAAAATGTTCTTCAGTTGGATTTGAACAGTGTAATTAGCTGTGTCTTAACAATCCATCTAATAGTATATTATGCAATTTAAAAAAACTTGTATTTATAAAACTATATTTTATCATTTTTGCCTCTTAAATGCTTGAACTTGTGCTTATTCTTTCATGGCAGAATTACAAATTCTTACTTTCCTAGACTGATGTCTATGTCATAAAAATCTACCTGGGGGCTGATTAGGGCCTAGGAAAGCACAAGGCTGGATGACTGGGGATAACAGGGTGGGAGGAAAGCTATGTGGACGGTCCTCTAGGAGTGGACGAGGTGTGAGTAGATAACAGATTTCAAAATTCCTTTTTATCCTCTGGCTAAATTAGCCCACATTTTTCCATCTTGTGTTCAGTGATCACTCACTCATTTATGACTGGTGTGGAAAATTCTTCACCCCCTTAGGTAACCCTGCCCATTTCCAGAAGGTTTCACCCGGGCTTCAAGCTTCAAATTTCCCCATTAGCCAGTGAGCCAAGCTACCATAACTGTACATCAATGACAACAGACATCGCAAGGCTGACAGAATCGCAAGCCAAAAGGTGAAAATCCACTACATCTGTAGCCCTGAATATATTAATATGTGGGCAAGGCCTTTTTGAAGCTTAAAGCAATGGCAGTATAATACAGGTTTACTTTAGAACTGATATTTATCTGTTCACATGACATATATATGTATATATATACACACAGAGATACAAATCAATTAATGAAATAATTAATATTAGCATTGACAGAAACTTACTTACTTGATCATGCAAGGGTTTCCTCTTGCACGTGTGATTCTTAGAACTGTTACAACCAAAGGCAGAAGTACAGCCTTTCACAACAGTCATATCGCCAGGAACTGCTGACCAAGAGCACATTATTCCAAAGCTGTACACCCAAAATGTACATCTCCCTGAAGCTCGTGTTTTTAAAATATAGTTAGCCTCTTCATCCTTTCTTACACTCAAAGTGTAAGAACACACATACATAATCAACATACGTAACCAAATGATGCTGAAGGTGTGTGGCGCCGCGTTAAGGTTAAGTAGTCACAGGACACGGGGAAGGAAGGAACAGTGAGGATAATCCTCCCATGTGAACTCACGCAATTCAGTGAAAATGCTGGAATAGCTTACCTGTCGTATATGTCAGGTCACTAACCACACCACACCACACCATACTTCCCAACCCTCAGCAACAAACAGATGGTCAGGCAACTGTACTAAAGAATATTATACAATCTCTAAAAAGAATTCTTTAAGATAGTAACATAAGGAAAAACCTCTGGAAAGACCCTGCCTAGTGGAATCTCTCTGAGACACAAAAGATGATGTTGGAGTGATTCCTTTGTTACATACAAACGTTTGGAGACCTGTGTTGTGGCACAGTGGGTTAAGCACTGTTTGCAACACCTGCATCCCAGATCAGAATACCAGCTTGAGTCTTGGTTGCTCCATTTCTATTCCAGCTTCCTGCTAATGTGTTTGGGAAAGCAGTGGAAAAAGGCCTGGGTACTTGGGCCCCTGCCACCCTCATGGGAGACTCAGAAGAAGCTCCTCGCTCTTGGCTTCCATCCAGCCGGCTTCTGCCAACGCAGCCATTTGGGGAGTGAACCAGTAGATTGAAGATCATTCTCCCTCTTGTCTGTCCCTATCTTTCTGTGTCTCCCACTCTCTGTCACTCTGTCTTTCAAGTAAATAAAATAAATCTTAAAAAAATTTTAGACATAGTCTCTGAATAATTCTGATAATAGCACTAAGCACACTTTAGTATCATTAGTGGCAAATCACAAATTCCAAAATCTACTGTTTGCTATTACTAAAGGTAAAGGAAAGGACTAAAATGCAAGAATTTCTCTAAAAGTGAATGGCGATAGCTGATTATAATACACTATTTTGCATCTAAACATTGTATACATTTTGAACATCATTCATCATGCGGTTAAATTTAATCCTGTTTTATTTGAAAGTATACAGCATTGGCCGGCGCCGAAGCTCACTAGGCTAATCCCCCGGCTGCGGCACCAGTACTCCAGGTTCTAGTCCCGGTTGGGATGCCAGTTCTGTCCTGGCTGCTCCTCTTCCAGTCCAGCTCTCTGCTGTGGCCCGGGAGTGCAGTGGAGGATGGCCCAGGTGCTTGGGCCCTGCACTTGCATGGGAGACCAGGAGGAAGCACCTGGCTCCTGGCTTCAGATCAGCGCAGCGCCAGCTGTAGTGGCCACTGCGGGGTGAACCAATGGAAGGAAGACCTTTCTCTCTTTCTTTCTCTCACTGTCTAACTCTGCCTGTCAAAAAAAAAAAAAGTATATAACATTGATTGAAAAGTAAGTCCCTGCATCTGCTGTCTTTCTCAAATTTCCTGGCTTTTATTTTTGAGCTGAAGATATTTTCTTTTCTCAAATATGACATTTTGAGGTAAACTGGAGAGGATCAGAGAAGAGCTTATATGATATGATTTGTGCGGAATTTCCCAGCCTTCAATCGTGTAATTTTTCTCCTCTGTCTCTAATCAAATCATTCACATTCCTCTGCCTTGGCTTTGTCCACCCCCTCACCTTGATTAATTCCTAGTTATTCTCGACATATTTTTTGAAATGTCATTCATCAAGGAAGTCTTCACCAACTCCCTAGGAAAAGGCCAGGTTTCCTACTTACGTAACCCACCCCGTTCTGAACAACCTCTTCCCATTGTTCACAAGTTGGAACATCATCTACTTGCTCTGCAGTGTTTCTGATTGCAATGGGTTGTTTCCACGTCATGCTTGCAGTTGTTATACATTTTCTCATTAATTCTGTCTATGTTTGCATGGTGGAACAAAGATTATGTAGCTCGGTGCGTGCAACCTCACGACACTTGACGTTTCTTGGAAAAGAACGCCTTTCGTCACTAGATAATGCCTGTTCTTTCTTTGTCTTGTTACTGGTAAATATCATTTATCTATTATCAAAATGATGTGTTGTTTTAGATCTTTGGTTTTAAAAAATTATCTAGATTTGTTTTCAACAAATATGTTTATACTTCTTCTGATCCCCACATGCTTGAACTCTTTGTCTTCCTATGTTCTGTTTTATCTACCAGGCATTTATTTCTCTCTTTTGCTACATGCTATTGAGTGGTAATATTCTCTTCATCCCACTCCTTTTAAATTTTTTAATTGACTAACGATTTGTATCTCTCAAGAATAAGTCTACTTATGTAAGATAGAAATAATTTGGTTTTAACAAAATCATTGTAACCTTACATAAAATAGAAATTTAAGCTGTCTGGGAAAAGAATGAGGCTATATGGTGTCGCAGCCTCAGGCCACCCTTATCTTGTTCTGTCATTCTTGGCAACTGGCTTAGTATTTATGGTCCATTAGGAACCCTTGAGTTCTGGTTATATACAATTGCCAAAGGATAAATGTGACATTTCAATATCATTCCATTTGGCCAGAGCTTAGTCATATGGCTACACTAGCTTCCAAGGAGAGTAAGAAATTTAAATTTTCATCTAGGAAGCCATGCACCCAGCGAAAAGTCTGAAGTTCTGGTTCTAGGGAAAACTGCATAGAAACAATCAACTGGGCAAAGTGCAGCCACGAAGCGCCAGATCATAGATGGTGCATTATCACTGACAATGGCACATTTTACAGACTGAGTTAATTCTTTATACAAAGAAAAGAGTATGCTTTCACCATCGATTCTCCCAACACTTCTGGATCTTAGCAGTCTTTAATTACTTACCAACTGCTACCTACAGATGGCAAATGCATTGTGCTTCTGACTTGTTAGGTTCAAAACATTAGGCATATGGATTCCATCTCTCTCTTCATATTTTTAGAGTCAAAATTCCCCAACATATTTGACCAATTTCAGTAATTTACCCAAATTCATCACTTTCCTTTGCATTTTACTCTACCCTTAGATTTTATTTTATTTTCTTTCCAAGTATACCTTTTAGTAGTTGTTTCAGAAGAGATCGGAGGGTGAAAAAATCTCTTCGTGGATCTGTAATTATTTCCCATGCTCTCAGATTATAATTTAAATGAGTGTTTAACTTTGGGTGGTAATTTGCTTCCCATTAATTTTAAAAAGAGGACTCTGTTTTCTTCTATATTTATGTCATGTAGAATGCTATAGGCAGCAAGCCACATCATCTTTCCCTCCCTCTGGCATGCTTGTGAATTTTAGCCTCTGTATTTCCCCATTATTTTATGTTTAATAAATGTAAGAATGGATTTTTTAATCCTCTATTACACTCGTTGTACATATATTTTATGTGCTATTTTTAACATTCAGATATTATCAACTTTTTTTGCGGTTTCCATTCAGGTTCAACCTGCGGAACACATGTGACACACTCATTGAGTCATTCATCCCCTCAACTTGACATAGGTCCTTGTGTTTGGTTTCCTCTTGACCTCGCGGCCTGTCCCTTCTGTGCTCCAATATCACATCATTTCTTAGAGCTTATTTTTATTCTGTTTTACACATTCACTAAAATTCTTATTTTTTATTTTAGTGTGATTTAATAATGCTGTTTACCTAAGTATATAGAAAGAAACTAGGTAGGATGACAAAGAGAGACAGAGACATTGATTAATTTTTTGGTTCTCTGGTTAAATCCTTTTCATGTACACCCAATCTCATTTCATTTCTACTTAATTCTGATCACCTTTTTTGTTTTTAATGCATGTTATTCTTAATCTCTGAGCAATATGAACATTTTTACTCAGTTCAGATAACCATATTTTGTTCACATGGCCTGTGTTAAATTTATTTCTTGATAATTGGCTTTGTTTCTTGGCTGCAAGCACAGATTAATCTCACTGGTCTGCTATGACTGGTTGTTTATTTCAATGTATTGAGCGTTGGCCAACATAATGAAATGTATTAACAAAAAATGAGACAAGGATGCTCTTTAGAAATGCATCTGTGAGTTTTTGGTAGTGTATGTTATAGAAGCCCATCAGCTTTGTCTAACTGAAATAATTGGATTTATGATTTGTACCTAAATAGTTTAATAGTTTTGGTAGGGGCTAGCTCTTTTTTTTTTAAAGATGCAATTATTTATTTGAAAGGCAGAGTGACAGAGGGAGGAAGAAAGAGGGAGAGAAAAAAGGAGAGAGAGAGAGAGAGAAAATATGCAGGGAATTGAACCCAGGTACCCCAATGTGGGATACAGAATTTCTCACTGGCAGAGAAATCACTCAGCTATATGTTTACCCCATCATTTAATTATTGAAGAAGTACTCTACTCAAATAAAATAATTAAACTTTTAAAAAAGAAAAGGTGAGATGAATAGAATGAATGTATTTATTATGGCCTAAATATTCTGAATTAATTGTACAAGCTATTTTAATAAAGACATTTGCACATATTCTGAGAGGAAAAAGAATAAATCTGCTTGATATTATTTATCTCCACCCCCCCAAACACAAATATCCCTCTACTTTACTAAAACATTTTATTTCTTAATAACATTATTAGGTCATAAAAATCACAGTTACTATGACCAAAGTATAAGAACACACAGAGTTTTAATACTGTAGGAGTAGTGAATGACTTGCTTATCAAAAAAAAAAAAACATATCATTAAGTGAAAATAGCAGAAAAGAGCAAAAACATTTACTTTATAAAACTAAAATTAGTTTGGAGATTTTTAAAATTTATTTGTTTTCATTTGTTGACAGGCAGAGAGACAGACGGACAGAGCTCCCATCCACTGGTGCACTTCCTAAATGCCCACAGTAACAGGGCCTGAGCCAAGGGAAAGCCAGGAGTTGAGAACTCAACCCAGGCTCCCCTAAGGAAGCCAACTAGCCTTCACCACTGCCTGCCAGGATCTGGATCAGCTGGAGCTGCTCAGGGGCTGGAGCTTGTTCCAGGACCCACACGCTCTGAGATGGCACATCAGGGTCTTTACCAGCACTCTAACTAGTAGGCCAGATGTCTGCCCCCATCTGAAAATGTACACTCACCTCCAGTGGGTTAGAGAATGGAGAGACAAAGAGGACTGGGCCAGAAGCAGAGCGTTTTCCATAGGGACGGAGCGATCTCCCAGCAGCCTTTCCCCCTCCTTGTTGTAGCATCCTTCCTCCCCTTCGGGACGTTGCTCCTCGGGTCAGTGCCTCCACTCCAGGGATAGAGATGAAACCACCTTAGACATAAAGCGAGCATCTGACCTAAGTTCCACCAGTCAGATTCCACTCAGGAGTTTGTAGCTGGACTGTGTATAGCACCAGCAACGTTAGCTATTCCTTTGATCTTGTGAAGTTTCTACAGTCATTTCCTTCCTGCTGAACTCTGCCAAGGGCTGGTTTTTCTGTGCATGCACTTAAAGACCACTTACTATAAAAGGAGCAACTGCTGAACTATTTCAATAAATAAACAGAAAGTCTCAATAAAGAAGAGGAAGAAGCTGGGAAACACTGCAAATTCACTAGTCCAAGAAATCTAAATGGGACATGTTAAATGATGACAAGAGTTCAGAGCAGATTTTGGTTATGGGGGAGAAGCAGTCATATGAAGCCAAGCTAAAGTGTTCAAATTTGTACACATGATTTAATTAAGCAACATAAAGATTAGCAGATAATTATATCACTGTTCATTAACATGAGGATAGTGTCAGGACTCTAGAGGCATAAAATGGAAGCGGTGGTCCTGCTGAGTGCAGCAAACTGGGCGCAAATAATAGAAAAAAACACAAGAACGTGAAGGCTGCAGCTTGGAAGCTGCCTTGTTGTGGCAGATGACGACGTGTGGGACAGGAAGCTAACCAGCCCCACGCACAACACTACTGAATTTGGACATCTTCCCCAGGAACATGCCATGATAGACTTGAGCAATTCCTAAGATCCTCTCGTCCCCACAGATACAGTACGCTCAGTCAACCCTGAGACCTCGTCACCACAGTCACTGGAGTGCATATGTGCTAATGGCTGATACAGTCCAGCTTTGTAAGAATGAAAATGGAGGCCCGTGCTGCAGCACATCAGGTCAGGCAGCTGCCTGTGACACTGGCACCCCCTGCTGGAGGGAGGCTTCAGTCCTGGCTGCTTGGCTGCTCCGCTCCCTATGCAGCTTCCTGATACTGTGCCTGTGAAGGCAACAGAAGATGGCCCATATACTAGGGCCCCTGCCGCCCATATGAGACCTGGACGGAGACCCTTGTTTCTGGCTTCACCTTGGCTCAGGCCTTGTTCTCATGACCATTTAGAGATCTAGGGAGTGAACTAGTGAGTGCAGGATTCATTCTCTCTCTCTCTCTCTCTCTCTCTCTCTCTCAGTTGCTCTGCCTTTCAAATAAATAAACTAAAGCTTAAAATAGCAATAAGAATAGAATATTATCTACTAAGATACTTGCATACTGGTTATTTAAGTTTCATTAATTACCACAGAATAAAAAGGCCTTAAAAGAGCTTCACTTAAGTGAAATTTTGAAAAATAGTGCTGTATTTCTATGTAGTTTCTGGAAAACACACTTCAGAGCTCAACTGTCATTATCTCTTAAGATGCTAAAGAGGTAATGCAGACTATTTTATCATTCGGGGTTGCCTTGCATTCACCTTCTTTGGTTTCCTGTGAAACCTGCTATACCCAAACATGATTTCTTCAATTACAGCTAGTGATTTCATTTCTTAATTGTTCATGCGTAGCTGAGATACTCAGGCAGCCTTAATGTTTCTGGGGTTCAGCTTAGTTCAGAACTACTTGCAGCTTATGTTCTTAGTAATATCACGGTATCATGACATCATCATTATAATAAGCATCATTATTAATTTAGGAATTTAAATCAGAGTGTCATGAATTAATATAAGATGTTTAAAATGAAAAAGAATTGTCTACAACTACAGTAATTAACATTAAACATTCTGAAAGGCTAATATGCTTAAATAAGCACTCAAGTTAATATCCTGTGAAAACACAAAACAATTTATACTGTTTTCCAAAATTTGAAGTCAAGGAGTTACACTGCCCTAATGATGCACATTATTGGAAGTTGTCATTATTGTTCTGTTTTCCATGGACTAAGCACTATCCTCAAACCTTCATATGTGTTATTTAATCTTCACACCAGACCTATGAGTGAAGTGTTATTCCTCATTTGCAGATAGGAAACTAAAAGTTCAGTTGAGTGTGCAGAAACAAGCCTTGATAACAACAATCATAACTATGCTGAATGATCACTAAGCACACGCACATAGGTCCTCATACCCCACCCGTGGTGAGCCTGAGACTGATTCTCAGCACAGAAGTGCAATGGTCACCACACTCAGACATTACGGTGCTGAAATAATCATCTTTGTCTGTATTGCTTAGTGTTCAAAAATATGGATATAAATTTAGGGTGATGGGGGCAGATGTTTGGCTTAGCCGTTTGGATGCCACACAAGACACCCATATCTCATATTGGAGGCCTTGGGTCTGAGTCTCAGTTTAGCTCCCAATTCAAACTTGCACAAATGCAGACCCTGGGAGGCAGCAGGTGATCGCTCAGGTGGCTGGGTCCCTATCACACACATTCGAGACCTGGCCTGAACTCGGCTCCAGGTCCCGGCCTCAGCCCCAGACCTAAGTGTTGTGGGCATTTGAGGAATGAACCAGAGGATGTGTCTGATTCATTCATACTTTCCCTGTCTCTCTCCCTCCCTTCCTTCAATCTGTGTCTCACTACGTGTCCCTCAATATCTGTCTCTGACTTCTAAATAAATTCATAAAAATTTAAATGTATGGTAAATTGAAAGTTCCTATTATCAGTAAACTATCTTAATTCTCCATCTGAATTTCATAGATGAAGACTCTCCCACATAAAATTACAATAAATTCTTGGCTTTCTTCTGATAATTGTATGTTAAATCAATCAGCCGCCGGTGCCTCAGCTCACTACGCTAATCCTCCGCCTGCGGCGTCGGCACTCCAGGTTCCAGCCCAGGTTGGGGTGCCGGTTCTGTCCCAGTTGCTCCTCTTCCAGTCCAGCTCTCTGCTGTGGCCCGGGAAGGCAGTGAAGGATGGCCCAGGTGCTTGGGCCCTGTACCCGCGTGGGGGACCAGGAGGAAGTACCTGGCTCCTGGCTTCGGATCAGCACTGCGCGCCAGCCATAGAGGCCATTTAGGGGGTGAACCAATGGAAAAGGAAGACCTTTCTCTCTGTCTCTCTCTCTGTCTAACTCTGTCAAAAAAAATTAAATTAAATTTAAAAAATCAATCAGCTGCTTCATCCTATTAAATGTGTCCTACTAAACAACAAAATATTAAACTTATTATATACTACTGAACCTTATAATTACCTTTTATCCACCAGAAACTATATGCAATATAAAAATACACTGATGGAAATAGCCACTATGTACTTTCTGAACTTACAGTGAGAGATAAGTTCCAAAAAGAATTCTGAATAATACTAGAACTAAAACTCTTGCAGATAATCAAAAACCCTCTGAATTCTCCTGAGTTATAGAAAGTTATGTACATGTAGCCAACCTAGGAATAGCAGCAAACTAATTTATTATGTATATATAATATTTGAAAATTTTCATGTATGAAGACATTACTTTTGAAACAGATAATCTACTTAGAAATTAAGCATGAAACGTAAGCCCATAAAGAAGAGCTTAATTTAAAAAAAGAAACTGCTTGATACTAAAGAAACTATCTGAGGCCAGGAAGTGGCATAACCGATAAGAGGTCAGCGCTGCATTGCTCAGGAGGACACACTGAATGTCTTCTCCTTAATGGAAAGATGGAGATAAGGTTTGAAAGCAGTCTGATGGGGACTTAGATACCTAACTGGATGCAGAGACGCAATATTCAACCTAACTTGGCAGCCTGGCGATGATTCCTTTTATCAGCTCAGGAGGGCTCACGTCATGTTCTGTGATTAAAACTATAGCTCTTCCATGTGCATTGTCAATACAAACTCTTCAAGAAAGAGGAAATATGGCCCCCAAGATCTGTATCTGCTTACAATGTCCATTTAATGTAAACAATAACCTAGCTAGAAAAATCTTTGCAGTTTAATATCTACTTTTAAGCCATGATAAATTAATAGGATGTTTTTAACTGATTGGCAATTATTTGATTTTCCAGATGGAACCAAAAGTCAGGTACTTGAATAAAAAGGTAATTCATCTCCACATAAATTTTTTAAATTTCAGCACTCTTCATATATTAAGCAAATATTTTGTCAACAAATATATTTATATTTGAGTATATTCTGAGCAATTCGCTTATTCCCAAATGAGCATCTACTCCCATTTATAAAATAGGGAGAATTGTTTTAATAATTAGCTTAAAAGCTATAGGCACACATTCAGTGTAGATCTGTAAAGAAAAACTAGGGGCAAGCATTTATCCCAGTGGTTAAGACATCAGTTAAAACACCGTGAACATGAAACCTCAGGGGGAAGCAGTTTCTGCGAGCTGGCACTGCACCCCCTCAAGAGGCCCCCTCCTGCTGGAACCCTCTCAACTGCTATTCCCTACCTTGCCCATACTCAGCTTGAAGAAGCCAGAGTGGTCATCATCCCATACCCCTAACAGAAGTTAGGGTCCATTCTTCAGGGGGAGGAATGTGAGGAATCAGATGGGTTCATGGGCAGCCAGGGTTGCTCCTAGTGGAAACTGAGGGTGCAGACCTTTTAGCAAGGTCAAAAGTGCCTGCCCCACTCATTGAGAATTTCCAGTCTTTTGAGAATAGCAAGGGGGTGGTGATTCCACCCTTTTGAGCTCCCAGTTTACTGTAAAACAAATTAGGTATCCCACCCTCTGATGACTCTTGTTTTAGTATGAGCAAGCCAGACAGGATAAAAAGCTACGATCAGGTCTTTTGATGGGTTTTGTCCTTGCCTTGTAACTGAATATCAAACTGAGAAGTGTTTTCTTCTTCCCCCAAATTGTGCTTAGAAACCCCAGTATCACTAGCCCCTTTGGGTTTTGTCTCTCTCAGAGCCCCCTCCAGGCCACTCTGGCTGGAAGTCTCTGACTTAAATCTTGCTTACAAAAAACAAAAACAAAAACACACCATGCCCACACTACATCCAATTCCCTGCTCTGGCTCCTGACTCCAGATTCTAACTAATGTAGAAGCAGTGGTGACAGTTCAAGTAATTTGGTTCCTGCCACCCATATGGGAGACTTGCATTGAATTTCTAGTTCCCAGTTTCAGCCAGCCAAGTAAGAGCCACTGCGGGCATTTAGGGATTGGGCCAGCAGATGGGAGCTCTAAGTCTGTCTGTCTCTTTCTTTCACTGCCACTAAAATAACAATTTATAAAAGGACAAAAATAGAGGCTGACATTGTGGTGCATCCCATATTACCACCAGTTTGAGTCCCAGTTGCTCCACTTCTGATCCACCTTCCTGCTAAGCACTTGGGATAAAAGCAGATGATGGTCTGAGTGCTAGGGTCCTGCCACCCACGTGGAGACCCTGACTTCAGCCTGGCCCAGCGGGCAGCTGTGGCCATTTGGGGATGGATTAGCAAATGGAAGATAACTCTCTATACCCACCCCCCTTCCTCTGTCATTCTACCTTTCAAACAAAATTATATATACATATACATATATATAATAAAATGGACAAAGATAAAAAGAGACAATAAAACTAGACTGGTGAGTAACTGTCCATTTTAATACTCAAGTTATCTCCAAATAGAAAGAGAACGAAAACAGAGTAAAATACAGAGGTAAAGGACAAATGATGTTAATTCTAGAGATCCTTAAAACCTCATAGATGTGACACAGCGGTGCTTTTTCTGTTGTTTCTGTTGATTCTTGGCTTTGCATTGTGCTTTCCATTATTTCTAAATAGTTCTCATGACATCTAAGTGTGACCCCATATTCAGACAGAAGAGCAACATCTGACGATGTGGCAGCTTTAAGTATCACAATCAGCAGGTGAAATTAATTTCACCCAAAAGCACCTTTTGCAAGCCCCCCTCTGCTCTCTAACCCTGAAACCTAGTCTGCAATTTCCATAGCCCTAGGAGATGGGACCTCACTTTCTTTCCTTGCCAGAATCCTTTCAATGAGACTCCTCCTATGTTCCTGGCTCAGCAAATACACTGTCCTTTATTTAGTGAAAGTTTAATTCTCATCCGAAAGGTTAGATGTCTTATCTTTTTCTTTTTTTTTTTTAAAGATCTATTTATTTGGGCCGGCATCGCAGCTCAATAGGCTAATCCTCCGCCTGCGGCACCGGCACCCCGGGTACTAGTCCTGGTCGGGGTGCCGGATTCTGTCCCAGTTGCTCCTCTTCCAGTCCAGCTCTCTGCTGTGTCCTGGGAGTGCAGTGGAGGGTGGCCCAAGTCCTTGGGTCCTGCACCTGCATGGGAGACCAGGAGAAGCACCTGGCTCCTGCCTTTGGATCAGCGTGATATGCTGGCCGCAGCGGCCATTTTGGGGGTGAACAACGGCAAAGGAAGACCTTTCTCTCTGTCTGTCTCTCACTGTCCACTCTGCCTGTCAAAAAAAAAAGATTTATTTATTTGAAAAAGATATATATATATATATATATAGAAAGAGAGAGAGAGATACTAGAAAGTCTTCCATCCACTGGTTCACTCACCAAATGGCCTTAACGAAGCCATTAACGAAGCCATCCTTAACGAAGGAGCTTCACCCAGGTCTCCCAGGTGGGTGCAGGGGGGGCCCAAGCACTTGAGCCATCTTCTACTGCTCTCCCAGGCACATTAGCAGGGAGCTAGATTGGAAGGGGAGCAGCTGGGGCTCAAACCAGAGCCTAAATGGGATGCCGGCACTGCAGGCAGCAGCTTTACCTGCTATGCCTATCTTTCAATGCAATGGCCAGCTAAAACATGCTAACACACCACGAGTTCTGAAAAGACGGCTTTCCCCAGACTTCTGCAGCCTTAATAAACACCTCTTGTCTCTTCCTTGGAAGAATCAGGACCTTCACCACGTCATGAATTAATCCATTAAAGATAAAAGATTGCATTTGAGTTTCTATGGAATGCAGCTTCCTACAACATAATCCTTTGTTCCCTTTCCTATTTTAAAATTTTATAAAAGATCACTTAACACATCTTGATGTACTGGTCCTTTTGACAGAAGCTGACATTTTTAATAAGACAACTCAACTGTTTGAGTTTGCTCAACTATTTGAGTTTGGTTTAGTACGCATTTATTGTGTTTCAAAATGTACTTTCCTGAATATCTGTTGTCATGGGTACCCTAATCTGCTTTTCTTCTTTGTTCTAAATTAGACAAAGACACCCAAAGTTTGCAGGTTTCTTCTCCTTCATGTCTTCCTTGACCTTATTTCTTTATTTATATTGCTACTTTAGACTTGTGCCGAGTCAGTTTCAACTGAAAACACCTTTTCGTCCTATTGTAACCCAGGTGCAGAAGAAAATGCACAAAGCTACCTTAAAATATCCTTGCTGATACAGTTATTCTGGGTCATTTTAGAGTGCCATGTAGCAGACTCACAAATGAAAGGCTTCTGGAAAAGTGGCTAACACCTGAAAAATGTGGTGTCCTTTGAAACACAGAAGGAGGTACTCTTACATTTTAAATTTTATTTCTTTATTAGTATTTATTTGAAAAGGAAGAGCAAAGGACAGAAACACAGGGAGACTCAGAGATCTCCCATCAACTGCTTTGCTTCTCAACTGCCAAAACTGGGCCAGGCTGAAGTCAGGAGACTGCAACTCAACTTAGGTATCTGGTGTGAGTGTCAGGGACCCAAGACTTAAACCATCACCAGTAGTGTCCCAGGATGCACTTTAACATTAACTTGGAAGTGCAAATGGAGTCAGGGCTTGAACTCTGGCACTTTTAATTTTTTCCCTTTATTGTTATTAATTCTAAATTTACAAAACTGAAGTCATGAGATAGTATCACAATGAGCTCCTACATACCCATTTACTTTATTAACATCTCAGATTTGTCACAGTATATTAACCATACCCAGCTTTGTACCAAATGTCCATTCCCATATTTGGCTTTTTATCCTTTTCCACTAATTACAGTGAAAACAGACAGTTAATGGCTAAGCGAAGTCACATATTGTTGGAATTCTATACTTGAATGAAAATAAACATCACCTTCCATATCCATATTTATAATCATATTAAATGGATCAGAGATGGATTCGCTGTTATCCTGTTATACCAAAAACTTGTGAACATTCTGGGAGATCCACATTTCTCAAGTACTTTGTAAATTTAGTCTCAGAGATCACACTGAATATTTGTGTTTCCCTAGCTAAGATTTTGGATCTGGTTCTCAGCTTTATGAATACTTCCTGAAAGAGCTTAGCCAATATCAAGGATGACACAGCTTGAAAACTTAACTTTATACATCCTGCATTTCTTTTTTTTTTTTTTTACTGAACTTTTTTTTTAACTTTTATTTAATGAATATAAATTTCCAAAGTACAGCTTATGGATTACAATGGCTTCTCCCCCATAACGTCCCTCCCACCCGCAACCCTCCCCTTTCCCACTCCCTCTCCCCTTCCATTCACATGAGGATTCATTTTTGATTCTCTTTATATACAGAAGATCAGTTTAGCATACATTAAGTAAAGATTTCAACAGTTAGCTCCCACACAAACATAAAGTGAAAAATAATAGATGATTTTTTTAAATGATGATGAAATCAGATCAGACCTATTGTCATGTTTAATCCCAGCGAGAGTCAAGTTGGGGATTAATAATTTCTTCTTCTTCTTTTTTTTTTTTTTTTACAGAAGATCAGTTTAGTATACATTAAGTAAAGATTTCAACAGTTTGCACCCCCATAGAAACACAAAGCGAAATATACTGTTTGAGTACTCATTATAGCATTAAGTCTCAATGTACAGCACATTAAGGACAGAGATCCTACATGAGGAGTAAGTGCACAGTGACTCCTGTTGTTGACTTTACCAATTGACACTCCTGTTTATGGCATCAGTAATCTCCCTATGCACCAGTCATGAGTTTCCAAGGCTATGGAAGCCCCTTGAGTTCGCCGACTCTTATCTTGTTTAGATAAGGTCATAGTCAAAGTGGAGGCTCTCTCCTCCCTTCAGAGAAAGGTACATCCTTCTTTGAAGACCTGTTCTTTCCACTGGGATCTCACTCACAGAGATCTTTCATTTAGGTGTTTTTTTTTTTTTCCAGAGTGTCTTGGCTTTCCATGCCTGAAATACTCTCATGGGCTTTTCAGCCAGATCCGAATGCCTTAAGGACTGATTATGAGGCCAGAGTGCTGTTTAGGACATCCGCCATTCTATGAGCCTGCTGAGTATCTCGCTTCCCATGTTGGATCACTCTCCCCTTTATTTATTCTATCGGTTAGTATTAGCAGGTACTAGACTTGTTTATGTGCTCCCTTTGACTCTTAGTCCTTTCATTATGATCAATTGTGAACTGAAATTGATCACTTGGACTAGTGAGATGGCATTGGTACATGCCACCTTGATGGGATTGAATTGGAGTCCCCTGCTATGTTTCTAACTATACTGTTTGGGGCAAGTCATCTTCAGCATGTCCCAAATTGTACATCTCTTCCCTCTCTTATTCCCACTCTTATATTTAACAGGGATCACATTTCAGTTACACCCGTTCATGATGAAAACTCTAAGCAAACTATGTTTGGAGGGAACATTCCTCAATACAATCAAAGCAATCTACGAAAAACCCACAGCCAACATCCTATTGAATGGGGAAAAGCTGGAAGCATTTCCACTGAGATCTGGTACCAGACAGGGATGCCCACTCTCACCACTGCTATTCAATATAGTTCTGGAGGTTCTAGCCAGAGCTATTAGGCAAGAAAAAGAAATTAAAGGGATACAAATTGGGAAGGAAGAACTCAAACTATCCCTCTTTGCAGACGATATGATTCTTTACTTAGGGGACCCAAAGAACTCTACTAAGAGACTGTTGGAACTCATAGAAGATTTTGGCAAAGTAGCAGGGTATAAAATCAATGCACAAAAATCAACAGCCTTTGTATACACAGACAATGCCATGGCTGAGGAAGAACTTCCAAGATCAATCCCATTCACAATAGCTACAAAAACAATCAAATACCTTGGAATAAACTTAACCAAGGACGTTAAAGATCTCTACGATGAAAATTACAAAACCTTAAAGAAAGAAATAGAAGAGGATACCAAGAAATGGAAAAATCTTCCATGCTCATGGATTGGAAGAATCAATATCATCAAAATGTCCATTCTCCCAAAAGCAATTTATAGATTCAATGCGATACCAATCAAGATACCGAAGACCTTCTCAGATCTGGAAAAAATGGTGCTGAAATTTATATGGAGGCACAAGAGACCTCGAAGAGCTAAAGCAATCTTGTACAACAAAAACAAAGCCAGAGGCATCACAATACCAGATTTCAGGACATACTACAGGGCAGTTGTAATCAAAACAGCATGGTACTGGTACAGAAACAGATGGATAGACCAATGGAACAGAATTGAAACACCAGAAATCAACCCAAACATCTACAGCCAACTTATATGTGATCAAGGATCTAAAACCAATTCCTGCAGCAAGGACAGTCTATTCAATAAATGGTGCTGGGAAAACTGGATTTCCATGTGCAGAAGCATGAAGCAAGACCCCTACCTTACACCTTACACAAAAATCCACTCAACATGGATTAAAGACCTAAATATACGACCTGACACCATCAAGTTATTAGAGAACATTGGAGAAACCCTTCAAGATATTGGCACAGGCAAAGAATTTCTGGAAAAGACCCGGGAGGCACAGGCAGTCAAAGCCAAAATCAACTATTGGGATTGCATCAAATTGAGAAGTTTCTGTACTGCAAAAGAGACAGTCAGGAGAGTGAAGAGACAACCGACAGAATGGGAAAAAATATTTGCAAACTATGCAACAGATAAAGGGTTAATAACCAGAATCTACAAAGAGATCAAGAAACTCCACAAAAACAAAACCAACAACCCACTTAAGAGATGGGCCAAGGACCTCAATAGACATTTTTCAAAAGAGGAAATCCAAATGGCCAACAGGCACATGAAAAATGTTCAAGATTACTAGCAATCAGGGAAATGCAAATCAAAACCACAATGAGGTTTCACCTCACCCCAGTTAGAAAGGCTCACATACACAAATCTAACAACAACAGATGCTGGCAAGGATGTGGGGGAAAAGGGACACTAACCCACTGTTGGTGGGAATGCAAACTGGTCAAGCCACTATGGAAGTCAGTTTGGAGATTCCTCAGAAACCTGAATGTAACCTACCATTCAATCCAGCCATCCCACTCCTTGGAATTTACCCAAAGGAAATTAAATTGGCAAACAAAAAAGCGGTCTGCACCCTAATGTTTATTGCAGCTCAATTCACAACAGCTAAGACCTGGAACCAACCTAAATGCCCATCAACGGTAGACTGGATAAAGAAATTATGGGATATGTACTCTTTAGAATACTATACAGCAGTAAAATCAATGAAATCCGGTCATTTGCAACAAAATGGAGGAATCTGGAACACATCATGCTGAGTGAAATAAGCCAGTCCCAAAGGGACAAATACCATATGTTCTCCCTGATCAGTGACAAGTGACTGAAGACCAAAAAGGAAACCTGTTGAAGTGAAATGGACACTATGAGAAATGGTGACTTGATCAGCCATAGCCCTGACTGTTGAAGAACAATGTAATACGTTATCCCTCTCAGTATTTTTTGTCTGTTCTACTTAATACTATTGGTTTAATTCTGTAATTAATAGTTATGCTTAAGTGTTGAAATTTAACTGAAAAGTGATCCCTGTTAAATATAAGAGTGGAATAAGAGAGGGAAGAGATGTACAATTTGGGACATGCTCAAGCTGACTTGCCCCAAACGGTAGAGTTAGAAACATACCAGGGGATTCCAATTCAATCCCATCAAGGTGGCATGTACCAATGCCATCTCACTAGTCCAAGTGATCAATTTCTGTTCACAATTGATCATAATGAAAGGACTAAGAGTCAAAGGGAGCACATAAACAAGACTAGTGTCTGCTAATACTAACCGATAGAATAAAAAAGGGAGAGAACGATTGAACATGGGAAGCGGGATACACAGCAGACTCATAGAATGGCGGATGTCCTAAACAGCACTCTGGCCTCAGAATCAGCCCTAAATGCATTCGGATCTGGCTGAAGAGCCCATGAGAGTATTTCAGGCATGGAAAGCCAAGACACTTTGGCAAAAAAAAAAAAAAAAAAAAAAAAAAAAAAAAAAAAAAAAAAAAAAAAAAAAACGACCTAAATGAAAGATCTCTGTGAGTGAGATCCCAGTGGAAAGAACAGGTCTTCAAAGAAGGAGGTACCTTTCCCTGAAGGGAGGAAAGAACTTCCACATTGACTATGACCTTGTCTAAATATGATCAGAGTCGGTGAACTCAAAAGGCTTCCATAGCCTTGGAAACTCATGACTGGTGCATAGGGAGATTACTGAGGCCATAAACAGGAGTGTCAATTGGTAAAGTCAACAACAGGAGTCACTGTGCACTTACTCCTCATGTAGGATCTCTGTCCTTAATGTGTTGTACATTGTGATTTACTGCTATAACGTGTACTCAAAGAGTATTTTTCACTTTGTGTTTCTATGTGGGTGCAAATTGTTGAAATCTTTACTTAATGTATACTAAACTGATCTTCTGTATATAAAGAAAATTGAAAATGAATCTTGATATGAATGGAAGGGGAGAGAGAGCGGGAGATGGGAGGGTTGCGGGTGGGATGGACGTCATTGGGTGGGGGGGAAGCCATTGTAATCCATAAGCTGTACTTTAAATTTATATTCATTAAATAAAAGTTAAAAAAGATCAGTTTAGTTGAGACAAAAAAAAGAGAGGCCAGCAAAGTGGTGTAGCTGATAAAGCCACCACCTGCAGTGCTGGCATCCTTTGTGTGCACCAGTTCAAGTACCAGTTACTCCACTTCCAATCTAGCTCTCTACTATGGCTTGCAAAAGCAGCACAGTATGGCCCAAGTCCTTGGGCCCCTGCACCCACGTGGGAGACCTAGAAGAAGTTCCTGGCTCCTGGCTTCGGATCATTGCAGCTCCAGCCGTTGCAGCCATCTGGGGAGTGAACCAGCCAATGGAAGATCTCCCCCAACACACATCGCCGCCTCTGCCTCTGCCTCTGCCTCTCTGTAACTGCCTTTCAAGCAAATAAATAAATCTTTAAAAAATTATTAAAAGAGACAAAGGAGACTATGTAATTATTAAATGAACAATTTAGCAGGACTGTGACTATTATAAATGTATATACACCTAATTACAGGGCACCTGGCTATTTGAAAGAAATGTTAATTGATTTAAAGGGAGATATAGACTCAAACACTATGGTAAAGGGGGACTTCAATACCCCACTTTCAGCAATGGACAGATTAAACAGACAGAAAATCAATAAGGAAACAAAAGAATTAATTGACACCATAGGCCAAACAGACTTAGCAGATATTTACAGAGCCTTCTATCCTACAGCCACAGAATACACATTTTTCTCAACAGTGCATGGAACTTTCTTTAGGGTTGACCACATGCTAAGTGATCAATAGACCACATAAAACAAATCTCAGCAAATTAAATGAAAAAAATCATACCATGCATCTTCTTGGACCATAATGCAATGAAGCTGGAAATCAGCAACTCAGGAATCTCCAGATCATATGTAAACAAATGGAGACTGCACAACACACTCCTGAATGGACAGTGGGTCATAGAAGAAATCAAAAGAGAAATCCAAAAATTTCTGGAAACAAATGAAGATGACAATACAACATACCAAAACTTATGGTATACAGCAAAAGCAGTGTTAAGAGGAAAGTTTATAGCAATTGGTGCCTATATCAAGAAATTGGAAATACATGAGCAATTAATGCACCTCAAGGATCTAGAAAAACAACAGCAAACGAAACCCAAAACTAGTAGGGGAAAAGAAATAATTAAAATCAGAGAAGAAATAAAAAAGTTGAAACAAAAAAAATACTAATCAAAATACCAAAGACATTCTTCTTAGATCTAGAAAAAATGAAGCTGAAATTCATCTGAAAACACAGGAAACCTCTAATAGCTAAAGCCATGTTACACAACAAAAAGCCAGAGGCATGACAATACCAAATTTCAAGACATACTACAAGGCAGTTACTATCAAACAGCCTGGTACTGAGACAAAAACAGATGAAAAGACCAATGGAACAGCATAGAGACACCAGAAATCAAGCCAAGCATCTACAATCAACTTATATTTGACCAAGGAGCTAAAACCAATCCCTAGAACAAGAGCAGTCTCTTCAAACAATGGTGCTAGGAAAACTGGATTTCCACATGAAGCAGAACTCCAACCTTATACCTTACTCAAAGATCCATTCAAAATGGATTAAAGACCTGAATCTATGACCTGATATCATCAAATTAATAGAGAGTATTGATGAAACCCTGCAAAACACTGGCACAGACAAAGAGTTCCTGGAAAAGACCCCAAAGGCACAGGCAATCAAAGCCAAAAAAATAATAATAACAAATGGGATTACATCAAATTAAGAAGCTCTGAAACACTCAGGCAAGTGAAGAGGCAACCAAAAGACTGGGAGAAATTATTTGCAAACTATGCAGCTGATAAAGGATTAATAACCAGAATATATAAAGAGACCAAGAAACTCAACAACAACAAAACAAACAACACAGCTAAGAAATGGGCAAAGGACTTAAACAGCCAATTTTCAAAAAAGGAAATCCAAATGGCCAACAGACACAAGAGAAAATGCTCAGGATCACTAGCCGTCTGGGAAATGCAAATCAAAACCACAATGATTGTTTCATTTCACCCCAGACAGAATGGCTTTCATATAGAAATCAAAAAACAATGAATGCTGGCGATGATTTGGGGAAAGGTATCCTACTGTTGGTGGGAATATTAACTGATAAAACCACTATGAAAGACAATTTGGAGGTACCTCAGAAATCTAAATATAGTCCTACTATGTGACCCAGCCATCCAACTCCTTGGAATTTACCCAACAGAAATGAAAAGCAGCAAATAAGAGAGTTATATGCACCCCTATGTTTATTTTAGTTCAATTCACAATAGCTAAGACATGCAATCAACCTAAGTTCCTCTCAACTGAAGACTGCATAAAGAAATTAGGGGATATGTACTCTATGGAATATTACACAGTGGTAAAAAATGAAATCCAGTCATTTGCAACAAAATGGATGAATCTGGAAAACATCATACTTAGTGAAATAAGTCAGTCAGTCCCAAAGGGACAAATACCATGCATTCTCCCTGATCTGTGGTAACTGATAACTAGCAGAGCACCCAAAAGGTAACCTGCAGAAGTGAAATCGACACTATGAGAAGCAATGACTTGAACAGCCCTTGTCTTGACTGTCAAGGAACAGGTTTTTTTTTTCCTTCTTAATAACATTGGTTGAACTCTTTACTTAACATAGAATTAACCATATGTGTATAAAGTCAGTTGAAAATAAATCCCAGTTAAAAATAAGAGTGAGAATTAGAGAGGGAGCAGTTACATAGTTCTGCATACATTCCTACAGACACACTTCTTGGTTTTTTTTAAAGATTTATTTATTTATTTGAAAGAGTTACACAGACAGAAGAGAGATAGAGAGAGAGGTCTTCCATCCATTGGTTCACTCCCCAGTTGGCCACAACGGCCAGAGCTGCGTTGACCCGAAGCCAGGAGCCAAGAGATTCTTCTGGATTTCCCACATGGGTGCAGGGGCCCAAGGACTTGGCCCCTACTGCTTTCCCAGGCCATAGCAGAGAGCGGGATAGGAAGTGAAACAGCTGGGTCTCAAACTGGCGCCCATATGTGATGCTGGTGCTTCAGGCCAGGGCGTTAACCCACTGTGCCACAGTGCCAGCCCCCAGATGTACTTCTAAGGGTGAAGCTAAAAACTTGCCATGGGACTCCAAATCCCATTAAACTGGGTGATAATAACACCATCTAAGTGTTAAAGTGATCATTTTAAGTGTGTAACTGATCATATGGATAGGATTAAGTGTTAAAGGGATCATATAAATAAGATCAAGTGTCTGATAATAACAATAGATAGAATTTAAAAGGAGAGAATGTTCCAACATGGGAAGCAGTCCACACAGCAGACTCATAGAATGGCAAACGCCCTGAACAGCACTCTGACCTCAGAATCAGGCCTTAAGGCATTCTGGTCTGGCTGAAAAGCCCAGGAGAGAATTTCAGGCATGGAAAACGAAGACATTGTTGGGGGGGGGGGGGCGGTAGAGTCCTACATGAAGGGTCTCTGTGAGTGAGACTCCAGGGGAAAGAAGAGGCCATCAAACAAAGATGCCCTTTTCTCTAAAGGGAGGAGAGAACTTCCAATTTGATTATGGCCTTGTCTAAACACTGACGGAGTTTGTGGACTCAAAAGGCTTCCATAGGCTTGGCAGCACATGTCAAGAGCCTCTGGTGATCACTGACATCACACATGAGAGTGTTAACTGTTAAATTAACAACAGGAGTCACTGTGTACTTACTACCCATGCAGGACCTCTGTCCTTAAGGAGTTGTACTGTGAGGGTTAACTGTAAAACTTGTTCTCAGTTTTCTATATTTTGTGCATGTGTGAGTGCAAATTATTGAAATCTTTACTTAGCATAGAGTTGCTCTTCTGTGTATAAAGTTAATTAAAAATTAATCTTAATGGAGAATGGGATGGGAGAGGGAGGAGGAGGTGGGATGGGAGTGGGGGCAAGAAGGCGGGTATAGGGGGAAGAACCACTATATTCCTAAATTTGTACTTATGAAATTTGTACTCATTAAATAAAAAATCTCTTTGGGAGAAAAAGCAAGCTGAAGGCAACTGCTTTCCATTTAAATGTTTGTGAGCACAGACCTTGTTCTGTTTTTCAACAATCATAAAATAGCTGAGTTGTATGAATATAAAATTTTTTAACTCCTAAAAATGCATATTATTACATTCAGCTGACTATAGCAATTGCAAGTGGCTATGTATCTTTTGTGGATAATACAAAATTTTTATTCAAACACTCCCCTCTCAAAATATCATCTTCAGGATTGCAATACAAGAGGCTTCAAAAGGTTCCTGGAGAATGGAATTAAAAGCTAATTCACGGGGTCAGTGCTGTGGTGTAGTGGGTAAAGCACCTGCAGTGCTGGCATCCCATATGGGCACCAAATCCCAGCCACTCCACTTCTGATCCAGCTCTCTGCCATGGCCTGGCAAAGCAGTGGAAGATGGCCCAAGTCCTTGGGTCCCTGCACCCACTTGGGAGACCCAGAGGAAGCTCCTGGCTCCTGGCTTCGGCTCATTGCAGCTCTGGCTGTTGCGGCCCATTGGGAAGTGAACCAGCAGAGGGAAGACCTCTCTCTCTCTCTGCCTCTCCTTCTCTCTTTGTGTAATTCTGACTTTCAAATAAATAAATAAATCTTTTTTTTTAAAAAAAAAAAAAAGCTAATTCACATTTTTATTATGAGATTTTTGGTGATCCCTTGTATACTCTAACACACCCTACACGACCTGTCCATGGAACTTATGGAGAATTTTTCTCTGCCAAATCAGCCTAAACTGTGGGCTGGTTTACCTTTACTTCTCACCACACATACTCTGTATGACAAAGGCGACTTGTCTATTTGATTGGCTTCAATTTTCCTCAATCATTCCCACATTCATTTCAAAGGACAACAGGGAAAGAAAAACATCAAATGATAGAGAAATGGAACACGTTCACTTACACCTGCTTTCCATATAAACAGAAAGCGAATGGGGGGGGCACCTGCAGGATCACCTTATCTGGCTAATGTCTGGCAGGGAAAGATCTATAGGATAAACCTGCACGAAAAACCTCTCCAGATGAAGGGACAGACATCTACATGATGCAGCAGGGCATGGCGATGTAGGCCTCACAATCTAGCAACCTCTTTCCATCAGAGACGCAAGAACTTCTCATTCTCTTCATTCAAGGGCATGAAACGTGCTTCCTGTGAGTAGGATGATTACAATTATGGATACTGCATGTGCTCTGTATGTTTTTATGAGAAACAGTGAGCAAAGTGTTTATGGAAACTCCAAAAGAAGAGAATAAACCATCTCTACTTAAATAGTTATTTAGTAATATATAGCTAATTAATTCTACTTTTGTTAGCAAAATTTTAAAATAAAGTTGAACTTAAACACTAAGGAGATTGTAATTAAATCACTGGCATCCATTTATTAAAGTATTTCAGGGAAATGTAGGTTTTTAAAAGACTTCTTTATTTAAAAGGTGGGGCAAGAGAGAGAGACAGGGAGAGAGATCTTCCATCACTGGTACAGCCCACAATGGTGGCAACCACCATGTCTGGCTAGGCTGAACTCAGCAGCCAGAAACTCCACAATGAACTCCCACATGGATGGCTGAGGCCCAGGCCTCTTCTGCTGCTTTCCCAGGTGCATTGGCAGGAAGTTGGATTGGAAGTGGAGCAGCCATGACTGGAACTGGCATTCTGATACGGAACCCTGGCAGCATAAAACACAGTGGCTCAGCCTGCTGTTCCTCAATGCCAGCCCCAAAAGTTGTGTTTGTTTTTTTTTAATTTTCGTCTTCATGTTTCACCTCCTTCTGTGACTAACACAGTAGAGAATAAATACCTGCAGTCTTTGTAGCATTTCAGAGAATGTTTTCTGCATCCATTCTGTGTCCTCTGAAAGGTCATCCCCACCAAATGGAATCAACCATGAGTCTTCTTGACAAGTCTACAGACAAGTTTAAACACTTTGTAATAAAGGAGCAAAGGCTCATAACCATTCTACAACTAATGCCAGACCCAGCAGACAGCACTGGAAGGTTATACACTAAGGAGAGAATGAGCTGGATTGTGGGGGACTTTGCAGGTTTGACTAAATAGTGTGAATTGGAACCTTCACCAGGGTTGGAGAATGTCTGACCCATTTCCCATATAAGGCCCGTGAAATCATTTGATCTGGCCATGCCCAGGCAACAGCCGGTGGCACCTGAAATTCAATAAACCTACAGCTGGCTAATTTTTAAGCTGATAATTTTGTGTGGTCCACAAATGATGCTATAAATATCCAAATGGACCTTGGCAGAACAAAGGTTCCCCAGCCCTGCAAGCAATGACTTTCAACTCAAAAGCCAATCAGAACAAAGCAACACTGTTTTTATTTCTCCATATCATAGTATTTACAGTTTTGAAATTTCAGTTAATATTAAAGGAAAATACAAGATTTACACTCATCAAAGAAGATGTGATTGGACCGCTGCTGTGGCATAGCATGCTAAGGCTCCATCTGCAGCAAAGGCATCCCATACAGGGCGTTGATTCATGTACTGGCTGCTCCTTTTCCAATTCAGCTCCCTGCTTACAGCCTGGGAAAGCAGTGCAAGAAGGCCCAAGTGCTTGGACTTCTGCACACATGTGGGAGACCCAAAAGAAGCTCCTGGCCCCTGGCTTCAGATTGGCTCAGCTCTGGCCATTGAGGCCATCTGGGGAGGGAACCACTGGATGGAAGATCTTTCTGTCTCTCCCTCTCTCTGTCTGTAACTCTACCTCTCAAATCAATCGCTAAATTGAAATCTTAAAAAAAAAGAGGATGTGACTTTTAAGGTTAAGAAACAGTGCAGACTTAGGAATAAGCAGCCACTATGTCTTTGAAGAAGCAGGATTCAGGAGAACTATTTCAGGAGCAAAGGAGAGAAGCAACGGCAGGTAGGAAAATTAATCAGTTCAAATGTCAGGGGCAAAAGGACAACTCTGTGTATAATTAAAGGAGAAGAAACAGTCGTGAGCAATGTTTAGAAGAACTGTTTTTTAAGTCTTTTTAAAAATTTTTTAAACATTTTTAAAGGCAGAGAGAGAGTCAGACACAGAGAGGTTTTCCATCTGTTCACTTCTCAAATGGCCATCAATGGGCAGGGCTGGGCCAGGCCAAAACCAGGAGCCAGAAGCTTCCTCTGGGTTTCCCACATGGGTGCTGGGGCACAAGGACTTTATCCATCCTCTGCTGCTTTCCCAGGCACAGTAGCAAGGAGCTGGATCAGAAGTGGAGCTGCTGGAACACAAACTGGCACCCATATTGAATACCAGCGCTGCAAGCTGTAGCTTAATCTGATACACCACAGTCCAGCCCCCTTAAGTGTAGTTTCTTGTGGAACACTAGATGATGTATTCACAGAAAATAGATCATAGCAGGTGTCCACAGCAGACATTTCTGAAATGGCTTCCAATGTCCCACACACATGACTGCCATATTTTTATGTGAACTCTCTTCGTGTGTGTGTGTGTGTGTTACCTTTTATTTTTTTTTATCTGACCAGAAGATTACAAAGATGATTTGTCTTCTAGTTCAGATATTCTTTCTTCTCCTTCACCAAGTCTGCTATTTTGGCCTTCCATTGCATTTTTTACTTGATCTATTGAATTCATTTCTAATATTTCATTTTGATTTCTCCTTAAAATCTTAATTTCACAGGAAAAATATTCATTCATGTCATATATGTTTTCTTCAGTTCATGGATTTCCTTCTGAGTGCCTTTGAGTAATCCTATGGTTAACTGTTTTTATTCTGTTTCTGGCATGTCCTCAATCTCTTCATCTTCCCATTCTAATATTGGAATGTTATTGTGTTTCTTTGTGGGGATCATGTTTTGTCTTTCTTATTCTTGTGTCTTGAATTTCTGTGTTTGCTTTCAGGCATTGGTGGAGTTGATTTTTGTATTTTTCCTCTGCTGGCTTTTAACTTTGAGCTGTGCCTCTGTGGCTTAGTGAAATCTCTGCACTTTCTGTGAATACCAAGAGGTGAGTGTGGGTGTGGCCAGGGAGCTCTGGTCATTGCTCCAGGACAAGGCGAGTATCCACGGTAACAGAAAAATTGGGCATGCTAAATCTCAGTACCCAGCTACACTCTGCACTTTGTCGTGTAACTACTGAGTCCCTACAGTCTGAGCACACAAGGCTCCCACAGTGGCTGGGTCCAGAGGTTTCTGTCTGCCCTGCCAGTCTGTCTAGTAAACAGAGGCTGACGTTCACCAAGATGGCTTCACATAGGCATGTTGATCCTCGGAGGCCACGGGAGCCTTACCCTCCCAAGTGGTAAGATTGCTCAGCCATCTCCAAGCCAGACTCAAAGTCAGTGGGGACTGAGGATTGTTCCCTATAACTAGAATCTCTGAATCACACACATGTAAAGAGCCACTGGCTGAATCTGCTCCCTCCCCACCACTGCCACCAGCACTGGTGAGAAGACGTTCTGTCTCAGCCAGTTGCTGTGTACACACACAAAGGCTTCTACAGCTGCTGCCCAAACCCAAAATGGCTCCTGCCCTTTCTCAGCTGGGCAGCGGGCAATTCTGTGGGGAAGTTGGGGCAATATTAATGTGCCGTCTCTCTTTCACTGGGCAACCACTAGCAACTACTAGGAACCACTGACCCCCAGGGCTCCACAATGGACTCATGCCATGCTCTCTCTACAGCTACATCACCACGGGTTGCTACCGTCTGGTCTCACCTCTGTCTCCAAACTACCACCTGCTCTGGCTCTGAGCTGCTGCAGTTGTCTGTGTTCGTGCTGTGTGTCCGCATCCTCCACACAGGTCCACGGAGTTCTTCCTTTTGTAGGATTTCCAGTGCAGTTTTCTCTCCAATTCTCCCGTGAGAGTGCACTTCCTACACTTTTTTTAAAAAGTTTCTTTAAGGATTTTTATTCAGAGAGAGAGAAATGCACAGGAAAGAGAGGGCTTTAATTAGTGGGGAAAGAAGTCTAGAAGCTAGATTGGGTCCATACCATGCAAAGAGCAGGCTGGCATGAGGAAGCATGCAGGCAGGAAAGCAGAGGCAGGGCAGAGGCCATAAAGCCTTGCCCTCAGAGGTGCAGTGCAATAGGGGTGCGCAACCGAAAAAGGGAGGGACCCACCATGCTCCAGGCCCTTTATCTATCCCAAAGGTGGTGGTTACATCGTCTGATCAGCAGGTGAGTGTCCAGGTGAGATCAACAGGGGCATGACATCACACAGGGGGCGTGGTCTCCAGCTTACAAATCTGATCAGTTTTATCCTGTCTGCCTGCCTGCATCATTCCCCCCTCAGAGAAATTCCAGACTGTAATCTTAAGGGACTCTGGAGGGTGTCAAATCACTATATCTTCTATAGCTGCTTCCTGCTGATTAGGGGCGTAGTGCAGGACTTGCCTGCCCTGGGTCTGGAAGTCTTCGCCTATCTCATCTAATGAATTTGTTTTATGAGCTGGAGAATTTTTGGTCACCACCAATGGCTGTGTTCCCTGCATGGCCAGTTGTTCTTAGAAGTTGTTGAGTTCTGAAACATTTAAGTTTGTTAATTAGCATGAACAAAACTGGAACAAAGCCAACTGCAAGTGGTGTGCCCCTTCAGATAGAAAGAACTTATCTTACAGACTTCCAGATAGTGAGTGGTGATAGGCTACCCTTATGTAGAGTATAAAACCATTTAGCTTGAGTGTAGAGGATTATAATAAAAGAACCTAATAAGGAATTTATTGTCAATAGCAGCTCCCAGACAGAATCAAAAGAGGAGGCAGGTACAGCATGTCTGCCTTAAGGTGCAGCAGTCTTGATACAGCAAAAGCAAAAGCTTCACTAATCTTTTTGTTTTTGAAGAGATATCTAAGATCCTCAGTTGACTTCAGGAATAATCAGATGTGCCTTTTGAGTTCACCTGTGAAGACTTTGAGCATGACCATCTCAGTACACTTTTTTATCCTTAGTCTAGTGCAGTACGTCTTTCCCTAATCTGCCATCTTGGAATCTCTCCCCAGTATGGCATTCTTTGAAGCCAACCTTGCCCTCTTCCTTTTTTCTCCTGAATTTCTCAAAAATTTTTCATCTCAGTCTTGTAACTCTTTCACTGAATGTTTCCTAATTAATTAAGTTTCATTTACAATATTTTCTCTTCAGTTTAAACTTGATGGTAGAGACCATGTTTGCTTTGTTTGTGTTGACAAAAAATTAAGTCATTTGTCAAAAAATATTTAGTTAACTGAAATACCTATGTTGATTATTAAATGCAGTAGCTAAAAATCATGGATCTTGGGGACATCTATCAGTTCTGGATCTTTCATTCACTACCTATGTTTACTTTCCTAATTATGGCATGTAAAATACTAATTTGCAACCTGCAGGGGACAGAATCAGGACAGCTGGCATATGATCCATTCTATTTTTTTTTTTTTTTGACAGGCAGAGTGGACAGTGAGAAAGAGAGAGACAGAGAGAAAGGTCTTCCTTTTTGCCGCTGGTTCACCCTCCAATGGCCGCCGCAGCCGGTGCACTGCAGCCGGCGCACTGTGCTGATACGATGGCAGGAGCCAGGTGCTTCTCCTGGTCTCCCATGGGGTGCAGGGCCCAAGTTCTTGGGCCATCCTCCACTACACTCCCTGGCCACAGCAGAGAGCTGGCCTGGAAGAGGGACAACCGGGACAGAATCTGGCACCCTGACCAGGACTAGAACCCAGTGTGCTGGCGCCGCAAGGTGGAGGATTAGCCTATTGAGCCACAGCACCGGCCCCATTCTATTCTTGGTTACTATGGAAATACACCCAGAGGAACAAGGTATGGCTAGTCACCTAATCCAAGCTCCTTAAACATAGATATCTAGACAACATGTTTATAAGTTGCTATGAAAGAATATCATACACTGGGTGGTTTAAAAAATATTCTTCAGGGAAGATTTGGTGTCTGTTAAGGGCCTGCTTTCTGCATCATAGATGATTGTTCTCCGTGTTCTCACATGGCATAAAGAGGGCTGGTGGGCTCTCTGGGGTCTTTTGTAAAAGCACTAACCCCATTCATGTGGTCTTCACCCTCATCACTCAATCATCTCCCAAAGGCTGCACTGTCTAATATTGTTAGGATTTCAACATATGAATTTGAGGGAACACATACCTTCAATCCATAGCACCAGAGCATGAGGCAAGTAGACTAGTGATCTTTGGTAAGAGGAAGCACCCTTATCTATGGTACACTTCTAGCAGGATGTCTCTGGTTTATAGTTGCTTATAGTAAATACACCTGAAATCTGTGGACTCCCAGAGACTCGGTTCTCTGAATAATATCACACAAGTTGTATAAAACTCTGGGTTAAAAAGGTGTTATTTCAAAACATCAATTTTCCTACTCTGTAAGGTGACTGGCAAGAAGATAACAGAAAACTTAAAAACAGTGTTGGAGATTTATGGGATGCTATCAAACTACCCAACATACAGGTCTTAGGGGTTTCTGAAGGTGTGGAAACAGAAAATGGATTAGAAGGCCTTTCTAGTGAAATAATTACAGAAAACTTCCCTAATTGGGAGAAAGAAAGGGACATCCAAGTACAGGAAGCATAGAGAACTCCTAAAAACACGACCAGAAAAGATCTTCACCACAACACACTGTAGTCAAACTCTCCAAAGTAAAACCTAAAGATAAGATTCTAAAATGTGCACAAGAGAAACGCCAGATTAATTTCAGAGGATCTCAAAGTAGACTCACAGCTGACATCTCATCAGAAACACGACAGGCTAGAAGGTAAAGCAAGAGATAGTCCAAGTCTTAAAAAAAAAAAAAACTGTCAACCCAGAATACTGTACCATGCAAAGCACTTTCATTTATGAGTGAAGGTGAAATAAAGACCTTCCGTAACAAACAGAAATTGAAAGAACTTGTTGCCACTCATGCAGCCTTACAAAACATGCTTAAGGATGTGCTACACAAAGAAAACACAGAAACATGGTTATCACTATGAAAGAATGAGAAGCAGAAAATAACCCAGTAAAGGTATAATATAAATCCAAAGTAAACAACAGGGATATCTGAGCAAAAACAGCAGGGCCAAGTCAGTGCTCATCAATAATAACCTTCCACATAAAGGGCCTCAACCCTCCAATTCAAAGATACAGACTGGCTAAATGGATTAAAAAACAAAACCCATCTATTTTCTGCCTAAAAGAAACTCATCTCACCAACAAAGATAAACACAGACTGAAAGTGAAAGGATGGAAAAAGATATTCCATGCTAACAGAAACCAAAAAGAACTTGTGTAGCCATCCTAATATCAGAGAAAATAGACTTTAACATAAAAAATGTTAGAAGAGATGAAGAAGGGCAATATGTAATGATTAAGGGATCAATTCAACATGGAAGATGTGATTATAATAAATGTATAGACACCCAATTAAATGGTACCTGGCTAATTAAAAGAAATGTTAATGAATCTAAAGGGAGACACTGACTCCAATGCAACAGTAATGGGGACTTCTATACCCCACTTTCAGCAATGGACAGATCAACCAGGCAGAAAATCAACAAGGAAACAACAGACTTAATCCACACTATAGACCACATGAACCTAAAGGATATCTACAGAACTTTGCACCCCTCAGTGGCAGAATACATATTCTTACCAGTGCATGGAACTTTCTCTAGGATAGACCATTTGCTAGGCCATAAAGCAAGTCTCAGGAAATTTTAAAAGATTGAAATCATACCATGCATCTTCTCTAACTACAATGGAAAAAACCTGGAAATCAACAACTCAAGAATCTCTAGATAACATGCAAACAAATGGAGACTAAACAACAGGCCTCTGAATGAACAGTGAGTCACAGAAAAAAATCAAGAGAAATAAAAAATTTCTGGAAACAAATGAAGACAACAATACATCATATCAAAATTTATGGGATGGGGCTGGCGCTGTGGCTCACTTAATCCTCCACCTGCAGCGCCGGCATCCCGTATGGGCGCCAGGTTCTAGTTCCGGTTGCTCCTCTTCCAATCCAGCTCACTGCTGTGGCCTGGGAGGGCAGTGCAGGATGGCCCAAGTGCTTGCGCCCCTGCACCCACATGGAAGATCAGGAGGAAGCACCTGCTTCCTGGCTTCAGATTGGCACAGCGCCAGCCGTAGCGGCCATTTGGGGAGTGAACCAATGGAAGGCAGATTTTTCTCTCTGTCTCCTTCTCTCTCTCTCACTGTCTATAACTTTACCTGTCAAATAAAAAAAAATAAAAAAAAAACTTATGGGACACAGCAAAAGCAGTGTTACGAGGGAAGTTTATAGCAGTTGGTGCCTACATGATGAAACTGGAAAGGTGCCAAATAAATGAGCTATCTATGCATCTCAAGGACCTAGAAAAACAACAAACCGAATGCAAAATTAGTAGGAGGAAAGAAATAATTAAAATTAGAGAAGAAACAATATTGAACCAAAAAAAATCAGAGAAACAAAAAGCTGGTTTTTGAAAAAATAAACCACACTGATACAAAATGGGTTAAAAAACAAGACCCATCTTTTCTCTGCCTACAAGAAACACATCTTACCAGTAAAAATTGCCATTTTTAGTCAAAATTAAAAAAAAAGAGGGAGAAGTACTTAAATCAATAAAATCAGAGGTGAAAAAGGATATGTAACAACAAATACCACAGGAATAAAAAGAATCATCAGGAACTACTACAAAAAGCTGTATTCCAACAAATCAGGGAACCTAGAAGAAATGGATAGATTCCTGGACACATACAACCTACCTAAATTGAGCAATGAAGAGATAGAAAACCTACATAGACCAATAACCAAGATGGAGATTGAATCAGTAATAAAGACCTCCCCTCCCCCACTCCAACAAAGAAAAGTCCAGAACCAGATGGCTTCACTGCTGAATTGTACAAGACATTTAAAAAGAACTAACTCCAATTCTTTTAAAGCTGTTCAAAACAACTGAAAGGGAGGGAATCCTCCCAAACTCCTTCTATGAAACCAGCATCACCTTAATTCCTAAACCAGAAAAAGATACAATAGAGAAGTATAGAGCAATTTCTCAGATGAACATGGACACAAAAATCCTCAACAAAATACTAGCCAATAGAATCCAATAACACATCAGAAAGATCATTCACCAGGACCAAGTGGGATTTATCCCTGGCATGTAGGGATGGTTCAAGATTTGCAAATCAATCAATGTGAACCATCACATTAACAAATTAAAGAACAAAACCCACTGGTGCCGCGGCTCACTAGGCTAATCCTCTGCCTTGCGGCACCAGCACACTGGGTCTAGTCCCGGTCGGGGCACCAGATTCTGTCCCGGTTGCCCCTCTTCCAGGCCAGCTCTCTGCTGTGGCCCCGGAGTGCAGTAGAGGATGGCCCAAGTGTTTGGACTCTGCACTCCATGGGAGACCAGGAGAAGCACCTGGCTCCTGCCATCGGATCAGTGCAGTGCGCCGACTGCAGCGCGCTGGCTGCGGCAGCCATTGGAGGGTGAACCAATGGCAAATGGAAGACCTTTCTCTCTGTCTCTCTCTCACTGTCTACTCTGCCTGTAAAAAAAAAAAAAAACACATATGATTACCTCAATAGATGCAGAGAAACCATTTGATAAAATATAACATCCTTTCATGATGAAAACCTTAAGCAAATTGTGTATAGAAAGAACATACCTCAACACAATCAAAGCAATTTATGATCAACACATGCTCAGCATCTTATTGAATGGGAGAAAGTTGGAAGCATTCCCACTAAGATCCAGAACCAGAAAGGGATGCCCACTCTCACTATTTCTATTTAATACAGTCCTGGAAGTTTTAGCCAGAGCCATTAGGCAAGAAAAAGAAATCAAAGGCATACAAATTGGGAAGGAGGAAGTTAAACAATCTCTATTTGCATATGGCATGATTCTATATATATGGGATCCAAAAGACTCCACTAAGTGGCTATTGAAACTCATAAAAGAGTTTTGTAAAGTGGCAGGATATAAAATTAACACACAAAAGTCACCAGCCTTTGTATACACTGACAATGCCATGACTGAGAAAGAACTCTTAACATCAATCCCATTCACAATAGCTACAAAAAATATCAAATGCCTTGGAGTAAATTTAACACAGGATGTCGAAGAAGGGTGGGAAGCAGGTGGAAGGAAGGTCAGGAGGGGAAGAATCACTATGTTCCAACATTTGTAAATGTGAAATGCATAAAGTTTGTATGCCTTAAATAAAATGTTTCTAGGTTAAAAAATAAAAATAAATTTCATGGACATATCTCAAAAATGCTAAAAAAAAGAAAGAAAGAAAGAAAAAACCTCCAAATACCAACATACTAGGGATTAGATTTCAATATATGAATTTGGAGAATTCACATTCCATCTATAGAATCATGGAATTCGTGGAAGACAGGATGATGAGTCATGATGAGATCTCTACTTTAGAAAACAGGCACAACTGGCAGGGACTCATTTATTATTTCTTCAGATTGATGTATTCTTACCTCTCTCAAAAAGAAAAGTGCTTTGATTTTATTATGGAAATTACTCATATACATGCAGAGATATAATAAAATAGAAACACAGAACTATTTCTTGAAGCCTGAGATTGTGCAACAGCCTTCTCAAGACATAAATTTGTGACCCAGAGCATGATCCAAGTAGTAGAAACAAGTGTCTTGAAGGAAAGTCAGAAAAAAAAACTCACCGGAAGATTACTAACAGAAAAACAGTCATACACTACAGGATATAAATCACAGGGCAGAAGTCATCCTTCTAAGAAATCAGTTAAAATCTTAAGTGGCCTTAAAATCTTAACCTTGGCTGCCTCAGAAATCTTCAAATGTGAACTTGTGTTCATCATATGCAGCCTTCAAATGAGCCTAGAGTAAAATAATTTTCCATCTGTCATGCTTCATCACAGAATACCACCTTGCCCTTCTCAGAAGCACAGAATTGTCACCCTCACGCACCTTACTTCCTCAGAACTAAACACTGCACTTACAAAAATCTCCCTTCTTTCCCACCTCTTCCTATCCCACTAATAAAATTTTAAAACTCTAAAATACTGTTATTTGATTAAATTCTAAGCAAATATTTTAAATATTTAATTATACATTAAATATTTAAAATATTAATTTTAGTTTAATCTAAATGTATCCAATAAATAATCCAACTTTCAAATGTTTGCAAATGAAGAGTAATGCAGTAAATTCATGTATCACTGAGAAATTTTAAATTTTTTCAAGTAAAAAGTTCATTAAGACTTTGTGCAAGTCAGAGCGGGGCAATATGAAAATAAACCAGAAACATCAGAAGTAAAGATGAAATAAACTGTAACTCATCTATAAGAAGAATCCAGTTACCAAGACCTATGGGTAGATTTGGATGAATTATCTGCTTTTCTCGAAGTTCAAGTCAGCCCCCAAACCTTGGTATTTACTTTGGGGGGAATCCTACATGGGAAAACCAACAAACCTGTCTGCAAATAACCCCTTATTATCACCAGTAGGCAACACCTAAAATGACGGAAGAGCAGGTCCCACATCCTTCAAAGATAGCTATCTGAAGGCAACTGCTGCTGGTGGGAGTGTGTGGGGAAGACAAGCAAGAAATTCACCAACCCAAGACACTGCACGGATGGAAGGCCATGCTCTTCTGTCCCTGCCGAGATGCAGGGAACACACCATACTCCAGACCCACCAGCAGCAGCAAGAAGCACACGATTTGGGAAAGATCAGAAATTTTATACAAGTCCAGCCCCCCAGATTCAGGCACATACAATCTCCCCAAGACTAAAGTTGAAACAGGAGTATCAAGTAATGTTTCTCTCCTCACTAGAATTCTTACTCCAAATACCAAAGGACAAATATCGGATCTCACAAGAGCTACTGAAATCTGAGAGTGTGACAAAAATACTGAGAAAATCCCAGTGCTTTCTGTATGCTGCCTCTGCTATGGCCTAGCTTATGAAATACCCTAAATTAATTTCGGGTGCTGGCCTAGAAATCTGATTCTTGAGTTCAACCTTACTGAATGGCTTATTTTTTGTTTTGTTCGGCAAATACTCTGTGCATGCAAACACAGTGGTAGGCATGGGCAAGATCTCACGGAGAACCCTGACTCCCATTACCATACGGTAGTAGCTTGGCAGGTAGGACCAGAGTTCATGTCTAAAGTCCACTGTCACGGAGATTTCTTCTTCCACAATAGCTCTTGATTGAGTCTTCACTTTTATTCCCACTTCCACCACCCCAACACAAATGGTATTATATTGAACATAACTTGCAACACAGAAATTTGCCTGTTTGTGATCTCTCCCCTAGCTTTCTACACCATCCATAAAACCTTTCATAAATCTTTATTAAACTGCTTTTCTCATGCCAGCCCCTGTGCAAGAATCTTCAGTAGATTCCCAAGTCCTACATTCTGATATCCATGACACCAATGAAGACAAGCTAATCTATGGACAGTGCTGGAAGGTCTAACATAATAATTAGGAATATAAGATGGCACTACTTAAGCTCCATTCAAGTTTTAAAAAACAGGATAAAATTATAAGACTGAAGCCCATGGAGTTGCATTTGGAAAATGTTGTATAAGAGAACTATATCAGTGTCCATTCAAAAAGTATGAACTACACAGAGATGCAATAGTCCTCCATTATCAACCAAGGATATGTTTTAAGACATTCTGCAGATGCCTGAAATCATAGATAGTACCATATATATATACCATGGATACTTTTCACTAGACATACATACTTGTGATAGTTTCATTTACGTATTAGTCACGGCAAGAGATTTCTAAAAAAATCTAACAAAATTAACAATTATTAAAAATACAATGCTATTTAAAATATGAATTGCTTATTTCTGGATTTTCCATTTAGTATTGTCGGAACACAGCTGACTATCGATAACTGAAAATGCTGAAAGTCAAACCATATAATTTCAAATAAAACATAGTTAACTAAATAAAAAACTATTAAATAGTTTCACTGAAAGAGTACAGACAAGAGGTAGCAACTGCAAGAAACAGTTTTTATCCATAGGCTTGAGGGAACAAAGGGAAAAGGGTGAAATTGTTAAAACTTAGAAACTTGGAGGAGAGGCTTATGCTTGATGGTTAAAACTTCCATTCCATGATTTGTTTGCCCTTAACTAGGACTTCAGTTGTTTGGTGTCTTAGTTTGTTTGGGGTGTTATAACAGTATTTCTCACAGTTCTGGAGGCTGGGAAGTGCAAGGTCAAGGTAGCAACCGCTTTCCTCTCTGGTGAGGGCTCACTTCCTGTTAATACAAGGCACCATTTCACTATGTCCTCACGTGACGGGAGGGACAGGCGGCTTTCTGTTTCTTCTTGTAAATGACATGTATAAGGGCTACATTTTAAATGTAATCATCTCCAAAAGGCCCCACCTCCTCCTTGGAGATTAGAAGTCCAACATAAGAATTTGGGGCATACCCAAGCATTTAGACTATTTGAGTAGTCCTGACAGGCTGAGAAAACCTCCAGGCCTGATGGGTCTGAATCCTTAGTACCCTGCTTTAGTCGCGCTAATTTTCCACTAGCTTTTACAAATGGACATGAAAGTATGAAGTATCCCTAGAAAACCCCATAATTTCCAATGGTGCCTCCACTGTATGACATAAGTCAATTTCCCTTACATTTCCAGATGTAAAGTACTGAATACGTTCTTTTGAATTGTTTTTGTTGTGTTTTGTTGACGAAATGCCAAAATATAGGCCGGTGCCACGGCTCACTTGGCTAATCCTCCACCTGCGGGGCCAGTACCCTGGGTTCTAGTCCTGGGTTGGGCACCGGATTCTGTCCTGGTTGCTCCTCTTCCAGTCCAGCTCTCTGCTTTGGCCCAGGAGTGCAGTGGAGGATGGCCCAAGTGCTTGGGCCCTGCAGCCGCATGGGAGACCAGGAAGAAGCAACTGGCTCCTGGCTTCGGATCGGTGCAGCACACCGGCCATAGCGGCCATCTGAGGGGTGAACCAATGGAAGGAAGACCTTTCTCTCTGTCTCTCTCTGTCTGTCTAACTCTGCCTGTCAAAAAAAAAAAAAAAAGAAAGAAATGCCAAAATATTACATATATTAGATCAAACAGGAAATATGACATGAATTACACAGTAACTCTAAAGACCAGAACATTTAGAAATGGATTTGGTCTCAGAAACTAACACAAACTGTATCATTTATGGAAACTGATTAATAGTGCTTCACTGCTTCATCAGTGGCCAGCATTGTGGCCCAGTTGGTTAAGATACCACCCGCAACACCAACATCCTATATGATCACCAGTTCAAGTCCTAGCTGTTTCACTTCTGATCCAGCTATTTTACCTACTTCATATAGTCCTTACTACAACTTGCTAAGGTATGTATTATTGTCCCCATTTTACAGAAAACAAAACTGACCCAGATTGACTTGCCCAAAGCTATTCAAACAATGAACAACACAGCACCAAAACACACTTTTCTACTACCAAGTCTTGATTGTCACACCATTCCACACTATTGCTTATTATAAACAAAATTCATAGATATAGTAAATCAAATTATCCGATAGGATTACTACTTTAGTAATGTAAATAAATTCTGAGACATGATCTAAACTTTATGAGTTATGCTGATCTGTATTTTTAGTGATTCAGTTAACTTTTTCATCCTTATCAGATGTCTAGAACTCAAAGTTCAACAAATATTAATAAACATGATTTGTATAATCATTCCTTGTCCCTTTCCAAGAAAAAAGTCAT
The DNA here is from genome assembly GCF_964237555.1 of Oryctolagus cuniculus. Classification (NCBI taxonomy): domain Eukaryota; kingdom Metazoa; phylum Chordata; class Mammalia; order Lagomorpha; family Leporidae; genus Oryctolagus; species Oryctolagus cuniculus. The sequence goes on along the minus strand of NC_091439.1, from coordinate 123,753,591 downwards.
TTTACAATCAGTGTTTCTGAAATTAGTATTTTTCCCTTTTTCTAACAGATGTAAGACACCTATTAGTTTGACTTACATTTCTTTTGTCTGTTATATAGTTTACACCTAGGTTTGTGTTGCACTACATCTTGACTGCATACATATTACAACACACTCATGGCTTCCTTTTGAAATGGCTCCTGCTCTATGACATTAGTGGTATGTATTAAAAACAGACAGTAGGGTGGCATGCTAAGATCCGGCAACAATGAATTCTATCACTTAGACCTTAAGTCAGATTCTCCCTTTCAAACTCCATTTCTGAACCTCATTTAACCCTTTCTCTCAACTAGTTAATACCAAATGCCTAGATCTTCATAGACTCCTTTGTCTGCAAAAGGATGTCCTTCTAAGTCATTGAGACTCTAGGCCAGAAGCACTCCAGGTACGGAAGGTATAACACTGAGCACAAGAGACTCAAATCTGCCGTGGGGGGAGTTTCTGTTCTACTGGGACCTCCCCACCAAAATTCTATCCTTGAGTGTCTTTGCTGGGATGAGGAAATTTCAGATTATGGTATACAAGGGATGGAGTTTTTGCTTAAAAAAAAAAACTTATTAATTAAAATATCCTGACATAAGTGGGATGCATTTACCCTTTCCTCCTTTCTCCTGTGAAATGAATTTTTAATTTAAAAATATAATGATGTATTATGGAAAAACGTATAGGGATGTATAAAACTAAACTGTTGCATCAAAAATTCTCAAACATCATTAAACAGTTTCCATTTTCCCTTTCTGCATGAGTATGTTTCCTGAGGACACCACTGGGGTAAAAACTCTTGCTCAAGTTCGCACAGCCAGCAGGCCAGAGAGTAGAAACCCAACCCGACCTAACTTAATTCTCAGAGCAGGGTTCAAGGCCCTAAACTCGGGTTGTGTCAGCATGCATAGTATCCACACTGCTGGTGTGCAAGGTGGCACCATGCCACCTGCACAGCCCACGTTCCTACCTGGAGGTGAAACCCAGAAGCGTGCCGTCACCACGCTGCCACTGCGGTTGCTACAAAAACGAGGTCCACAGTTTCCAGTCACTCCTACCGTTGTGAAAAACGCGCTGTCTCCACACCACGCCGTCCTCACACTGCCCTCACTTGGCAGGGCAAAGGGAAGGCGCCATGTGTCCACGCCACGCCGCTGTTAGGTCCACACACAGCTTCCGGTCATTCCTGCTGTTGTGAAAACCAGCACCGCATCATCTCCATGCCGCCATCGTGGTTGTTATAAATACGAGGTCCACACACAGCTTCCGGTCATTCCTGCCGTTGTACACACCGCACCGCGCCGTGTCCACACGGCCATTCCGCGCCGCCCTCACACTGCCCCCAGTTGGCCGGGAGAAGGGAAAGCGCGCCACGTCTCCACGCCGCCATGTTAGGTCCACACACAGCTTCCGGTCACTACTGCCGTTGTACACACCGCACCGCACCATCTCCATGCTGCCATCATGGTGGTTATAAATACGAGGTCCACACACAGCTTCCGGTCATTCCTGCCGTTGTACACACCGCACCGCGCCGTCTCCACACGGCCATTCCGCGCCGTCCTCACACTGCCCTCACTTGGCGGGGAGAAGGGAAAGCGCGCCGCGTCTCCCGCTCCCGGAGCTGCAGGGCTCCCGAGAGGCTCGCGCACGTCCGTTCCCTCGTCAGCCTCCGCGACGCCCCGGACTGGCGCCCGGGCTGGGCCTGCGGCGGGCGCGGCGCCTCCCTCCGCCATGGCCGCCCTCCGGAAGAAGCTGGTGGTGGTGGGAGCCGGCGCCTGCGGCAAGACGAGCCTGCTGGTGGTGTTCAGCCGCGACCACTTCCCGGAGGAGTACGTGCCCACGGTGTTCGAGAACTACGTGGCCGACGTGGAGGTGGACGGCCGGCGGGTGGAGCTGGCGCTGTGGGACACGGCCGGCCAGGAGGAGCACGACCGCCTGCGGCCGCTGTCCTACCCGGACACCGACGTCGTGCTCCTGTGCTTCGCCATCAGCAGCCCGGACAGCCTGGAGAACGTGCCGGCCAAGTGGGCCCCGGAGGTCCGGCACTTCTGCCCCGGCGTGCCCCTCGTCCTGGTGGGGAACAAGAAGGACCTGCGGAACGACGCGGGCACCAGGCGGGCGCTGGCGGCCTGGAAGCAGGAGCCCGTGCGGCCTGAGGCAGGCAGGGACGTGGCCAGCAGGATTGGCGCCTTCGGCTACCTGGAGTGTTCGGCGAAGACCAAAGAGGGCGTGAGGGAGGTGTTTGAGATGGCCACGAGGGCTGCTCTGCACGCCAGACGCGGCAAGAAGAGGTGGGGCTGCCTGGTCCTGTGAAACCTTGCGGCTCGGTGCGAGTGGCGTGTTCGCCGGGCTTCCTGTCTGCTTATTGGCGTGTTTTTTTTTTTTTTCATTTATCAGTAGTTTACCAAAGACTGCAAACCAGAAGTCACCTTGCTACAGCGTTTATTAGTCAACCATGGTCAATGACATCCAACTCGGCCACCACCACCACCACCACCCCCCCCCACTGCCCTGTACCCTAACCCTGCCTGACACAGCAGGTGCTGTGAATTTCTTCACTTCTTGCTTCTTTCTTGAAAGGGAAAGCAGGTGTCTCTTGTGAATCAGGTTGGAACTACTTTAAAACCAGCATCCCACCTGGCAGCTGCAGGGTACTCTGACGCGTTACCACTGTGGCGCTTTGCTCCTTAGCAGATCTCATTGGTGTACCTCTGGGTATCCAGTTTGTTTCAAAAAAAAAGGGGGGGAGTGGGGACTCAACCAGCAAGACCAAGTCCATGCGGCTGTGGCAGAGTTACAGCTCTGTGGTTTCAGGTTTGTTACCTTATGGTTCCTGTGTAATTAGTGCCACTTAATGTATGTTACCAAAAATAAATATATCTACCCCAGGCTAAATGTGGTTTTGGTATAATTGCATTGCATAATACCGATATTTGCCAACCCTTCAGAATGTGTATTGGCTTGTGAAAAAAAAAAAAAAGTAGTGTTTGAAAAAAATTGAGATTGAAGTTTCATTTTAGAAATTCCCACTTTATCTCTGGTAAAAGATAACCACATCACTTGTTTTCTACCTATATCAGTACCTGTTTCCAGAGATGAGCTAAGTCAATAGGACTTTGTTTTCACACCTGAGGCAATTAGAATCTGTGGAAGGTGCTATAATCTCTCTCACCTGGCCTGCAGGCTCTGGCTCTAATTCACAGCGCTTTTTCTCTTCACTGGGTCCAGGTTCCCTCACAGAGAAGTTGCCAATCTTAAAGGTGGAGCTTGATTTCCCGCTTCTCTTTAGTGGACTAATTTTTTTCCCCTGTACTTGTTAATTTTTCCAACTACTAATCAAATAAAGGTAGTTTCAGCCCCAAAAACAGTGCTGAAGTTTTTTGAAACCTGAAATGGCAAGAAAGGTGATAATGGAAGACAGATTTCAATGTCACTGTTAGTCTAAATTATTAAGCAACCAGATAGGATTTATAGAGATTTAAAATATATCATCATGGTGGGAATAAACAAACATTATCTTGGTTTGTAGCTCCACTCTGAATTCTGTAAAACACTGGTAGAAATGGTTTGCAAACTTGTTCAGTACAGGGCCACATCATAAGTATCTTAGGCTTTAGAGACCATTCTTTGTTGTATATTCTTTTGTTGGTGGTTTATTTTATTAACAACCCTTTAAAGAAACAGAAAGCATTCTTAGCGCTATGCAAAAACAGGCCCCAGGCCAAATTTAGTCCATTGGCTGTAGATTGCTGTCCCCTAGAAATGAGGTTCTGGGTGTCTGGCTCCACCACAGCCTTCTCTGCTATTGTCTACATACATGTCTAAGATATACAAAGTGAACTTTTTCACTGGAAGTTTTGTGACTGGCCGAAACAGAGGTAACTTAAATATTCTGATTATATTTTTTCTTTTAAAAATGCTCATGATGTTACAAAATAAACAGATACAGCGATTTCATGCTATATTAACATAAAGAGATTCTTTGTTTTTCTTTCACTTATAAAAGTTCAAGAAATACTTTTAAATTTTCAAATTGAGTACTTTTTTACAACAGTAAGTGCATAAATGATTGCTGTATCAGAAGTAAATGTATAGCAATTCATTGGGCATTGTAGAGTATCACAAATATATCAAAGTAGACTATATATTTTTTTGACAGGCAGAGTTAGACAGTGAGAGAGAGAGACAGAGAGAAGACTTCATATTTTTGGCCAGCGCTGTGGCTCACTAGGCTAATCCTCCACCTGCAGCGCCAGCATACCGGGTTCTAGTCCCGGTTGCTCCTCTTCCGGTCCAGCTCTCTGCTGTGGCCTGGGAGTGCAGTGGAGGATGGCCCAAGTGCTTGGGCCCTGCACCCGCATGGGAGACCAGGAGGAAGCACCTGGCTCCTGGCTTCGGATCGGTGCGGTGCGCTGGCCATAGCAGCCATTTGGGGGGGGGGGGTGAACCAACATAAAGAAGAACTTTCTCACTGTCTAACTCTGCCTGCCCCCCCCAAAAAAAAGGCAAGAGAAGATTTTAGAGATAAATGTGTTCACTTATTTTCTGAAATTGCTTTCATAAAAATGTTCCCTATACAATTGCTGGTTTTTGTAGCATCTTTCTAATACATTTTTACTACCCAGACCTTGTGTTTCAACCTGTGCCTTTTTTGGACGACTATAAACTAAAAATAATTTCTTTTTTGTTCAGGTAAGAAGAATAATTTTACAGTGAAAAATGTTTCACTCTAGCTCATGATGAAACAGGGGTTATTCCACTTATTGGTTTACTGTCAGAGACTGCCTTTTTCATATTAATATTGCATAATAACAAGTTATTTTTGTAAGAAAATCAAGTATGTAGATCTAGGAAGGGAGTTCAGTTTCTGAGTTGTTCAGACTACAAAAAAATCATAAAAGTATTTCCTTACATGTTAACACAATTGTGAGTAAAATATAGTTGCTTAGTTCGAATTCAGAGTATTTGGAATGGTAAAAATTCCAGTTCTTCAAAAGAGGTCAGTGAATAAAATGATTTTTCTGAAAATCAATTATATCACTTATATTAAGGCCTTGTGTACTAATTGTGAGCTTCATATCAGCAATTACAAGTCGCGAAGCCAGATAACATAGGCCTGATACTACTGCCGAGAGCAGAGGTCCTCTTTGGAACCAACTCAGCTCTTATGAAACCATTTGATATGAAAACCATCTCTCTGGCTTTAACTTTTTGCAAAACTGAATATCCAGAAGTAGTTTGGCATGCAGATCCCATGATTCCAAATGCACATCTTTGCATGGTTGTAAGATTTCAAAGAAATTTAAGTCTCTAGGACAACTTAATAAACTATCAATTTGTTTATTTGCTCCTAATAAATTGTTATAGAAAAAAAACTATCAACTTGCTTTTTAAGTATCTGATCTCTAATCTTAAAAATGAAAGAAACTTTTAAAATAACTGTTGGAAAATTTATATAATCAGTGGAACAGATTAAGTGCACATAGGTTTTTTCCCCTACTGAAGTGGTATTAGAATCTCTCTCTTCCTTTAATGAGTTTTGCTGTCAACTTTATCATGTGATCTGATTCTAAATGTTTTTAACTTGAGAATCACTGTCTTGGCTTGCCTAAAAAAGTACAAATTGCAAAGGGAGTGTCATAATATCTTGCTTCTCTTAGGTGAAAATGACCCATGCAGATGTTCAGGTAAAGGAAATTTGGCCTGGCTATCAAACGGTCATGGATGAAACAAACAAGAATTTCAACTGAAGCCTGAGATTTGCAATCTACACCACTGCTTTTCCACTGAGTAGCATATGAATTGACAATATGATCATCTGCTTTCTGTTATCATTAGCTGATTGTATTATTGGTTAAAGCCAGCCTATGAGGATGAACATATAGCTTAATATGCAAATCAAATAAAATGTGAAATACACTTATTTACGATATACTTGCATTATAGAAAGTATGATTAAAATTTAAAGTAATTTAAAAAGTTAAAAGTGATTTTTAAAAAGATTTATTTATTTGAAAGGCAGTTATAGAGAGAGAAGGAGGGACAGAGATTGATCTTCCATCCACTGGTTCACTCCCCAAATGGCTGCAATAGCTGGGGTTGTGTCAAGCCAAAGCCAAAAACTAGGAACTAGTTCTCACTGGGTTCTGCTGCTTTGTGCCCCAGCAGACTGACTCCTTCCTATTACCTCCCACTACACCCCACTTTCCAGATGCTCTGGTTACTGTCGTTTCTACTGAAGTTTGTTTCAGCAATTTCTACACTGGTTTGGATATTCCTGGTAGGACGCACTATGGTGATTGATTAACACTATTTTGTAAATAAAAAAAAAGTATTGTAGTATTGTATGCGCACTTGTGTGTCACCTGTGTTACAATCATTTGGGTTCCATTTCAGGCTTTGGCTCTGGTTACTAACGTGGAGTTAGCCAAACTATAGTTTGAGTGCATGATCATTTCTGACACCCACTGCAAGGAGTTACAGTCCAGCTACAAAGTAAAAAGGGAAAATTCATACAAGATTTCTCTGACTTCTGCACCAACTTAAAAGTCAGTAGTTTCCCAAAACTACCCTTGTGCTTGCTAATTCACGAGAAAGGCCCACAGTAATCAGGAAGGCTGTTACACACCTGGTGATGACCAATTGTAATGCAGGGGAACAGAGGATTCCACATGCCCCTAGCACATACTGCCTTCTCGGCACTCGTGGGTGATAACCACACATGCAGTGCTGCCAACCAGAGAAGCTGACCCAGGTCTCCCCGTGTGCAGAGCTGTTATTGTGGTCCTATTAGGTAAGCATGATGGATTGACTGACTGCCTCTGTAGTTGAGATTCAGCCTCCAGGTTAACTGATACCACATGATTCAAAGACCCAATTCTAAAATCACATGGCTGAGCTTTCTGGTGTGGTCTGCTCTCATCTGAAGATTATCAGTCATGGCCAGCCACATTCTCAAATAAAAACATTCCAGATAGTTATGATACAAATTTCTCTCCAGAAGCTACAGGCAAAGTCCAGACTCCACTGTGAACTACGTAACATCTCTAAGCCTGTGTTTTTTCATCTGTAAAATAAACGTAGTCATACTTTCCCTATGACTTTCAAGCCTTAATTCATGAAGAAATGCTGTAATCCTCTATATTTAGAAAAAAAAATCCCAGCTAGTAAAAATTAAAAAAAAAAAAAACTCTTCATTTCTACTAGAATGAGGTAGCTTCTCTGTCTGACAGAATACTGTCAAATGGCCCCCACCACAAATCCCATTTTCCAAAGATAATTCTGATTGCATCATGTCCTCAGACAGGCTCTCCCATTGTCAGGGGTACAGTACCTTGTGGTGAGACATCCACTGTACCAACCACTGGCAGGAGAGCCATGTTCTAAGCACTCATTAGCTGTGTGGTGTCATACAGGTAGTCTAACTTCTCTAAGCGTCGGTTTCCTTGTGAAGATAGCGTACTTGCTTTGTGTGATATCACAGCTTATTGTTAAATCAATTGAATGTCATTGAGTTTAAAAATCATGACAAATATATATGTATATGAAAATACTCATAAGTCAAAATTTAGTGAATAGTAAAGCCTCCAGGTACCCCCAAGACAGTGGATTTCAGTAATGTACAGAAGAAGAAAGGGACTAATGTGTCAATACAAAGTGTAATTCTGAGTGTTTCTGTCCCCACAAAAACTCATGTATTACAATCCTAAAGCCCAGTGTGGCTGTATTAAGAGGCTGGACTTTGAGGCTGTGATTTGAAGCAGCTCTGTCTTCATGATTGGGATTAGTGTTCTTATAAAAGAGGTCCCAAAGAGACCCATACCCTTTCTACCATATGAGGACAGAGCAAGAAAATTGTGCTAAACCATGCTGAATCAGTTAGCACCTTGATCTTGCACATCCCGGCCTCCAGAATGTGAGAAAAAAAAAGTTGTTCTATTGTTCATAAGCCACCCAATCTATGGTATGTTGTTATTGCAGCTTGTAAGAACTAAGAAGTGGAGTGTTGAATTTTCTGCTTCATCTCTCCACAGTACTTTCAAATGTTTTCTCCTGTATTGGTTTAGTAGCGTTAAAACATTTGTTAGGTAATCTCTCTTCAGCACGTACTCAATCATAAATACACCTGCTGGGAGGTACAGACAGAAGATTTTTGAGAATACGCAGTTCCCCGACTGCTGAGTTTGAGATTCCATCCTCCCACGTGCCTACTGGGCCTTCAGGATCTCAGACACAGCCTTGGGTATGAAACCTGATGCTGGCCTCATTTGCTCTTCTTCCCTCCTTGAGAAATAGCCCAGCTGCGGCGATCAGCAGCACCCTCACGCTCTGCCTCCTTTCCTGCACTGGCAAGCTGGCCAGACAGCCAGGGAGGGTTTTCCTTCGGCGTTAACAGCCAGCTCCTACTTCTTTTCCAATATGCTGGGACCTCACTGCCTCCACAAGCCAAACAGACCAAAGAAGGTGTGGAGGTTTGTTAAGACTCTCCCAGTACTTTTTTTTTTTTTTTTTTTTTTTTTTTATTTTATTTTTTTTTTTATTTTATTTTTTTTTATCTTTTATTTAATGAATATAAATTTCCAAAGTACGACTCATGGGTTACAATGGCTTCCCCCCCCATACCGTCCCTCCCACCAACAACCCTCCCCTTTCCCACTCCCTCTCCCCTTCCATTCACATCAAGATTCATTTTCGATTATCTTAATATACAGAAGATCAGCTTAGTATACCTTAAATAAGTATTTCAACAGTTTGCTCCCACACAGAAACATAAAGTGAAAAATAATAGATGATTTTTTAAAAATGATGATGAAATCAGATCAGACCTATTGTCATGTTTAATCCCAGTGAAGACTCTCCCAGTACTTAGACCACACAATTCAAAAGCCTGCAGCTCTCGGTGCCACAAGAAGCAGCAAATGATTTGGGAAGATTAATGTCAAATAAATACCAGCTCAGGCTTTAACTTGGCCCATCTTCAACATTTAATAATTTAATGTTTAATAGAAATATCAAAATTCACATCATTTAATAAATTTAGAACAAGGATCCTTTATATATTCTATATTCTGTGGTAATATGTCATATATTGTGGGTTGTTTTTGGCCCTATATCTTTTAAATCTAACCATCCAAATCTGACTTATATAGCACAAATGATTTGGGAAGATTAATGCTAAGTAAATACCAATTCAGGCTTTAACTTGATCCATTTCAAAATTTACATCATTTAATAAATTTCTAAATGTTAAGAAAATTGCTTATTCCAAAGTTGAGTATGAATATACTCAAGGATCATGGAAAATGCACAGGAAAATGTTCATGAAAAACGTGTGCTATGAAAAAAGTATGCATGGATTTTGAAAAAGTATATATGAATTTAAACATTTTGCACCAAAATTATCTTTTAATTCATTTCTCCATGACCTTTTTGAAGTACCTTTGCATATTGTCCTGAATACAAAATGTTTATGAATTTGAATCTATCGAAAAGAGTCCCTGGTGTATGATTTACTCATGATAGATTTGCCTACAGTTATCTCTTCCTGTTTAACCAAGGTCTTGAAAACCAAAACTCTGACATGCTCACAGAATTCTTAAATTAAATCAATCAAAAATAACCTTGGTGGGTAATTTGATCTACTCCACTTCAGACAGGACTACACCAAATCCATTGCAGACAAGTCAAAGTCTACTCTGTTTTAAATTCAATCATTTATGTGATGGCCTAAATGCTGGCCTTCAGAAAGATACGTCCATACCCTAATGCCAAGAATGTTATCTAATTTGGAAAAATAAAGTGATCTTTACAGAAGTATTTAAATTAATGACCTTGGTATGAGGAGATTATCCTGGATTATCTAGGTGGACCCTCAATCCAGTGCCAAGTGTCCTTGCCAGAGACAGAAAAGGAGGAGGACAGACAACAGAGAAGCCAGGAAGGTAAAACCACACAACTTCTACTTTGTCTCCCAGGACCCCTTAATATTTATGCAGTGTAACAGACAGATATGTTGAAGTCCTAATCTCTGATCATGTAAATGTTACCTTCTTTGGAAATAGAGTCTTTGCAGATGTCATCAAGTTATGGATGTACCTGGGCTCCTAGTTTTGGCCTAGCCCAGTCCTGGCTGTTACCAGGGGAGTGAACCAGTAGATGGAAGATCTCTTTCTCTCTGTGTCTCTTCCTCTCTCCTTCTCTCTCTCTTTTTTTTTAATTTTTTTTTTTTATTTTTTGACAGGCAGAGTGGACAGTGAGAGAGAGAGACAGAGAGAAAGGTCTTCCTTTGCCGTTGGTTCACCCTCCAATGGCCGCCGCGGCCGGCGCGCTGCGACCAGCGCACCGCGCTGATCCGATGGCAGGAGCCAGGAGCCAGGTGCTTTTCCTGGTCTCCCATGGGGTGCAGGGCCCAAGCACCTGGGCCATCCTCCACTGCACTCCCTGGCCACAGCAGAGAGCTGGCCTGGAAGAAGGGCAACCGGGACAGAATCCAGTGCCCCAACCGGGACTAGAACCCGGTGTGCCGGCGCCGCTAGGCGGAGGATTAGCCTAGTGAGCCGCGGCGCTGGCCCTCTCTCCTTCTCTATAATTCTGCCTGTCAAATACGTAAAGATAAATCTTAAAAAAAAAAAAAAAAGAGTAGGGGTCTGCATTCTGACACAGTGGGGTAGGCCGCAGCTTGTAACACAAGCATCTCATACTGAGGTACAGGTTCAAACCCTAGCTGCTCTGCTTCTGATCCAGCTTCATGCTAATAAGCTCGGGAAGGCAATGGAAGATGGCCTAAGTAGTTGGGCCCCTGTTACTCACGTGGAAGACTTGGATGCAACTTTAGGCTCCTGACTTGTCTGCCTGTCAAATAAATAAATATTTTAAAGATAACCAAAGGGCTATAGATGCACCTAATTTAATTACTGGTGTCTTTTTCAAAGAGGGAAACTCGGTGGACATCCATAGACACAGAAGAATACCATTTTATTACAGAGGCAGCTACTGAAGTGATGTGCCCACAAGCCAAGGAATACCAAGGACTGCCAGCAACCACAAGAAACTAGGAAGACACAAGAAAGGGTCCTGGCCTGAAGTCTTCAGAGACCATAGCCCTGCCTATACCTTGGCTTCATATTTTGAGTTTCCAGAACTGTAAGATAAAAAAAACTCTATTGTTTTAAGCCATCCAAGTTTGTGGTAATTTGTTGCAGCAATGATGGAAAACTGGTAGACCATGTTTGCAATAGATGATAGTTCCTGACTCAGCATCAACATACATGTGTTAATGAGATTCAAATGAAATACTGCCAATGGAAAACTACCTTCAGAGGCAAGGAGTTACTTTTCAAGCACGGGAGAGGGCATTGTCATTGGGATTGACTGATGTTCCTGAACGTGATGCTGCTCACAATTTTTAGAGGGTCAGTACCTGAGCAATACGTTTCTATCATTCAACTGTATGTAATTATTTTTGTGACGAAATAAGAAGCTTTTCTAAAGACCCTAAGCAGAGGTTCTCCACCAGGGGCCAATTTGTCCCCCAGCAGACATTTGGCAGTATATAAGATTTTCCATTGTTACACATAAAGGGTGCTACTGACCTCTAGTGGGTGAAGGCCAGTGATGCCACTGAACATCCAACAACACACGAGAAAGTCCAAATGTCAATAGTGTCAAGGTTGAAAAAAACCTAATCTATAGGAATATTCCAGGAATGTGGGTTGGCAAAATAATTTGTTATTGTAGAAACAATGAGCAAATCCACATTACCCCAACAGACAACATTCATAGATGGCTTATAATGGCCCATCTCACAGACGCTCGATGATGACTTGTTAGTGGAGACCACAGCGCTTTGGTTTCCCTGTCTTTGAAATGGATATTAAAACAGGATGAACATTTGTATTGGCCATAAAGTAGGACATGTACGAAATGTGCTTAACACATTCCCTGTTGAACAGTAACTTCTTCAGTAATGTTAACTATTGTCCTCATCACTGCACGTACATTGTGATTACTACTAGTTGTTCTATCCTATCACTAATTTGTCCCAGAATAACCCTCTCATCTCACTTCTGAGTTTTCTGTTTTAAAATTACCTGATTCTGTGAACTTGCAGGAAAAATGAATTGCTGATCTTTGACAAAAATTCTAAAACCAACCTGAATCCATTTCCACAAAAATATATCAAACTGGAGGTAAAGGCAAAAATGGACATCTCATTATCCTTGAATTACCAAGTATCATCAAGACAGACAGGATTCTGTCTCCATTTCCTTATTTTGGGAAAAGAAACAAAAAGTCTCTACCCTCTACTTGATGTTCTTTTGGTTTGGCCAGATTTTTCACTACCCAACTATGTGGAAAATGTTTCTAGTTTTTATGTAAATTAAGCTGGTTACATGGTCTTACAAACCTATTTAATTGTGTTTTAGTTTTTCATAGGGCTTGTAAAAAAAAGGCAGAAGACTGCTCTCTCCAAATCATGAATTTGCCCAGGGAAAAAAAACCTGGTTTCCATATGTAGAGATTTCGTGCACCTTTATCTCAAGTAATTATCATAACAGCTAGGCAAGGGATATATTTTTATTTTTGCTTTGGGGTTATAAAACTAAGCCTCAGGGAGATAAAAAACTTATGAAACATCACATGGTTTATCAGTGGTCAAGCCTGGATTTGAACCCAGGTTCATCTCATTCCAGAGCCTGACCCCTTCCCATGATTCTTCATGATACCCATCAGCATCTGATCTCTGGCATCTTAATCTCAGCATAGAAAAGAGCAATGAGACAGAATGGCAAATGCCCTAAACAGCACTCCGGCCTCAGAATCAGCCCTTAAGGCATTCAGATCTGGCTAAAAGGCCCATGAGAGTTTCGCAGGAATGGAAAGCCAAGACACTGTGCCAAAAATGACCTGAGGGAAAGATCTCTGTGAGTGAGATCCCAGTGGAAAGAACGGGCCATCAGAGAAGGAGGTACCTTTCTCTGAAGGGAGGAGAGAACTTCCACTTTGATTATGGCCTCGTCTAAATAAGATTACAGTTTGTGAACTCAAAAGGCTTCTATAGCCTTGGCAGCTCATGACAAGAGCCTCGGGCGATTATTGACATCACAAATAAGAGTGTCAATTGTTAAATCAACAATGGGAGCCACTGTGCACCTGCTCCCCATGTAGGACCTCTGTCCTTAATGTGTTGTACTATGAGAATTAACGATAAAACTACTAGTCGAACAGCACTCTATATCTTGTGTGGTTGTGTGGGTGCAGTCTGTTGAAATCTTTATTTAGTATGTACTAAGCTGATCTTCTGTATATAAAGATAATTGAAAATGAATCCTGATGAAGAATGGGATGAGAGAGGGAGTGGGAAATGAGATGGTTGCGGGTGGGAGGGAGGTTATGGGGGGAAAAGCTGCAAGAATTCAAAACTTATACTTTGTAAATTTATATTTATTAAATAAAAAATGGAATGCTATGTTTAAAAAAAAGAGCAATGAGAAATCATGTTAGGGCACTTTAACAGGTAATTGTAGGGAACATTGCCCGTTGGACTGTGGTGGCCTAGAGGAGGATTCTGCCTAACACTTCTACAGCTAAAACCTGATGAAGAGTGTTCACTTCTCTCACTAAACTCTCCTTCTCCAAGAGCTTTGAAAACAATTTTGAGGGGCAGATATTTGGCCTAGCACTCAAGACACAGGTTAAGACACCTGCATCTCACATCAGAGTATCTGGGTCCCATCTTGGCTCAGGTACCTGATCCCAGCTTCCTGCCTGTGCAGATGCTACGAGGCAGCAGGTGATGGTTTGAGTAGCTGGATTCTTGCCATTGCGTTCTCAGCTCCCAGCTTTAGCCTGGCTCAGTCCTTGCCAGTGCAGGAGTTCGAGGAGTGAATCAGCTGATGGGAGTGCTCTCTCTCTCTGTCTCTAAAACTATATATATATGGGCCACTGCCTGCGGTGCTGGCATCCCAATTGGCGCCAGTTCGGGTCCCGGCAGCTCCACTTCCAATCCAACTCTCTGTTGTGGCCTGGGAGAGCAGTAGAGGTTGGCCCAAGTCCTTGGGCCCCTACGCCCATGTGGGAGACCTGGAGGAGGCTCTGGGCTCCTAGCTTTGGATCAGCCCAGCTCCAGCCATTGTAGCCACTTGGGGAGTGAACCAAATGATGGAAGACCTCTCTCTGCCTCTGCCTCTGCCTCTTTGTGACTCTGCCTTTCAAATAAAGAAACCTTTTAAAAATTATATATAACAATTTTAATATAAAAATATAAAATAAAGGTAGGTTTTGAAACAGTCCTTGTCCTGCTACTAAATCTGCAACTTTTCCCTTTTTTTAATATGCTTTTTTTTTTTTAAGGTTTATTTATTTATTTGAAAGGCAGACTTATAGAGAGACGAAGATCTTCCAATATCTGGTTCACTCCCCATATAACCACAACATCCTGGACCAGGCCAAACCAGGAACTTGGAACTCCATCTGAGTCTCCCATGAGGGTGGCAGGGGCCCAAGCACTTGGACCACCTGCTGCTGCTTTCCCAGGTGCATTAACAGGGTGCTGCAGCAGAAGCAGAGCAGCCGGGACTCAATCCAGCAATCTCATATAGTTAAACCCACTATGACACAACACTGGCCTGTCATTGGCTGCTTGCCCCCACCCTCCCAACTTGGTCTTAGAACTCAAAGGGCAGAAATACCTGACAGCACAGGTACAGGGTGAATGGACTCTGCTTGTCTCGAAAGGCAATTCCACAGAAAACTATGCTGACCCAAACCCAAACAGGCTGGAGAGGGAAGAATGCAACATTCTTTCCCTGGTGTTCTCAGCAGGCCACAACCTGAGTCCCTTCTCTCCTGTCTAAATTCCTTCAAGGCCTTAAGTTACAGCCAAGGCTTATTCTGACCGATTCGGTAGTATTTACACATACTGTGCTTCTCTTTTAAAAGTATGCCAAAGGGGCTGGCGCTGTAGCGTAGTGGGTAAAGCCACCGCCAGCACTGCTGGCATCACATATAGGCATTGGTTCCAGTCCCGGCTGCTCCACTTCCCATCCAACTCTCTGCTATGGCCTGGGAAAGCAGTAGAAGATGACCCAAACCCTTGGGCCCCTGCACCCTGGTGGGAGACCCAAAGGAAGCTCCTGGCTCCTGGCTTTGGACAGCACAGTGGATGAACCAGTGGATGGAAGACCTCTCTCTCTCTCTCTCTCTCTCTCTCTGCCTCTCCTCTCTCTGTGTAACTCTGACTTTCAAATAAATAAATAAATCTTAAAAAAAAAGTATGCCAAAGCCTCTAATAAACCAGAGACGGACTTAACACATGGCACTTGTGTACTTACTATGACCCAGGCACTGTGCTAAGCACTTTCTGTAGATCACAAACATTTGTACACGTGGAAAGGGTGGGAAAAAAAGAAGAGTGGGAGGAATTCCTTCTGGAGTCTGACTTCCAGCAAATGTCAAGAGCCCAAAGCTACCTCCCATCAGTGGAGGCCTTGTTGGTTGAGGTTTCCATTGGCATCCTGCAATATTTAGTCACTAGCTGAGCAGCCTCCCATGGCCTTGTTTCCTAAGCACTGGCCTTTAAAGGAAAAAGAAAAAAAAAACCTTGCAAGGCCGGGACAAAACCTGACATTCAAAATTATCAGAAGTACATGTAAATGGTAATGCTTTGAAGCTCAAAGATCACATGATCTGAACTCCACAAAGGGTGCTTATACCATGAGGAATGCTTGCGGCTACAAGTCACCATAAACAGCCAGGGAAGAGTGTCGTTTTCTCACTCGGACACTGGTATACACTCACTTTTGTCCTTGAGCAAAAAACTCTGATGAAGTTAATGTCCCTTTTAAAATTCAAGATAACTTTTCTCTGCAGAAATCCTGCACAAATCTCCCCATGGCATCTGAACTATTTTTCTATTACTGGGCACACACAAACGTATGGAAAGATAGATCATCATGATCCCATCCATATCAACAGCATAGAATTCTCATGTAATCCCATCTGTACCTCAGCATTACTGTGATAAACAAGCCAGAAACTATGTCAACATGCCTCCTAAACTATGGAGAGATTTAAGACAGTGTATTTCAGCTTAAAACTCTGGCATTCTTAAAAACAGAAAGTAATTCTATAAGGACATTTTGAAAAGCTAGAGAAAATGGAATTAAAATTATATTTTGATGCAAAAGATTCAAAATCCATGCATATGCAGGGGGTTCAAAAAGTTCATGGAAATGTGTGTTATGAGAAACAGAGATTTTGAAATATTTTTCATCAAAATAAATTTATCTTTAACGCCATTTAGCCACTACCTCTTTGAAGTAAGTTCATATTTAACACAGAGAACTAAAGGGAGAGCAGCAATCCTCTTCCATGTCCTCTGATTTCAGAGATCCCACCAAGGTTCTGGTCTGCCTAGTGGAAGTGACTGGTAATGAGGTGCCAATAGCTCCTAGGCTTAGCTGGATACAGAGACACACAGATATGGGTGTAGCTCTTGACAGAGGTCTACCTCCTGATTCAAAGGATATAGCTGGACTCAGAGCATCATCCCATGGTTTAGATTTGATGCCAACAAGAGCATCCCTGTCTGTTACCTCCTTTGTCCCACTATCCTGCTCTCTCCCTCTTGTCCTTGCTCCTGTCTTCCAATATCCGCACCAGTGTTCACTGATTCCTCCCCAAGGCTCTTATATCTCGTGCTGGAGCTTCTTTATGACCCCAAGATCCATTCTGTGAGGGGTGTGGCAGCAGGAAGACATGTCACAAGTCCATGGACTTGATTCTCTGTCTTGCGCAGGGGGCCAATGTCCAGGCTCTAAGGAACAACAGCATTTGTCATGAACAGATTTTTCTGGGCAACAGAAAGCTGTTTCTGAGCGTACATTTTAACCAAAATATACTCACCAGCACAAGGTAAAGATTTTTTTATTACCTTCCATTTTGACCCTCTTACTTTCCAAAAGAAATTTCCTTTGAAGAGTCAGAAGATTATTAGGAAAAGAACCTTAAAAAATATCATCATGGCAGCTCTATACCTTCAAGCTAAATATAAGTATACTTCAAAATGTTCATGAAAATGGAATTAGATAAATTGATTTTACAACAAAAAGTTTTAAAATATCTGCAATTTTTTTTTCATGAACTCTTTGAAGACTCCTCATATGCATGGATTTCAAGAGGATTTTTGGACTAAAATAAATTTATATTTTTATTCCACTCTCCACCAACATTTCAATGTACCCTCATACGAGCAGACTGAGGCTCCCAAAGCAGCCAGCCCCTCTATGAGATCAGCTCCACCTACTGCTCATGTCTTCTGAGCCCACCCAGGGCCCTTCCTACCTCCCATGCTCTTAATCTGGGTGATTCCTCCGTGACTCCCAGTTAGTCAGCTGCAATTTCAGGTATTTGTCAACAGTGAGGGAAACAATCTAACTCTACTCAATCTCTGTTTATGCAGGAGACCTGATTTCAGGGAGGCCTCCGCCCGGCCCAGAGTCAGGACCTGGCTATTGGTACTGGGGACTGGATTGGGAGAATTATAAGGTGGTGAACAGGTTGGAGGGGGAGCTCTCTAGAAAGCAAGCTCCCCCGAGAGCTACAGGATCTGAGGAAGATGCTCTACTTTAGAGGGTCCCTTACTGAGGGAGAGCCTGTGGGAAAAAGGAGGAAGAGGAGAGTCTATACGATTTGACCTCAGTCACTTTCCTGGCAAAATGCAGTTATGAGCCAGAGATGTCTAGAGAGTCAGTGTAGAGCATGCAAAGGAGGAAGGAGAGAGAAGGAAGAGAGGCTAAGGAAAAGTGTGGAAGTTTGAATGAATAGAACACACATGGCAGGGGCTGGCACCGTGGCACAGTAGGTTAATCCTCTGCCTGCGGCGCCAGCATCCCATATGGAATCCAGTTTTTTTTTTTTTTCAGTTTATTTGACAGATAGAGTTATAGACAATGAGAGAGAGACAGAGAGAAAGGTGTTCCTTCCGTTGGTTCACCCCCCAAATGGCTGCTACAGCCGGCACACTGTGCCGATCCGAAGCCAGGAGCCAGGTACCTCCTCCCAGTTTCCCATGCGGGTGCAGGGCCCAAGCACTTGAGTCATCCTCCACTGCACTCCCGTGTCGTTCCTCCATGAAGAGGGGGAGCGACATAATGGTGCCGTGACTCGGATAGGAAACTTAGGAGGGAAGAAACGGGAAGAAGTGGGAAAATACCGGAGAGAGAGACTAGCAAAGAGCCTAGGGAAAAGCCGGACGGAAAAGGTGCCGGAAGAAGCTATTGAAAGCCTAGGCATAGACTCGGATATGGACTGTGGGAAACAAGTTAGGATTGAAAGCGAAAGTGAAAGCTTTCATAGACTCGGATGCGGACTATGGCGGGGAAGCTAGGAGATTGAAAGCGAAAGTGAAACCTAGAAGAAACTTAGACTTGGATACGGACTGTGGGGAGAAGCCAGGAGAAATGAGAGGGGAATATTGTTGGAAGAAAAGTTAGGAAACATACCGGGTAGAGAAAAATATGTTAGGGAGGATGAAGCCGCGAGGGCAGGCCGAGGCGGAGACGTAAGCTATGTTGGAATTCTTCAAGTCAGCCCGGGGAGCAAAAGGCGAAAAGCTAAAACTAGAGGCGGACGTGTAAGCCAGGTTGGAATCCGTCAGATTAGCCCGGGGAGCAAAAGACGGGAAGCCAAACCGAAAGGTGCAGACGTGAGCTAGGTTGAATTCGCCAGGTTAGCCCGGGGAGCTTAGACTGAATACCGGTGGCAGAAACGTGAGCTAGGCTGTGTGATTCGCGGAAGCCACCGCGTGCAGAGAGAGCACGGGGCGTGAATAGATAGGGAACGCAGGGCTAGCGCGAAGGCCGTGGTGCGGGCGCGAAGGGCGTGGAGACCGCGGAGAGCGTGCGAAACCGGGAAGCGGCTCAGAGCCGGGAAGCCGCCTGGGGGCGAGGCGCCAAGAAGCAGCCTCGGGGCGGGTGCTGGGAAGCCGCGGGGATAAGAGAAACAAGTTTAGAAGTAAAATGAGAGAAATAGGAATGCTGGCAGATAGAAGTAAAATGGGAGAAATAGGAATGCCCAGAGATAGAGAAATAGAGAAAAATAAGGCCTCCCCACAACACGGCAATGAGAGAGCTTGGATTCGGTCTGCCTGATTAGTAAGACGATAAGCACCTGCAGGCGGCTAGCAGCTTATGCGCCGCAGGTCACCGAAGACAGGCACGTTATCAGCACCAATAAGTCTCCCCACAAGACGGCAATGAGAAGGCTTGGATTCAGTTTGCCTGATTGATAGGGCTTGTAAGCACCTGCAGGCAGTTCTAGCAGAGCAGAGCATGCGCTGCAGGGCACCGAACACAGGCACGCATCAGCGCCTAAAAACCTCCTCACAACATGGCGAAGAGAGGACCCGGATTCGGTTTGCCTGATTGGTAGGGCTTGTAAGCACCTGTGGGCAACTCTAGCAAGTAGAGCAGAGTGTGTGCCACGGGACACCGAAGACAGGCGCGTATCAACGCCAAAAATAAAAAGAAAGGGGGATCTGTGGGGAGCAGCTTGGACTAGACTAAGTTACTCGAATTAAGACTTATTCTATGCATCTGCTCTCCCACAATATGGCGCTGGGAGAGGAGGAAACAGCTTCTACACAGCTGCCTCCAGTTCAACCAATAACCTGCAGGAGCTGATCCTGCTCCTGATTGGAGGAGAGCAGTGTACTCGGCGTGTGGGTAGCAGAGTTGGGATTGGTGGAAGAGGACTATAAAGGAGGAGAGAGACAACATGCACCGGGAACATCTATCTGAAGGAACACTTGTGCAGCCCCCGAGAGAGCTGGCCGGCGGTGTGCCGCTCCCCCACGGAAGTGGGGAAAGTGGCAGGGGGAACCGCCCTTCCACGGAGGTGGGAGGGACGGTAGCCAACCCAGGAAGAACCAGCAGCAAACCCGGGGAGGGCCGAGCAGACCAAAGAACAACGCAGGGTCCTGTGTCGTTCCTCCAGGAAGATGGGGAACGACACTCCCAGGCCACGAGCAGAGAGCTGGATTGAAAGAGGGGCAACCGGGACAGAACCCGAATGGGCACCAGTTCTAGTCCTGTCTGCTCCTCTTCCAATCCAGCTTTCTGCTGTGGCCTGGGAAAGCAGTAGAAGATGGCCCAAGTCCTTGGGCCCCTGCACCCAGTGAGGGAGACCTGAAGAAGCTCCTGGCTCCTGGCTTCAGATCAGCATAGCTCCAGCTGTTGCGGTCATTTGGGGAGTGAACCAACGGAAGGAAGAACTTTCTGCCTCTCCCTCTCACTGTCTGTAACTCCAGCTCTCAAATAAATAAATAAAATCTTTAAAAAAAAAAAAGAACATACATGACAGGTGATTAGAAAACAAAGTAGAAATGCAAGTGAAATGGGGTGCCATATTTTACGTTATAAAAGCTCCTAAATAATAATACTGGGTTTGAAAGTGATTCCTGAATGGGAAAAGAGAAATGACTTTCTTGCTTTTCCATTTTTCATATGTTTTGATGTCATTCCAGAGAATCTGGGATGGCAGTCCCTGGCATGCCACCCATGTACCTATAAGCCACATACCACCACCAGCCTAGGTGCATGAGGGCTCGCCACAGCCCATGTGAGAAGCTGGAGTTTGGAGGCTGGGGTTGTGATTATGGGGCCCATATCCTCACTTCTGCATTCATGAATGAAAGAAAGGACCAGCACACTCAGGGTTATGCAGGCAGGAGCCTGCTGGACCATTCACCTAGCAGAAGATGCAACCAAACATCCAGCCTCCAGCGCTTCTCTTCATATCTGCCCATCAGTCCTACTTGTTGGCACCTGTACCTTGACAAAGAGCACATGTGGCAGCCTGGAGCTTAAGGTACACCCACAGAACTGGTACTTTATTACCTCAATTTCACACACACTTGGCTTTGAAATGCCTCTGTGTGTTCAATGCGCAAGAAGTGTGCTTTAGGTTTTAAGCAAAGAAAGCTGTACCACCTCCCAGTTTAATCTTCCCTACCCAGACCCAAATCCTAGAGCAGTGGTTCATGAAGCCAGATAAGCCATCACAAACACATCTATGAAGCTGTGCTTAGACTCAAAGCCGTTTTCTCACCATCCTGCTCTTCAAATCGAAAGTTTAAAATAAACCCAGGGGAAAAGCTGCAGTGACATTTCTGGAGCAGAAGGGAGAGGTAGGCAAACGACTTTTGCCAGCTGCACCATCGCAAGGGTAGGGAATAGAAGTGGGCTCAGCAGTGGCAAAGCTGAATCTTCAGGAATTTCTAGAATAAATATTAGTGTCATTGTAAGAGGGAAGAACAGTTTTAGCCAGAGGGTTCACTGAAAATTTTAAGTCCTGCAGTCAGGACAATAAGAAGAATGCATTATTATAATTTTCAAACTCACAAAAGGACAAACTCGGCCACTGGTTTGGCTCTTCATGTTCTGATTTACACACTCTGCGGGGTGCTGTATTTTGTCTTATGCTCATCAGCCAGTGATTTCTCAGTAATTCAGTAATGATATCCACCAGGCCAGTTTTCTTTCTTAAGTCCATGAATAGGATTTCAGCTTGATCAGTTTGCATCACAGAGTTAATAATGGTTTAATTCTGAAAAGTTACAAAGAAAATAAATGAGAAAATGACCACATTTCTCCCAGTTTTGTAGCAATTATAGCAGGTAAACTCTGTTTCTAAAATGAAAAAGGAAGAGTAGTGAGTGTTCCATCATGTTGACTTCCCAGTAAGCTTTCTAACCATGCATACAAAGGATCTTCAAGAAGTTTATGGAAAATGTGAGTTACGACAAAACTAGGCTTGTATCTCAATTTCTGGACAAAATGACCTTATCTTTTAACTCCATTTTCCATGAACTGTTTGAGTTACCCTCTTATCTAAAGGTAGACATTTATCCTAGTTACCCAGAATGTCTGGGCAGAGTCCTTCCACTTTGTGTCACTGTCATCTCCACATGGATGCTTAGGTGATAACCCTTCAGAAGCACCAACCGATCCAGGCAGATTTTAACAATGCAAGGTAGACACCAGTCTCACAAGTCTTGAGGTATAAGCCCACTATGCTTTTCTCTCTCTTTTTTCACATTATCATTCTGACCTTAATATTCCGTGGTTGACTGGGTAGTGTTTGGTCTAGAGGCTAAGGTGCTGATTTGGGTGCCGATTTCCACATGGAAGAACTTGAGTTCAATGCTCATCTCTAGCTCACGTTAGTGCATGCCTGGGAGGCAGTGATGACAGCTCAAGTAATCGGGTTCCTGCTATTCTCATGGGAGACCTGGGTTGAGTTCCTGGCTTATAGTTTTAACCCAGTCATTTGGGAAGAGAGCTAAGAGATAAGAGATCTCTTTGTCTCTCTGCCTCTTAATAACAATAAAATATATATTCAGCAGTTGCTGATTAAGCAGCATCAATAGAAAAAACACAATCATTTAAAAATAATTTTTAAGGAATACTACTATAGTTGATACTGAAATTATTATCATGCAGTCTAGGATTGCCTTATCTCTTTGTCACCACGCTCCACTAAATACCACCAGCAAGCTCAAGTCACCTGCAAGCGCCTGAGCTCATTTTGGCCTAACAGAGACTCAGTATTACACCACCCCTCTTCTGATACCTGGGTTTTCATATCATCTACCAGCATTATCTCACCTGAGGTTCTTCTTTTTTTCAGGTGAAGTTTCAATGGATATTAAGTCTAGGGTGGCGCCTTTCTCTTCCCAAAAAAATCTAGCTTCCAACGGTGCAGAGCTGGTGGAGCGTCCATCCGTAGCCCACTGCCCTGGCTCTGCCTGGGGGCTTCCTCTGCCTGCTCACATCACCAGTGTTCCCACCACTGCTAGTCTTTTGGGGGATTCTGGGCCAGCTGCTGCTCCCACTCAACTTCCACCAACTTGTAAAGCTCCATGGTGGCCTGAGCTTCTTCCACAGGGGAATGTCGGCTGTTCCCGACCTGTGTGTCCCAGTGCAGCAGCTTCTGGGTGAGATGCCTCAGAGACAAGGTGGCTTTCTCTGGGAAGTTGGCTTTCCAGTTGAGGCGGGCAGGGGATATGGGAGACGTCCCGGGTTAGGGCTGAACGTCCTGGAGGGCTTTGAAGTCATTGGGGATGGCACTCCTCACCACACCTCCCCAGTGGGTAGCTTCAAGATCTGCCTCTGAGCAGTCTTGAAGGGTGTAGCATTAGCCATGCGCTGTTTCTGGGTACCACAACACTGTGATGCTGACAATGCTCCATGGAGCCAAGGAACTGCCGCGCCCTTGGGTCCCGTGCCCACCATCTCACAGCCAACTGCCACCATCGTCCTCTGCAACTTCCGGGAGAACTTGTTCTCTGAGTGAGCCTGCGTGGGCTCTGGGCGACATTCTTCTGGGAGCCAGTGGGGCGGCTCTTAATCTTCGGAAAGGCGCCCTGGAACTCCCTCCAGCGACAGCACGGGCCTTCTGGGGAGGGGCGGGGGGCAGCCAGGACACAGACACGCAGCTTTCTTCTCCAGGGACTGCTCTGACCCAGTGCTGCAGGCCCCTGTCTCCTTTCTTGAGAGGGAAGGGGTATTCCCAGCGCCATCCACTGCAGGAGCCTCCCCTGTCTCCGGAGAGTCCGAGTGCAACTTAGGAGGAGACTGGCCCAGGGGGCTGTTCTCTTCCTTCCAGAAAGCCTGTCCGTTCCAGGAGCCGCCGCTTCTTGACAAAACGTCGAGCACTCCATCCCGGCTGACTCCCACAGCGGAGTTACGGATGAGGCTCTCCTAGACCGGCCCCACTGGGAACAGAAGCGCCCGGCGCGGGAGACCCAAAGGAGGCTCCTGGCTCCTGGTTTCGGACCAGTGCGGCTCCAGCCATTGCAGCCATTTGGGGAGTGAACCAGCGGTTGGAAGACCTCTCTCTCTCTCTCTCTCTCTCTCTCTCTCTGTCTCTCTGTAACTCTGCCTTTCGCATAAATAAATAAATCTTAAAAAAAACTATTCAAAAAAATTTTGTTGAATTGATTTGAAAAGGGTTCTTAAATTACCTTTAAATGGCCTTCCTTCAGAATAAGTAATAAATACTACTCCAAAGCCCAAAGCATAGCAACCCACATATTGGAAGTCAAAAAACAATATAAAACAGGATACATTTAATTAAGACTACAGTTCTTTCTAGGTCATACGAAAGACGTGAGGTACAGTGGAGCCAGGATTGGCGCAAGGGCAGGCAGACATGAGTTTTACTCTCGCTCTGCCATTTAGTAGCTGTGTGAAGTGAGCAGTTTAATTAAATTCTGAATATCTTTCTTCATCTGTTACATAGGAAGACTGTAGCACTACTTTTTTTTTTAAAGAAAAGATTTATTACTTATTTGAAAGTCAGAGTTACACAGAGAGAGAAGAGGCAGAGAGAGGGAGAGGTCTTCCATCTGCTGGTTCACTCCCCAATTCGCAGCCAGGAGCCAGGAGCTTCTTCCAGGTCTTCCACAGGGGTGCAGGGGCCCAAGGACTTGGGCCATCTTCTACTGCTTTCCCAGGCCATAGCAGAGAGCGGGGTCAGATGTGGAGCAGTGGGGAGTTGAACCGGTGCCCATATGGGATGCCAGCACTGCAGGCGGCAGCTTACCCACTATGCCGCAGCACTGGACCCAGCACTACTAACCTTAAAATATTGTAACTGTAGTTTCAAAATACTGCATTTCAAGTGTCAGGCACAGAGGGTAGCACAAGACACTTCTCAGTAAAGGTAAGGGTGATAGTGACAGTGATGACAGCATTGATGGGGAGGACCACAGGCCACCTTCCTGGGGGAAAACATGGGGTGAGCGTTTTGTATTTGCTGAATAAATCTTCAAAAGAAAAGGAGGGAGAAAAGAAAAGGTAAGAGAACATCCTCAAAGAACTAAGACAGCTTTAGATTAAAAGAAGTAGGGGGCTGGCGCCGTGGCTCTCTTGGTTAATCCTCCGCCTACAGTGTCGGCATCCCCTATGGGTGCCAGTTCTAGTCCCGCCTGCTCCTCTTCCAGTCCAGCTCTCTGCTATGGCCTAGGAAAGCAGTGGAGGATGGCCCAAGTGCTTGGGTCCCTGCATCCGCATGGGAGACCAGGAGGAAGTTCCTGGCTACTGGCTTCGGATCGGTGCAGCTCCAGCTGTTGCGGCCACTTGGGGAGTGAACCAGCAGAAGGAATACCTTTCTCACTGTCTGTAACTCTACCTGTCCAATAAAAAAAAAGAAGCAGGAGAAAGTACAGCACTCTACAAAGTTACTGCCTTGGGCCCCCTGGCATCATGAGGTGTTCCAGTAAGTTTCATCAAGGTGATGTTTCTTCTCTTGTCTTTATTTTATTTTTAGACATAGGGACAAAGAGCTTCCATGTACTATTCCACCTTCCAGATGCCCACAACAGCTGGGACTGGGCCAGGCTGAACCCAAGACTCAGGACCTAATCTGGGTCTCCCACGTGGGTAGCAGGGACACAAGGCCTTGAGCCATCCCTGCTGCTTTTCAGGGTGCACATCAGCAGAGCTGGGACTCAAAGCCAGGTACTCCTTATGAAATATCTGCAACCCAAATGGTGTCTTCACCACTAGGCCAAACACTTGCCCTGATTTCTCTTATAGACTATATACAGTTTTCAGCTTGGTCCACATGCATGGCTCCTACCCCAGCAAAGAGAAATCTTAGTCCTGTCTTTGAAAATACTCATTCTCAGGAATTTTGCAATGATTTAAATTAATCACATAAAACTATCATTATAGCCTATTGTAGAAACTCAAGTCATGATAAGTGGATTCAATTATGACTGTATAGTAGAAAGAAATAAAGGGTAAGGAATCATAGCATTTGTAAGTATGTTAGATGATGTTTAAGAATAGCAAAGTCAGGATGCAGTTTATTTATAAGGTGAAGCACAAAAAAATCTGGGCATATTGTATCTTGACATTTTTCAGGCGAAAATTTGAAATGTCATCCAGTCCTAACCACAGAAGACAATCCTCGTGAGAATTTTGAAAAAGAGAAGTTGAGTAATATGTTGGAGTGAATGATAGGTTTTTAGCCTCCCACAACACCAAATCATGGAAAGATTTCAGAGGTTGAGTATATAAATAAAATATGAATTTCAAAGCTCATAGTTCCCTTTCTGCAAATACTCTATCTCTGTTTATGCGAAGAATTGGACATAAAAATATGAATTAAAATGAACTATTCCCTCCATGGTAATGTGTCTAGTTTCCATCATCAATGAGAAGAAATAGTAATGTTCAAAAAGTATTATTTAATTACAATCAATTATACAGTCCTCTTCCTTGCTGATTTTAATTCCCTAAAACAATCTGACCTTGGGTCTGGCACTGTGGCATAATGGGTAAAGCTACTGCCTGTAGTGCTGGCATCCCATATGGGTGCCAGTTCGAGTCCCAGCTGCTCCACTTCCAATCTAGCTCTCTGCTAATGCACCTGGAAAATGAGCAGAAGATTGCCTAAGTGCTTGGGCCCCTGCACTACGAGGGAGACCCAGATGAAGGTCGTGGCTCCTGACTTTGGAACAGCCCCACTCCAACTATTGTGGACATTGTGAATTGAACCAGCAGATGGAAGATTTCTCTCTCTCTCTCTCTCTTTCTCTCTCTCTCTCTTTCTCTTTCTCTCTTCCTCTCTCTCTAACTCTGCCTTTCAAATAAAGAAATCCTAAATAAAATAAAATAAAATAAATTTGACCCTCTTTTTCACAATTCAGATTTGTTTAATCCTCAACTTACATATCGCCCAAGTCCTTGCTTGCTCTAACCTTCAGTTCTAAACCAAAAGTCTAAATCAGAGTTTTCATCTATGCTAAATTTACACGAATCAACAATTTGATGTCATTTCCAAAAATGTAAGCATCATCTTGAACTGTCTTAAGAGAAAGACAGTATTCCAGTAAGACAGGTGCTTCTGCAAAGGCCACATCTAAAATATTAATGAATTATATCTCTTAAGGAAGGTATAGATTCAGCTTCCATTTCTCCTGTTCTTGAGTTCAGAACCAGTAGAAAAGTAAAGACAAGTTAAGCTGTCAACTTTATTCTTGATAATCTGTTTCGAGAAAGTGATATTAGATCTGAGGACCAAGATCCCATTAGTACTCTGTGCCAGTCAACTACCACTTTTGTCCCCAGGCACCCAAAGCTTATGCCAGCACCTAAGAGAGTTTGGAGCTGGCTCTAGGGAGGGGAAGGGGAAGTTTACAGTTTTCTGATAGACTTGTTCTGCCCAATTAAGGCACCATGTTCTCCTCGTAATTAGGTGACTGACTTCTCTACAGGGAGGAGTGAGAGAGGAGTGGGACTAAGGCCAAGAGTCTTATTCTAGGAGAGGTCCTTCTGCACAGACACGAACCCAGGGAAAAGGAGCTTCCCTCCCAAGAGCACTTAACCTGCACTCCCCATTAGACAAAATTGGTACACTGTAAGAACACAAGGCCATATAGCTCAACAAATGGTTGCAAGAGCAAGACTGCAGGGAATTAATACCTTCCTTCCAACAGCTGTATGGGTAATTCAGCTGGTCTGTATGGCTCAGTGGTAGAGAGGCACGTTGTATGTGCTCCCTCACCTTCCTTGCTTTCTGTTCAGTTAGGCAAGGCCATGTGACTAGCCCTGGCAAAGGAAATAGGAGCAATGCTGGCATGTGAGACTAAGGCAATGCCAATTCTGCTCTTGGTTCTAGTCTTTTCCTCAGTGGATCGGGAAGTCACACTTTCTAGATGGTACAGCTATGCAGAGTGGGACCTTCATCAACCTAGGATCAACCTAGGTCCTGAATGAATGAGGAAGAGGGCAAAGTCACGCTGAACTGAAGATACTGCTTAGGGTGCCTGCATCCCACGTTGGAGTGCCCGGGTTTGAATCCAGCTGAAAGCTCAGCTTCTAGTTCCAGCATCTTGCTAATGTGCAATTGGGAAGCAGCTCAAGTAGCTATGTCCCTGCCACTGACAGGAGACCCAGATTGGGCTCCCAGCTCCAGACTTTTACATAGCCTGGCCCCAACTGTTGTGGGCAGCTGGGAAATGAACAAATAGATGGGAGATATTTTCTCTCTCCCTCTTCTCTCTCTCTCTCTCTCTTTCTCTCTCTCACCATCCCTCCCAAATAAATAAATACATAAATTTTTTAAAGAAAAGTGCAAAGTCAGACCATGAAAACCAGTAAGAGAAGCAAGCTGTTCACAGAGTGTAGACCCAATTCTGAGATCAGAAATGTTTTCCATCCCCCAAACAGGAGGCTTATAAAATATCTACTTGGCAAGATTTCAGAGTTGCTGCATACTGATGAGTGCTTGTACTGCTTATTCTTCGCCACTTCAAATGGGGTGTTTACTGACTTTGCCTCAAACACAACCTCTCAACCACTGAACCTTGTGTTTGATAGACACATTGACTGGTCTCTCTCTCTTTAGTTCCTAAGTGTCTGGAGCAAGAGCAGGAACATTCAGAGCTGATGTAGACACTAGTGTGGGATCACTCAGAAATCCCAAAATTGAAACTCAAAACCATGGTTTGATGTGACGTTAAGTTGCCCCCTTGTGGAGTGAACCCTATGTTTGGAAAACCGAGAGCAAAGTCTTGTTAGCGACCAGGAGAGAGGACTGTGGCAGCAATACGGTTGCCCAACAAATGTGGTTAAACAGGGCTGTGTGACTAATTCTGCCCATGGGCACTTCTGCTATGGGCAGCAGTGACTTCAGTTATCTCTGTGTGACCAGAATGAGACTGAGAGAACCTTGGGTTAGCTGTCCGGGTGACAAGGCTGACAGCCTATCGCTGGGTCACTATGTGCGGAACAAGTTTCCTGGAGAGTTGCATGGATGTTACAGACTTCTCATAGGAAACAAATGATTAGGTTAAACCACTGAGGTTTGGGGTTGCTTCTCTTTATAGCACAACCTAATATATCCTGTTTTATATAGAACTACAAGGAGCGAACTTTGAAGTTCCTTGGAGTTCAATCCAGATCCTGTTTTTCTTCTCGCTCTGAGTTCCTCCTAGGGGAATCTGTATATTCCTGTGGTCTTAAAGATGACCATTGTACCAAACTTTGCCCCCAAAATGCTAGATTATACCTAATGCCCTCCCATAATCAGCTATGTCCCTTTCATTCTTTAAAGGGCCACAGTTTGGATGATTAAATTAAAGGAAACATCTGCATGTTGATTTCACCTGACTTTCCACCTCCAATCCCAGGCCCCTTTTTCAAGCATCCCACATGGAAGATCCAACCACACACCTCCATCTGCATATTCTCAAGTATAGGCACCTCCAACTTAGCATTTCCTAGACTGAAATTACTATTTTCTCACCTTCCCCAATCTGCTTCTTCTCCAGTGAGCCATAGACTACAGACCCACTTGCTGAAGTTGGAAACACAGTATTATCTCCGATAGCTGCCTCTCCCTTGTCACCACATCCAATCCATTATCAAGACCTGTCAATTCTACCTGTGAAATATTCACATATAAACTCTCTTCTTATCACTACTGCCACCACCTGATCCAAGTCACCTCTCTCTTGGACTCCTGTAATAGCTTCTTATCTGCTCTGTGCTCTTGCTTCTACTCTCTCCACAGCAATGAGAATACTCCTTAGAACCTAAGTTACATCATGTCCCTTTCTAGCTTACAGATACTCAGTAATTCTAAGAACTCAATCCTCAGTCTTCACATCTGGTCTATGAGGTCCGCATGATACTTTCCTGTGCACCTCCCAGGTTTTAATTCCCATATCTCACATCTCCCTGCTCCATTCATTCTGTCCTTAGTCCCCCAGAAACATTCTTTTTTGCTCTGATTCCTTTGCACCTGCTGATCTTTCTAGCCAGCAGACTGCTGGAGGTTCATCAAAGTCCACATTCTCCTCCCCCACCTATATGTACTGTTGGACTATATTTCCCAGACTCCTTTGCAGCTATTGTGGCTGAGGAATGTAACCACAGGCATGTGAGGTGAGCAGGTGGAATCTATCCCTCTCCCAGGCCTGGCCAGTGAAACATCCCCTCCATGCTTCACCACGCTCTTTCCTCTCTTCCGCTGGGAGCGATAGAGATGACCACTGATGCAATCCTGGTGGGCACATGCAGAAGATGGTAGATTCTTCAAGAAGAATGGGATGGGAGATGCAGTGGGAGATGGGATGGGTTGTGGGTGGGAGGGAGGTTATGGGGGGGAAAAACCGCTATAATCCAAGGTTGTATTTTTGAAATTTATATTTATTAAAAAAATTTTCTGAACGAAAAAAAGATGGTAGATTCAGGATGTGTCCCCAACTGTGTGGTAAAAAGGCACCTTATCTATCTTCTTCCCAGTACAGGTCCCTGGACCAAGAAATATACTATGTTCTAAGCTAACATATAACAGTCTTTTTTAAAAAAGTTCATGGAAAAATAGAATTAAAAGACAAGCTTATTTTGGTACAAAAAATGGAAATCCATGCATAATTTTATCATAATATCTATTTTCCATGAACTTTTGGAAGATCCTTTGCGTATCTGAAGATTCACTGCTACAACATTTAGCACTATCCTAACAAAAATGTGTACCTGCGACATTGAGCAATCATACTACCACCAGCATACACACACACACACGCACATGCACACACACACTCAGTCACTCTGCAGGGCTCCCATCTACTCATATTTTAAGTCTGGGCTTATGTGCATAAAAGGCCTCACTCTCGTACCCAGTGGAATTTAATTTTGTCTATTATTCTTACTCTCCACACTCTATTCTTTCCCATTGATTTACTCACCAGAATGCATTAATTACGTATTAATTTTTGTGTGTGTTTAAAGTTTGTATCCACAGCTAGCCCATAAGATCCATGGAATCAGAACCTTTTGTCCAGCATGATAATATACACAATGCCAACACCTTGCTTGGCATATAGAAGTCCACGCATTTTAAAATGCAGATGAACAAATAAGAAGTCACTATTAAGGGAATATATTTTTTTCATTACAAGAACTCAGCTCTAAACCAAAAACAATGAAGAATCAAAATACACACCAGGAAGATTTTTTTGTAACCTTTATTCATTCAGAATGCATTTTTGAGTCAATCTACAACCAAAAGAAAATGCTAAATTCTTACGTAGTGTTAACAGGCTGAATGATATAATAGTGCCCCTATGTGTGCAAGCAAGAAGTCGGTCTCTATTCCTTTCATAAAATCTCTTGGTAAACATGTATGTGTTTTTTCCATCAAAAATGCATTAACAACATCATGCTTATGTAGCTAGTCAGCACAATAGACAAATAATAATTTCTACTGAACTACTGAAGTCTTGCGATAGAGTGCTCACAACTCCAAGCAACGTCCATTGATCTTTTCAATGGCATTCATTATGTGACAGGCTCACCAGTTACATTAAAATAAGTCTACTAATTTTAAAAGCTAAAATTACTCAAAAAGTCCTGTATTGTAAATAACACCTAGAATATTGCGTTTGGCTAAGATGACTAGATGACATAAATCTTTTCTACAGTCCTTTCCGCAGATGTAGGAAAACAAATGCTATAAGAGAGTGAAATAAAGCTCTTATATTTTTGCCTAAAAGTCTATTTATGTATTTTGCTTAATATTTAAATGATCAAAAATCAATATTAAATAACTGCACAAAACCTAAAATAAAATGGCCACATTACATCATACTACATTATATAGACAGATTAGAAGCAGCTAATTAGAAGCCTTTCTAAAAATTCAAAGTTTCTGACATCATTTTCCACCATTCCATCAACTCTTCCTTCTCCTCTTCTTTCCTTTCTGAAAATGACTCCAGTTCAAAATCAACCTAAGGGAGAAAAATCAAGAACTTATTTTTATCAAATTGCTTTTAAAAATAGACATAAAAATGAACAGTTTCATTGCTTAAATAACAATCTCAACTCAGTCACCCAAATTAAAGTAGATCCTCAAAAAATCTCTTATAATAAAC
This sequence comes from Oryctolagus cuniculus, assembly GCF_964237555.1. NCBI lineage: Eukaryota > Metazoa > Chordata > Mammalia > Lagomorpha > Leporidae > Oryctolagus > Oryctolagus cuniculus. Next base: position 123,721,613 of record NC_091439.1, on the reverse strand, counting down.
AAGAGATATTCTCGGGGAGAAAAATCGAAAGTCATTATGTTTGAAATGTGTTTTGCTCAAATCACTTTAAGGCAGGTATAGTTCAAGAAAACCTCCTGCCCCAGTCTCTTTCCCTCATAAAAAGGTGTCACTTGGAGTTAATATTCTGCCTTTATCTATTGAATGAGCTTTCCCTGCCAGCTTGGACTTTCTCTTACTAGATGGAGACATATGGGAGAATACAGTTCTATGTGCTGTTGTCCCCAGCCATCAAGTTCTGCCTTCCAAAGTCTTGAGTTTGTTGAAGAACTGAATGAAAACACGTATCTCCAAACCACTGCCCTTGTCATGTGGGAGCTTCGTCAGGTCTAGGCGGCCTCCTGCACAGAGCCTATTCAAAATCCGCAGCACTCAGCCCCAACCCTCAGGCCCCGCTCCGCATGAAACCAAGAGTTCTGAATGTGGCCACCTGCACCCCTGGTTGTTCTAGAATGTGATTACATATCCCGGAACCAAGACAGCCAGAAAAGTTAAGGATCAAAATGGTTGAACCTTTACAGACTGTTCCTGGGGCTATTTTTTTTTTTACTTTTTGAAAATTTGCCTCCTTATTTTAATGTATACACAACCTAACTCACACGCACACACAGCCAAAACCAAAGCATAAGTTAAAAACTCGATATATTTTGTTTGCCGAAAACAAACTTTAATACTCCAAACTTTGGGTGCACAAATAAAACACAATACATTTATTTCAGGTAAGCCTTTGAATTGGAAATACTGTGGTCTCATCACCATCTCCTTTCTAGCAAAATTAATGGTATCTGCTTGAATAAAATATACGTTTCAGTAGTACTTAGCATAGGGGCCGTGCTCATGGTGTATGCTTAACAAATGTTTAGTTAAAGCCCCAAATCGTCTAGTTGGCATCATTTTTTTTTAAATATTTGGTGAGTAAAGCATTGTGCTATGTGCCAGAAATAAAGACAGAAAGGAACAAAATTCCATGTAGATTGAAATTCAGGTTAGCAAATAAAATTGTAATTTTTCATGTATCTTTAAGAAACTGAGAAATGGTAACACCGGTGGTAAATCATTCAATGAGATTTGGGGCAGATCATCTAGTATTGTTAGGCTTCAGTGTTCTCATCTATTAAATGGGGCTAATACTCCCCACCTCATAGGTTTATTATGAAGATTAAATGTAAGTCACTCGAATATGCCTGACAATGGGTGGTACTTAGTTTTTACTAGGTTCGCTATTATTGCCAGGCTAAGTTCTTACGTTTACTCACCCCAACAGCAGGGCTATAAGGAACTGCTACCTTCTTCGTTATTGCCAGATAGCCAGGAGCTGAGGCCGTAAGTTTATAGTTTCCAGGTACGAGCAATCTCCAGTAATCACCATCTTTCGCTGTAGGAAAACAAAATATCAAATCACAAGGCACACATGTGGATCGCATAGTTATGCCATCTAAGAAATACCTACCATTGCTTGGTTAGACTCCGATCCCTATTTTTAAAATAAATATACAGGGAATTTGAAGAAGTTCTCTTGAAAAGGGAAAGACGCTCTCCCAATAAGCTCGTTTCTTACAGCTGCTTTACAGACATTACTGTTATCTAGCAGACATCTAAGAGCATGGCTCTTCTGATTGCACCAGGAGAAATACAGGTAAAAAGACGTCTACAGTGGGGCCGACACTATGGTGCAGTAGGTTAAGCATCAGGCTGCAGTGCCAGCATCCCATGTGGGCACCAGTTCTAGTCCTGGCTGCTCCACTTCTGATCCAGCTCTGCTGTGGTCTGGGAAAGCAGTGGAGGATGGCCCAAGTGCTTGGGCCCTGCACTCACGAAGGAGACCAGGAAGAAGCTCCTATCTTCGGATCAGCCTAGCTGGTGAATCAGCAGATGGAAGACCTGACCTCTCCCTCTCTCTATCTCTCGCCCTCTATAACTCTGCATCTCAAATAAATAAATCTAAAAAAAAAAAAAAAAAAAAAAAAAAAAAAAAAAAAAGATATCTATCAAGTCCTGAGTGGGGAGGTCAGAGCACCTGGCAGCACGTTTTGATTCATGCTAGGTGAAGACCTGATGGTGCAAGTCCAGGTCGGGGGTTTGCAGAGTGCAGCCCAAGGGCGGCATCCCCACAACTCCCGAGGATCTAGTTAGAAATTCCGATTCCTAAAGATTTCAGAGCAGGTGGATCTCCTGAGTTCTTCCAATCTCCTGTTTTCCTACATCAAGGCTTCTCAAACTTAGGTGGATATCAGCCTCCTGGAAAACCTGACAAAATGCACAATCCGTTGCACTGGCTCTGGGTGGGCCCGAGATGGGGGCCTTCTGCCTCTGCAGGGTGGTGCTGAGGCTGTGGTAGGAGCTGCACTCTCTGCAGGAGGTCCTCCAGGACAAGCCACACTTCCTCCTTCTCCTGAGTTGGGCCACACATCCTCCTCACCCGCTCTCTCAGGGCATACTTCCCATCTTATCTCACGGTGAAACAGATCGAACCAGGGCAGGTGAAGCCCCCATCACCACATCGTCCCGTCTGTCTCCAGACCCCCACATCTCCTTTCAGACAGTGCCTCCTGTATCTTGTTGATAACCAAAGTTCTGGAAAGATCTGTCCGCATTCTCTGTTACTGATGATTCTCCTCCTACTCTCTCCTGGACTTTCTCCAATCAGGTTCTGCTTATGCACTCCACAGGAAACAGATCTTGTCACAGCTACCCACACCGGTACAGGGGAACTGGGCAGGGTGTCAAGAAGAGTTGAGCCAGAATATTTCCGCATAGGCATTGTAACTCCTCTCCCTTACCTGTCAATCCAGTATGCTCACTTTCCCATGATGCTCCAGTGTCTCATCTGAGACCAGGAAGGAGGAGATGCCATGATGGGCACATGGAAGTTAAGCTCCAGGTGGAGGAGGTATGGAACTCCCAGGAAGCCTCATACACACTAAACTCCACCTCGCTTGTATATTCTATTAGGGCACTTCCCCATAAAATGGATACATGTGGAGACACCCTTCTTTTGCCCTTGGCCATGTTCATGGGTTGCCCTCTGGCCTCCTTCCCATCTCTCCTCATAGGCAACCCTCTGGCCCACTCCTGATGGGCATTTCTCCATGTAGGGTCCCCCACACTCTGGCATGAATGTATATTCACCGTCTCCCTTAAATAAATCTCTCACATGTGTACCGTGTTTATGTCTCTGCTTTGAATTCCTATCTCTAGGCAAGCAAGAACCTGGAATAAAATGCATGGTACTTGTGCCCCTAATGACGTGGCTAACTCCAGCGATGCATTCACAAGGCTGCTCTTGCTGGCATTCCTTATCACTCCCTCCTTCATGAAACACCCCCAAGCTTCCAGGACAATGCATATTGTTTTCCTTCTGCTTTGGAGGCCATTGTTTGTTCTCCCTTCCTTATCACCTTGACTTTGAAAAGCTGGAGAGGCCGGCACTGTGGCACAGCAGGTTAACACCCTGGCCTTAAGCTCCAGCACCCCATATGGGTGCCGGTTGGAGACCCGGCTGCTCCACTTCCAATCCAGCTCTCTACTATGGCCTGGGAAAGCAGTAGAAGATGGCCCAAGTCCTTGGGCCCCTGCACCCACGTGGGAGACCTGGAAGAAGCTCCAGGCTCCTGACTTCGGATCAGCGCAGCTCCGGCCATTGTGGCCAATTGGGGAGTGAACCATCGGACGGAAGACCTCTCTCTCTCCTCTCTCTGGGTAACTCTGTCAAATAAATAAATAAATCTTAAAAAAAAAAAAAAAAAAAAAAAAAAAAAAAAACAAAAAAAAAAAACAGGAAAAGCTGGAGTATCCAAGAGTCCAGTCCTCAGATTTCATTCCCTTTGATTCCCTAGGTCAGAGTTTCCTAAACTTTTCATATGATGGAATGAAGAGAAAGTAATATTTGTATGGCAGCCAATGGTTCACAGACAGAAGAGGTGTCCTGGAGCCAGAGGGTCCCAAGCCGGAGTTCTAGCCCTGCTAAGAGGTAAGAGGACCATATCTTGGCCCAGATTCTGGAGGCATGCTGCCCTCAGTGGGGTGTTGATAAATACTGCTGGGCATGTGAGTAAATGGCATTTAAGAGGACAGATGTTATAGATTTAAAACAAATCCAAGCAGTGAATGTGAAGATTAAGAAACAGTGATATATACACCAGTTTGGGAAATTAAGGTTAATTATGCGTTAGACCTAGAAAAATTATAAAAACCTTATGACTTAAAAAAAAATGTTGCAATGATCCCAGCAGATGACAGTTAACCTAAAATGAACTTGACAGGAGTTTAATAGCAGGAGTGCAGAGAAGTGCCAGGAAAATAGAACATTTTTCCCAAACTGGGAAACTGGAAGTGGGGCTTTAAACCAAGAAATAAATAACATCCCACTTGAATCCTACAGCCTCCAGTTTCACCTTGAATAACTCTGCATTTATGATACGGAGTAAGTGAAGAAATAAATGCAAATTCCAGACACACTCTATGCCAGCAGTTACCTTCTACCCTACCCTTCTAGACCCCTTCACAGCTCATTGCAGAGACTAGGAAAGACACTAGTATGCTAACTCCAGCCAGCTTTGTTTCCCTTTGCTTTCCTGGGCAGCTCTGGGGAGACACAGCTGAAGAAAGGGCGCCACCTGCTGCACCCTGACTTCCAGGCACAGCAGCCACCCTGCGTTTCACTGTGCCTGACCTGCTCCCACAAATGCAATGGGCCTAGGTCAAAAGTAAGGGAGAGACAGTGGAAAGAGACAAGGAGGCCAGGAGTGTAAGATTATAATTACGATAATGAGAAGTAGGCTTTTTTGTACCTTGGGCTCCAGGTCAGAGCAGACACTCACCAGATGTAACATCGTGATCTATTCCTTCCACGGAGATGGTTGCATTGGCAATCGGGTTACCTTGAAGGTCTCGGACAAATCCTTTAACTCCTCGGTGTATCTATCAAAGTCAAGAACAAACAAAACATTCCTGTAGTAAGTGGCCTTCCAAATGTTCCATGCCAAGCATTCCTTATTTTCTAGCGAAATACTGTCGATCCTGAGTGTTAAAGAATCAAAGCATGAGAAACATGCCAGGGGATTCCAATGCAATCCCATCAAGGTGGCATGTACCAATGCCATCTCACTAGTCAGTTACAGGGGACTCAGATGATGATTGATGTCATATGTAAGAGTGTCAATTGTTAAATCAACAACAGGAGTCACTGTGCACCTGCTCCCCATGGAGGATCTCTGTCCTTAATGGGTTGTACTATGCGAATTAACAGTAAAACTACTACTCAAATGGTACTTTATACTTTGTGTATCTGTGTGGGTGCAGTCTGTTGAAATCTTTACTTAGTATATACTAAGTTGATCTTCTATATATAAATAGAATTGAAAGTGAATCTTGGCCGGTGCCGCGGCTCACTAGGCTAATCCTCCACCTGCAGCACCAGCACCCCAGGTTCTAGTCCCGGTTGGGGCACCAGATTCTGTCCTGGTTGCTCCTCTTCCAGGCCAGCTCTCTGCTGTGGCCCGGGAAGGCAGTGGAGGATGGCCCAAGTGCTTGGGCCCTGCACCTGCATGGGAGACCAGGAGGAAGCACCTGGCTCTTGCAGGTGGGAGGGAGGTTACGGGGGGAAGCTGCTATAATCCAAAAGTTGTACTTTGGAAACTTATATTTATTAAATAAAAGTGGCAAAAAAATCAAAGCATGACCAAAAGGAAATGACAAGTAGCTTCCTGAAAATTTGTATCTTGTTCTGAGTTAAAGAAAGACCTTAAAGACCTTGAAGTACTTTCTGGATTAGAATAAATAAAGTTTTTCATATTTGTAAAGTCACAGGACTTACTACAGTGTACAAATCAACACCCTGGTAAGTAGGTAAGTATCAGGGGCCGCTGGCTAAGTTGCTGCCTGTGGCACCGGCATCCCGTGTTGGAGTGCTATTCTAGGTCCACGCTGTTCTGCTTCAGACCTGGCTGCCTGTTAGTGCTCTGGAAAGGCAGCACAGGGTGGCCCAAGTGCCTGGGCCTCTGCCAGTCATAGGGAGTTCAGGCTCCCAGCTTCAGCCTTGCCCAGGCCTGGCAGCTGCAGCCATTCCTCTCACTCTCGCTCTCTCTTTCTCTCCCTCTCTCTCTCTCGCTGTCACTCTCCCCAATGCTCTTCCTTTAAAATAAATGAATAAATCTTTTTTGAAAGCATCTCCCCTCTACTATGCCAATTGTGGGCAGCATTTTTCTCTCTTTTATCCTTTCAATTTTATTTTTTCTTTATTCTTTTTTCTGATATGCCAACTTTTCTGTTTAAACGATTCCACTGCAGTAATAAATACCAACAGAAGGGTTATGGGCTGTCAGAACCCCACATGAATTCAGGTTGGAAAACACTATCACTGCATGGCTTTTGCGAAGGAAATCACAGAAGTTCTAGTTTCACTCACAACTTAGAGAGGCTGTTCATGACCCCTGCCCCTCTAATCATCTCTACCCAGATTCTAGGGCGTTTCCATTTCAACCAGAGTTTAAAAAGCATCCAGGAGATTCTCCATTGTTGCTGGGACTATTTGTATCAGTAGCTTCTAACCTCTTATGTGCTTAGGTATCACCCAAAGAGTTTTTGAGGGGCCAGTGCTGTGGCATAGCCGGTAAAGCCGCAGCCTGTGGTACCAGTATCCCATATGGGTGCTGGTTTGAGTCCTGGCTGCTCCACTTCCAGTCCAGCTCCCTGCTCATGCACCTGGGAAAGCAGTGGAAGATGGCCCAAGTCCCTGGGTCCCTGCCACCCACATGGGAGACCTGGACGAAGCTCCTGGCTTTGGATTGGCCCAGCTCCAGCTGTTGCAGACATTTGGGGAGTAAACCAGTGAATAGAGTATCTGCCTCTCTCTCTCTCTCTCTCTCGCTTGCACTCTCTCTCTCTCTCTGTAATTCCGCCTTTCAAATAAATAAACATTAAAAAAGAAGAGTTTTTGAAAGAGTGTGACTCCACATGAGACAAGAAATTCATTTTTAAGGACTCAGATGATTCTGATACAGGTATCCATGAACCAGTCCTGCAAGATCCCTTGAGAATCTTCGTAATAGACCTTTCCAAAGCTGTTGAGTGGGAGACACTGCTCCTCAGCACACCGTTTACCTAATTAGCTTCACAGGTCTCAGTTCCTGCAAACATTCCTTTAAAACCCTGCAAGAGATTCCTTCCCAACCAACCAGAGTTAGCGCCACTAATCACCTACTTTCCATGAAGTGCAAACTGGTCCCGGCCTAGATTTTAGGCCCAGGTGTTCAATCAGTAGTCACCACCACTGTCAAGAACACCGCATCAAGGCAGAGCTCCTGGCGGTCTTCCCTGATCTTTCATCAGCCTCGGATTCCCTAAACGGAGTGTTTATGGTGTCAGCTGTGTGAGCCTGTTCATTACAAAAGACCACTGTATCTGCTGCTACACAGCTCGCACCCCTAACACCAGCACCGTGTCAGGGCAGGTCATGGGGATCACAGAGCAAACCCCTGTCCAAGTGACTTCCAACAGAGTACATAACTTCATCCCTCTTTTCAGCTGATTTCTTTTCTTTTTTTTTTTTTTTTTTTTTTTTTTTGACAGTCAGAGTTAGAGAGTGAGAGAGACAGAGAAAGGTCTTCCTTCCTTCCTTCGGTTGGTTCACCCCCCAAATGGCCACTACGGCTGGCGCACTGTGCGGATCTGAAGCCGGGTGCTTCCTCCTGGTCTCTCATGCGGGTGCAGGGCCCAAGTACTTGGGCCATCCTCCACTGCACTCCCGGGCCACAGCAGAGAGCTAGCCTGGAAGAGGGGCAACCGGGACAGAATCCGGCACCCTGACCAGGACTAGAACCCGGGGTGCTGGCGCCGCAAGGCGGATGATTAGCCTAGTGAGCCGCGGCGCCAGCCTCAGTTAACCTTGATCTTAGAAAATCCACCTAAACACAGCTGTCTTCAAAGAAGACCTATAGGGTTCCCACCAAACCTGATCTTGGGTTTGGAACATGGCTACTTATCCTTAGCTTTTGTGGTTCAAACATATTTTTATGCTAATTTGCAACAGGAATCCCCTGACTGAAAAAATCCTGTGGAATGGGGCCAGCGCCATGGCATAGTAGGTTAATCCTCCACCTGCGGCGCCGGCAACCCATTTGGGCGCCGGTTCTAGTCCCAGCTGCTCCTCTTCCAATCCAGCTCTCTGCTGTGGCCTGGGAAAGCAGCAGAAGATGGTCCAAGTCCTTGGGCCCCTGCACCCACGTGGGAGACCAGGAAGAAGCAACTGGCTCCTGGCTTCGAATCAGCAAAGCTCCAGTCATTGCGGCCATTTGGAGACTGAACGAATGGATGGAAGACCTCTCCCTCTGTTTCTCCCTCTCACTGTCTGTAACTCTACCTCTCAAATAAATAAATAAAAGCTTTAAAAAAAATCCTGTGGAATGGGCATTCTGTAATCGGGTCCATTCCAGTGGCTCTAGTCCATGATAGTCCTTGTTAGTAGGGCTGTACAGATGTTTGACATGTGTAGAAGAGTTGCTAAGCTGACTTTGATTTTTGGAAAATGAATTGGTTTCATATATATATACATGTGTTTATACAAACACATGTATATATGTAAGTGACTAAATATTAACAGCCTTTGTTCGTATCAGATTAGCTAATAAATGTGTGTTTCTACTGTCATGGATGTTGACATCACTCTACTGGACTTTAGGTGTAAATGACCACATTCAGAACGGAATTCAAATACTGTCTAGGCACTCAGGCAAGGAATGGCGTCTACGTCCTTCCACTGCCCATGCCCAATACCAATGTCACAGCCTATACAGGGAGTGAGGCAGCAAGGGGCTGTCCCGGTCTTAGGCAGTGAAGTGCTGGCAGAGGATGAGAACCTCTGCAATTCTACACGGATCTCACCAGAAGGGCTGCATCAGTGACTCTCTGGTGACTGTCCCAGCTATGTCATAAGAGGCATAGAGCACAGTGATTCTGGATTCAAATTCCAACTGAAGGACCTCCCTGTGTGACCTCCCTGTGTAGCTGATTCTTCATCTTTAATTCACACACTGAGGAAGGTGATGGTGGTGGTGGTAGTGGTGGTGGAGGTGGTGGTAGTGGTAGTACTGATGTAACTTCCCTCACAGGGTTGTCATGAGGATGAAGTGCCACTATTGTTACATGCCAGTCATTTAGGATAATGACCGGGAAACAGTAAGTGCCCAGCCAGTGTAAGCTGCCATGATCGTGATTACCCATGATGCAGCTGAGCTAGGCTGAGACAAGCGAGGGATGCAGGACATACAGTCAAGGACAAACTCACTCGCAGTCCTGCTGCTACACTTGCATGAGCTCAAGAGTGAAGTGCACCCTGTGGGCCTCACTTTCCCTACTCAGCCCCTGGCCTCCTGGGGTGCCACACACCGAAGGGGCTCAGGGAAGGTGAGAGTCCGGGATTGCTCGTTTCGAATAATACGGATGAAAACAAGGTTCTACCTCACTTCTCCACAACTTTCCAGTGCAGACATTCTCAGTGAATAGTCATGAAGCACAAAAGCTATGACAAGTGAAAGCCTAACTAACCCATGGCCAGCACCTGTCTTCCAAATAAGACAGCCTCATTCTGGGGCAGATGGATGCCTCGGGCTGAACACCTCTTGGGAGACTGTGGCACACCAGTGTAAATGCTCCTGAATCTCCCATTGCATGCTGGGGACTGCATTTACCTGCTCAAGGTAGCTGATGAGGGAGTTCTTATTATCCTTCCAGTAGCTCTTCAGGGTCTCCTCGGGTGGGAACTTCTCACAGCTGAGCTCCACTGTGATCTCGAAACAGTTGCTGCTGAGGTAATTGAAGTCCTGCATCCCTGCCAAAGCACCAAATGGAAAATCAAATACTCTCATGGTGATTAAAACTCTACACAGAGGCCGGCGCCGCGGCTCACTAGGCTAATCCTCCGCCTGGCGGCGCCGGCACACCGGGTTCTAGTCCCGGTCGGGGCGCCGGATTCTGTCCCGGTTGCCCCTCTTCCAGGCCAGCTCTCTGCTGTGGCCAGGGAGTGCAGTGGAGGATGGCCCAGGTGCTTGGGCCCTGCACCCCATGGGAGACCAGGAAAAGCACCTGCTCCTGGCTCCTGCCATCGGATCAGCGCGGTGCGCCGGCCGCAGCGCACCGGCCGCGGCGGCCATTGGAGGGTGAACCAATGGCAAAGGAAGACCTTTCTCTCTGTCTCTCTCTCACTGTCCACTCTGCCTGTCAAAAAAAAAAAAAAAAAAAAAAAACTCTACACAGGCCACTCTGCCACCTTGAGGGCCAAGCAAAAGATACACCAACTGGTGCATTTGAGGAAGTTTGTAGGAAACTTCCTACCATCAGTGATTGAAAAACACACTTAGAAAAGACAGTCACTACCCTTAAAGCACCAACTCTCCTAGGTTCTTAAGCGATCATTTAGCTTAATGCATTGCTGAGGTAGGGTGCTAAGGCAGGTGTTACCCACATTCCCTGCTTCTGGAATGGGCTTCAAGAAAGACAACAAGGTAAAAGATTCAAGCTCATTTGGACAACCGCATCCCATATTGGAGTTTCTGGATTCAAATCCTGGCACTGCTTCTCGTTACAGCTTCCTGATAATATGCACCCTACGAGGCAGTAGGTGATGGCTCTAGTTGGGTCCCTGCCACTCACATGGAGGATATGAATTGAGTTCCTGGCTCCTGGCTGCAGCAACCACCCAACCCTGGCCATTGCAGGCTTTGGGGGAATAAACCAGCAGATGGGAGCTCTGTTGTCTGTATCTCTCTCAGTCTCTCAAATGAGAAAAAAAAATTCATGGAAAACAGGTATTATGAAAAAGTATGCCTTAGTAACCAAAAAATTTGCACAAAATAGACAGGAAATTTATTGGTAGAATTGTAAATTCAATGTACTCTATAACAATGGAGGAGGATGAATGGCTGACTCTCAGTGGTAACTGTCAATAAGCAACCATCACATAAACAAAGATCAGATTGGAAACTCACCGCCAGGCACACTATACCAGGCACCACCGTTGGTTGTGCCTTCTACAAAGCTGCTGTCATCATCATTCTTGCGACAGGGTGGCCGGTTGGGGTCAGACATGACTGGGTTGAAAGAGGAGTACGCCCGAGCCACGCTTTGGAAAATGGCATCATCTGGGCAGGAGCTGTATTCATGAGCACTTCCTGCAAAAATAATTCTCAAGATGAAAGGACTCGACACTGATCAAAATACCCTGCTTGTTTTTCCAAGGAGCGATTCCGTGTTGAGTTTTTACTGGTACTTTTTTTCCAGCTATGTCACCAGGGGAAGTGGGGTAAAGGGTGAAGTACTAAACTATTACCCATTGTGCTTAGGTTCTGTAACTTCCACTCCTAGCACTGCCATGGAGAAGTTGGATAGAATGCATATGCCACTTACTAACTGGAGCTTCACAAGAAAAGCTGGTAAGGCCATAAATTTGGCAATCATAGTTTTTTCATATGCATTTCCCATGGACTCTTACTCAGGTAAGGATAACAGAGACAATCCTGCTGATTAAATGCTATTTAAAAATGCACCTGCACAAACCTCACTGACTCTATGAACCACTCTCACACAAGCTATTCAGTATTCTACTTTAGATTTCGTTTTAAATCTCCTATGTACATTGAAGAAATACATCATATCAATTTTATGCTTTGAATTCTTACTTATGTACTATAAAATATGAGGGGACTTCAAAAGGTTCACAGAAAACTGTATTATGTGAAAACTATGCATGGATTCCAAATTTCCTATAAACTTATCTTTCAATTGCACGTTTTGGAGTTTTTTGAGGTTTTTGGAGCTCCCCTTGTATTCCTAGCCTACAAATTTCCCAGCTCCTGACAAGCTACAAAATTCCTAAGTTTATTTAACAATTTTGTTTTGCTAACCTTTCTTCAACTCCCAAAGCTTCCTGATATCTAAAAGCATCATCGCATGTTTACAAAGTGCTAACTCTTTCAAGGCCCCCAGGAATGGATACGATGCAGGAGCAAGAAAAATTAAGCTGAAATAACTAGCTAAAGCTTGCGCTACCTGCGGTGCAACTGAAACTCATGGAGGAGACCAAGCAACAGTTCCCCTTCCTGGCATCCCCAGAAAGAGCACACACCAAGATGCACAGAGTCACGGCGCCCTGCCCAGGCACCAGGAGGCTGTCTCTGTGTGGAAGTCCTTGGCGCACAAGCCTATGTAATTTCTGTAATCGCTCCCTTTTACCAGTGACCAGGAGCGACCCAACTTTGACTTCTGTCTTCTTTTCTTTTCAGAAGTATTCTATCGGCATCATGTTTGGGGGCGGGGGCAGGAATCTAGCCTAGCCATTGGAACACTGGCTGCCCCATCAGAATGCCCGAGTTCAACTCTGGCTCTGGCTCCAGCTTCCTGCCAATGCAGACACTGGAGGCAGCAGTGCTGCACTGATCTCTCAAGTTATTGGGTTCCTGCTACCCACGTGGGAGACTGAACTTGCACACCTGGCTCCTGGCTCTGCCCCAGCCACTCACTCAGTCCCGCCTGTCGCAAGCATTTGGAACTGATCCAGTGAACAGGAAGGTTCTCTCTCACTCACTCACTCACTCTTCCCCTCCGCCACTTTGCCTCTCCTCTCCTTCTTCCTCTCCCTCTCAAGTTAAACAAATACACCTTTGAAAAAAAATCCTGTTTCTCTTCACCTAAGCTTTGAAAAAACATTACAGTCTTTTTCTGTCGAACAGATGTGCCACTGCTAAATGAAATTATTAGGGGATGTTCCTGTTAAACAATACATATGTCTATCACTTAATGACTGGTTATCTAACAGAGTATCACACAAGTCATCCTATATACCCTCACTGAGCATAGTCATTGCAAACCATGAACCAGCTGGACAGGCAAGAATACCTACCACTCCTGGTCTCATCGTAGGGATAATTGGCCACAAGGTCTCCTCCATGGAGATTGGCAGAGAGCACAAAAGGAATGTCCATAATCCAGTGAATGACAGCCTTGGTCTCAGGAGCAAGCTATATGAAAGATTGGAGGGGAAAAGGACTATGAATTGGAGTCATTGGTACGCTCTCATGACAGCAAAGACATAGGAAAGGTCAAGAAAAAAAACTGGAACCTGGTCCTATTTCAACCACTTTGCAGTTGTTTTCATTGGGAAAAAGTTTCCTGTAAGAGCAGCAGCCCCCATATCTATCTTTCTCAGATGTGTAATAAAAATATTTCAATAGCACTTAAATTTCTTTACAAGTTCTGTCCGTTTTTCTCTCTTTGGTAAATTGAAAACAAACCTGCAAATCAGTTACAAATGTCGGGACAGCTTTAGCTGATCTGTCATAGCTCATGCATCTCGGCTCGTAATAGTTAAGAATAAGATAAGGAGAGAAGATAACAGTTGGGCTGCAGAGCAGAGTTCCTCATCTAAGGTTCTTCAAACACGTGGTAGATTTTTATTTCCAACTTTGGCTTACTGTTTTTCCAGTTTTCTTCTACTACTTCAAACACTGTCCCTATAAAAGAATATTAGTCTGGGTCTATTTTAGAGGTACCTATAAAATCTCAGTTTACTTTGGAATGATCATCTTAAATTTACAAACAAAAGCACACGTTTCAGGAATTCATGTTGAGTTTTTTGAATGATTCACATCCCCTCATATCTTGGAAGCAAAACAAAGGAGAAAAATTTATACCAAAAAATTAATCTGGAGCCAAAAGCTTGATACTTTTATATGATGAGCTTTTAATAGCAGTAGGGGAGATTCTAAAACTCCAAGTATTTCTGTGGTAAAAAGAAAAAAGCTGTCCCTGGAGATGTGATCTGTACTGTTCTTTGGGACAGCAATTCTAAAGGCATCCATATGGGTTGGTGGTCAGGGTGAGATCATGTATTCGTGTATCCCAGTTTGGCTGATGCACAGCTCTCATATATGCTATTTTATTGCACTTCATAACACCTCACTGGATATACAAAGACAGGGAGCTCCACTTCCCAGGGGAGAATCTGATGCTGGGGGTGTGAAATACCATGCACAAGCCCACACAGGTGAGGATTCCAATCCAAAGCAGGAGCCAGAAGACACACATTACTCTTAGTATGTCAGCGTCACTGCAGAAAACGCTCCTATTCTTCACATGTGCTACTCAGAACTGTGGAAAAGGGTGATTTAGAATATTGTTAAGGGGTAGCAAAACATGGCTAACTGGAAGAATAAGTTGTAATGTTCTACAACATGGCAGGGTGACTATAGCTTACAACAACTTATTGCATGTTGTATAAAGAACTAGAAAAAGGAGTCCAGAGGCTCTCAATGCAAAGAAATGGTAAATGTTTAAGGAAAGAGAAACAGTAGATACCCTGATTTGATCACCCCACAATGTGTTTGCTGTATTATCATACCATACTCCAAAAATTCGTGAACTTATTGTATGTTGGTTACAAAAAGATTAGGGTATTATTTTTGCTATTTGTCTGGTTGGTGGATTTTACCCTCACTATTAACAAATGCTCACTGCACAAACTGTAGAGGGGACAGATAGTCACAAACAAGAAAATTAAAATTACTCATAACTTTGCTACCTAAAGAACTTTGTGAGAACTCCTCACATTTAAGTGGCCCACCGAGAAGACACCAAGACACCCCTAAGATCAAGCCCCTTGTGTAACCTAAAAGCAGCTGTGGCCTATCCTTACAGCCTGCACTTGGGGGCAGGCATTTGCTACGGTGGCCAAGATATCACTTGAGTGGCCCTCATCCCACGTCAGAGTGCCTGGCTTTAAGTCCTGGCTCTGCTCTCATTTCTAACTTCCTGCTAATGTGCACCCTGGGAGGCAGTAGGTGAGGGCTCAAGGACTTGGCTCCCTGCCAGCCATGTAGGAGACTAAGATTAAGTTGCCAGCCCAGCCCCAGCTACTGAGGGCGTTTGAGGAGGAATATCTATGTGCGTCTGTCTCTGTCTCTCAAATAAAAATAAATACTTAATTAACTTTAAACTTCCATTTAAAGACTGTAAATGCAGCTCAAATATTAGGCTGTATCATTAGATGACTTTGGCTCCCAAAATAAGTTGAAACTCTAGGAGTGGTATTAAAAATGTATAGAAAATACATACCATAAAAAGATTACGCATGGTTTCAAAAGTTTTACATCAAATTAAACATATCTGTTAACTCTACTTTTCTATAAACTTTAACATTTTTTTGTTTCTTTATTTCAGAGACGGAGAGAGAGAAACCTCCTATCCTCCAGTTCACTCCCCAAATGCCTACAACAACTGAGGCCGGGCTGGGCCAGAGCTGGAGCCTGGAGCTGGGTATACAGTCTGAGTCTCTCACATGGGTGGCAAGGACCCAATCGCCTGCGCCATCACTGCCACCTTCCAGCATGCTAGCAGGAAGCTGGAGCCAGCAGCAGGAGCCAGAACTCAAACTCGGGCACTTCAACGTGGGACCCAGGCACGGTGCTAGGCCAAACAGCTGCTCCCCGATTTTTCCATGGACTGTTTGAAGTTCCTCATTTGATTTAGGTTTCTTCACAACGGTAACCATTAAAGGTAAGTATAAACTCAACAAATTATGGGATGCATTTCCATCCACTGAGCCTGGATGACAGGGGAGGCAGCTGGACCGACAGTTCAAGAGCGGCTGAGAAATATGACCCAGTAGGAAGAAGAGCAAGAGGAAGCTCTATGCAGAGAGGCTCAGAGGGGCCAGGAGAGTGTCGGCCTCACAGCCCGTCTTGGGGGGCCCCCCGGAGCACCAGGGGCTCGTGGAGAATGTCAACTCCTTCCACCACCAAGGCCACAGCACACACCCCAGACTCCATGGAGCCGTATCAGCTGGAATCTGCATCTCTAACATTTTAAATTAGAACCCACTGACTACCCCTAAATTGGTTTTCAGTCATGTCCTCCATAATGCGATTTTTATAAATTAAAGGTAATATTGTATAATAAAGGTCAAATAAAGATGTTCTTTTAAGTGAAAAAATAATAATAATACCAATAAGCATGCATCATTTAAGCAAATATTGCCCAAGCTAGAAATACAAAATTATCTAGAGATTACACAAATATTATCCCGGTTAAAGCTGGGATGGAGAAGGTGGTGCAGGCTGGAAATAATGTCACTTGCACAAAGTTGCCAATCACACATCTGGTCAACATGAGTTTAGTTCACAATTCTTCCATGACAGGTGCCAGAAATGATTTTCCTTGTTTCTCAGATGTAACAAAGGCAGGTTCAACAAAGACAAAGATGGGAAAGTCTGAGGCCAGCGTTTTGTTTCTGCTGAAGTCATACTAACAGGTCTGTACCCTCTTTGCTGGCCATCACCTGTCCAGCTCTCCCTCTCCCTGGAAAAGGTACTTTGGGGGGAGGGGGGCTGAGAAGCAGCGAGTGTGTCTGTGACTCCCAGGCAGGGAAGCTCTGGTCACTCACTTAGAAGGTCTGGCCAGAGCCTAGCCCTTGGCAGCCCAGAGGCAGACCAGCCTCCGCCTGTAGGCTGAGCCCAGGTTTCTGGGAGGAATCCTAAACACAGGCAGGAGAATGTCGAGAATTTAGGTCAACAATCTGGGACCCTCTGCCTGAGGACCCTCTCCCCAGTGTCCCAGCCTGGATTGTTTGTGACTGCACTTTCACATCCTACATTTTTCAGATTTGCTTGTGGGACTGGATTGCACCTTCAGTCATAGCAGGCCCTGGGAACAAGGGGGTGAGATGCAGACTCATGGAGAAAGGCAGCCACATAAACAAATCCCGGTGAGAGGAGGAATGCTCCCGCGACAGTGAGCACCGCCCTGGAGAACACAAAGCAAGGCTTCTCAGGACGCATCCTTGAGAGCAGAGAGACATTGCCCGAGGGGGACCTGGGAGCAAAGGCGAGGGATCCCAGGCCTGGGGACAGTTCAGAGCCAGGCACTGAACTGTCAGAAAACAAAATCCCGGGAACAAGGAGAGGGTGTGGTTGTACCAAGCATCCAAGCCAGATTACGGGGTGAGCCAGCTGGCAGCTTCCAGGGGCCAAGGGACTTGTGAATGACCCTGAAGCTATAACGGGTGGGGAAATGGCTCTTTCCCCCTCCCACTTAGAGCAAGAATTGCCTGCGGCAACCAAGCAGGAACTGAGAGCTGCCTCCTGCGCTTCTTCCTTGTGGGCTCAGCTTCTCTGCAGCACTGAAAACAATGTTGGTTTGAAGACACCAGTGCTGAGTGAGTATGTGTCCATCTAGTCCTGAGTACCCCCCTAACAGGAAGCGCTGAGAAATTACACGGAGATGATAAGAGTTCTGGCTCCCGACCTCACGCCCTACACGTGTTAACTCTTTCAGTCTCTATGAGCATCTGATGAGATGGACACTGCTACCGTCTCCACATCCCCGATGAAGACACTGAAGCACAGAGATGTCAAGTAACCTTTCAAAGTTCACACAGCAAATCTCAGAGCTAGAACTTGAGTCAGGGTCTCCGAGTTTCACCATCACACTGTTCTCCCATACTGGCTTTTCACTCTGTCAGCATTCTTCAGTTTATGGACCACTGGCAAGGTCTGAAGCAAAAGAGTGACTGGGGGTGGGGGAGGTGGAGAGGTTCACTATGGAGGACTCTGGGAAGATTCAATAGAATGGAGAGAGGCTAGACACAAAGAGTAGGAGTCTCACCCGGCAGAGCAGACCGTGGGGACCTGAATTAAAGCCGTGGGGTGTCTTTGCAAAGGAAAGGAGACTGCCGAGGTGGGAGCTGTGGGAACTCACTGCTGGTGAGGGCGGGGAGCAGAAAAATCAAAGGTTTTCATGATCAGGATAATGGAAGAATAGTGACTCTAAGAGAAAATCGTTGCTTCCAGAGAAGCTAAGCTTGCGGCCCTGGGTTCCACTGGGCAAAGGGACCCAGCGAGCAGGTGAAACTGAGAATGGAGCTCCACCAAAGGTCTGGAGCTAGAGCGATGGAGCCGGGAGACCTTGAAGAGAACTTACAGGGACACAGATCCAGAGCCGTGGTGACTGAGATGCCCATTCTGGGTTCCTCCCTTCTGTCCCCACCCCTGAACCCAATTCCAGAGAGCAGGACTCACGTCCAGCACCAGCCCGCTGGCCATGACTTTCATGTCAGAGTTAACTACTCCACACGTGACAGTCTTCGCCCCTTTTCTGAGACCTGCAGTGAATGCCTGCAGGTACTCCCAAGCCCTTTCTATAAGATGCTTTTGGCTAGATATCCATCCCTCTGATAAAGTTTAATTTGTAAGTCAGGCACAGTCACAGATTAACAATAACTCACAAGAAAATAGAGCTATAATGATATACTGTAATAAAATAGCCAACGTCACTATTCTCACACATCGGGGTCCCAGTCCCGGAAACTGTTCAAGAATGACTTGAACAAAACCCTGTGACAACATGACAGCTGATCTCTTTAACAGAGACACCACTGAATGGTGGGGTGGCAGATACAGTGTGGATGCTCTAGGGACGACTCACAGCCAGGGAGGATGGAGTGGGACAGCCCGAGGTTCCATCGCACTACTCTGAACAGCTCGCAATGTAAAGCTTAGTGAACTGTTTATTTCTGGAATTGCCCATTTAATCGTTTTGGACTGAGATGGTGGTGGGTAACTGAAACCACAGCAGGTGACAGGGCAGACGCCTGCCGCACGCCTGCATCCTTCAGGAAGAACAAACACGTGAGGGCCCATCGCCTTAGCTTAGAGGACACAGCCCGGAAAACGACGACGACACGTATGGTCGACCTTTGCGTTCTGATCCACAATCTTCTTCAGGTTTTTCAGCAGATGGTTATTGGGGCCGCCTTCTTTCTCATTGACGTACACGATCCTATCCAAGTCTGGGAAGTTCCGGTTCAAATCTATTCCCTGGGCGTTGCTTCGACCCACAAACCAATCCTTGAGCTCACCAGGCTAAAAAAAAGAAAAAAAAATCACAAAGATGCTCAGTTATTCGGCATTGTGTAACTATAAGGTCTCTATTCATGGTTTTTAAAATAAGTTTAAAATAAGGATTAAGTATTCGTTTCAATGATATCCTCCCATAATGCAATTTTCAGCATTTTACTTACAAAAGAATGAAGGTATCGATTTAAGGTACTTGTTTGGATATTGTGAAAATATTTTTGATGAATCATATTTTAAGTGTTAATAAGTATTTAAGAGGTATGTGTCATTCAATTTCAAAAATTCAGTATATATTAATTAATAATAGCATACATTCTGTATTTAGATTTAACTAAAATATTCATTGCCTCTAAATCATAGCAAACTATTTTTAAATATTTAAAAGAATCATTAAATAAGAGTAGAAGCTTAAAATAAGTCCAACATGAATAATTCATGTTTTAATAACACATCTCCTTCCAGTAGTCCTCAAGAAGAAAAACAAGCTCTAGAACAAAAGTTCTAGAGTCTTGCGATTTGAGGAATTTCTGTCCAATTTAAATGCTTCCTTTCACTGTGCTACAACCTAGAAACTTAATGAATTTCCAAGATACTCGGTTTAATGTTATAATGTGAATTTTGTTTTATGATCAAATTACTTCAAATCTATGATGGATTTTTAAGTCATGTACTCCTATATACCTTAGACTGTGAGAAATAAAAATCTGTAAGACACCAAACAACCATGATAATCTTTTACTCATCTGTCTTATAAGATCAAGATCACATTAAGACATCAAATAACTTAATTTTCTTACTAGATTTTTTCTCCTATAACTTTGGAAAGCATATCAATATTATACTTATTTACAGAAATTCACTTTGTGAGTAGATATCAAACTACTGGGTCCCTGGATTTTCTTAATTGCAGCTACACACAAAAATATTTACTTTAAAAAATAAAAATTAAAAGCTTTACTTGTGTTCCCATACAATAGAAAAATTATTTCAAACTGAAGAAAACCGCAAATATTATATCCCCAATCCTGTCCAATCAAAATGAGAATACACTCTATAGCTTCTCTTAAATACCATTCATTTCTAGCTCTCTAACAGCCAAAGTCTATCACATTATTTTTAGTTTATTGGCGAGTTATTTTTTGTTTTATTTGTGTTTTTTTTTTTTAAGATTTGTATTTATTTATTTGACAGGTAGAATTACAGACGGTGAGAGAGAGAGAGAAAGGTCTTCCTTCCATTGGTTCACCCCCAAAATGGCCACAACAGATGGAGCTGCGCCGATCTGAAGCCAGGAGCCTGGAGTTTCTTCCCAGTCTCCTACATGGGTACAGGGGCCCAAACACTTGGGCCATCCTCCACTGCCTTCCCACGCCACAGCAGAGAGCTGGACTGGAAGAGGAGCAACCGGGACTAGAACTGGTGTCCAAATGGGATGCCAGCGTCGCAGGCGAAAGATTAATCTAATGTGCAACGGTGCTGGCCTCTGTTTTATTTGTGTTTTTAAATTTTTCTCATGATTAAACAAAGATTAGACAGCTATTAAAACATTGGTCTGGCCAGAAGCTCTTCCTCCTTGGTTTCGGTAGAGGGCGCTGTGTCCCTGACTCATCCAGACCGAGCCGAGGGATTCCCCTTCAATACAGAGCAGTATTTTTCATACTGGCAAATTTTTAGAAGGAAATTTATCTAGTCACAAACGAGGATGAATTAATCGGAATTATTTAACAACACAAGAAAAACATTATCAAAAAATTAACTGATTAACAAAACTTCTCATTCAGTCTCTGCTGAAGAAGAAATTCTTTAACCCCTCACATTCTTGGCTTATTTTCTTACCAGCCAGCTGAATTCTGTACCACTTTTACTCTCCAGTGAGCCTTGTGGAAACTCCAGATGACAGCATTACTTACAGCTGCGTACATACGTACAAGCACATGGATCACGAGGAAGGCCAGCCCCACCTGACCAGCCGGGCACCCACCTGGGATGCTGCCTTCTCAAAGCCGTCGGGGTTCAGCGAAGGCATGATGTGGATTCGGGTGTTGTGGATCAGGTTGACGACTGTCTCATTCCCCTTCTGGTATTCGTTGCATAAGTACTGGGCCAGGAAAATGAGCAGTTCCCTTCCAACAGCCTCATTACCGTGCATATTCCCAATGTATTTAAATTCAGGCTCACCTGGCAAGATCAAAAATAGAAAATAGAAAGACGTTTTCCATAATACCAAAGAGAAAGCAAATAGCACACACTGGTGACGATCTCTTCTCCCTACTGCCGGACGACACATAGCCACAGCTTCCTTTCTCCCTGAGGCGATGCCTGAGACATCTACCTTGCACATTAAATCTCTAGAAACATCCTTTCTCTCCTAGCCCTCTCTCCTCAGCTTCCCACCTGCTAGGGACTGAACTGTGTCCACCGACATTCATAGGTTGAAGGCCTAGTGCCCAGTGTGACTGTAATTTGGAGATAAGGCATTTACAGAGGTAATTTAGGTTAACTGAGGTTATAAAGGTGAGGTCATAATCCAACATGACTGATGTCTTTAGAAGAAGAGACAAAAGATAACTCTATTCTCTATTTCTATCTCCCTCCTTCCTTCCCTCCCTCTCTCTCCTCCCTCCACTCAACACAGGAACGGCCATGTGAGGACATGGCAGGAAGGTGATGGCAAGCCAGGACAAGAGCCCTCAGCACTCAGTGGAAACCCACTCAGCGGCACCTTGATCTTGGACTTGTAGCCTCCAAAACCATGAGAAAATAAACCTGTTGTTCAATCCACCTGGGCTGTGGTATTTCTTTTTTAATGACCGTCTGACCAGGCTACCCCACCACCAAAATCTATTAATAAGCTGCTAACATGACTCCTGTTGGCTAAACACTATATTTGGCATGTTTTCTTATTTGATCCCCACCAAACATCTACAAGTGTTTTCATTGATGAGAGCCAGGCTGCCTAAGAGTCTGACCACACAACACAGCCCGTGAAGCCAGGATTCAAATGCTGGTCTTCTAGTGTGGGCAAAAGTTTATGCTTTTGTGGCTTTTTTTTTCCCCTCTAAACCATAGTGGTTAAAAGGAATCAGCCTGGGTTCAAATCCTAGCACCAGTCCTTCCTGGATGGCTTACTTAGAGTTCCTCCAGGTCTCCGTGGTTCTCATCACCTATCTGAAATATAAAGATAGCAACAGACTTTTCCCTCAAAAGGTTACAGTGAGAACTGAGTGAAATCGTGAATGTAAACTCAGAACAGTGCCTGGCAATAAGCAAGAGCTACGTGTTTGCTGCGCTTGTTTTCCATGGTATCATGGTATTATTACTCCCCCATTTTATCTTGTCGTTGCATGGTGCTTTAGCACACATAATCTAGTTTATCTTTACAACAGCTCACTGAACTATGGAAGGCAGGGACTGTGTTTTCATTATGGCTCCAAGGCTGCCTGAAGAGCACAGGTTGTGTTGAAGGGCTCGGCACCCAAACACAAATCGCAGTCGCCTGTCTCTGCTGCTTTCCGACGCGGTTTTGCAGGAGCAATGAGAGCGCAGAACGAAGTGGCCCAAGGTAACCCTGGCACTCTGCTCCTTTCATGCTCATCCAGCCCACAGGCCCAGCCTCTGCAGTCCCAGGATTCTCCCATCTGGGACCGCCTGCTCCTGGCACGAGCAAAGAAGCCGGAATTCCTTTTCTCCCGCGAATGCCCCGGTATCTAAAGATTCTTCGCCTGAGATTCTGAGTGTCTGATTTCAGTGGCTACTAACCCAGAACCCAGGCCCTCGTCCTCCTGTTGACCTCTCCAGCTGAGTTTATGCTAATCTTCATCTGCGGGTCAGATGGGGGTAGGAGCAGTGCTATTTATACCCCCTCGGATTTGACTTGGACGGAGAGATTCTTAGTAAAACCAGACTCGCCCAGAAGGTGCGAGAACAAACGAGAAGGCATGACAGGAAGCAGTTCCTTGGCTTCTGAGTTCAGAAGTGACAGTAACTCTCTTCTTCCTGTGACTCTCACGCACTTTGTACCACCTCCCCCCAATGTATTAATTTCACTGAGGCACAGGAGGAGTTGCAGTAGCCCTTTATGTAAAGAAAGGGAGAGCAAGCAGCCAGGGAGGCGGGAGAGGCTGGTGCAGCTCTGAGCTTGGCCCACAACCCAGGAGCCGAGAGGAGCACACTGAACATTGCCTATTACTTCTCTGGGAGCAAGTGTTTGAAAATCATTTCAAGAAGAAATACCAAACTCATAGTCACTTAGCCACGTTGTTTAAATACGGCATTTTGTAAGACACACAGAGTAGACGCAAATCTTGGTGTCCAGGACGCTACAGAAGCCCCAAGAGCAAATAAGGTGTGTCTCCAAACGCAAGGAATACAGGGTCTGGGGGAGGACCCATAGCACCTGAGCACTGCTCAGAGGGGAGGGAGCACCGAGCAACGTCGGATCCGAAACTAGCCAGTCCCACGGTGTTAAGCTGCAGTGTTCCACCTGCCTCTCAGGACTGTCTCCAGGCCCCTTTTCCCTCAAAGCCAGAGTTATCTTTTTTTTTTCTTAAGATTTATTTATTTATTTGAAAGTCAGAGTTATACACAGAGAGAAGGAAAGGCAGAGAGAGAAAATTCTTCCACCTGATGGTTCACTCTCCAATTGGCCACATCAGCCGGAGCTGCGCCGATCCAAAGCCAGGAGCCAGGAGCTCCTTCCGGATCTCCCACGTGGGTGCAGGAGCCCAAGCACTTGGGCCATCTTCTACTGCTCTCCCAGGCCGTAGCAGAGAGCTGGATGGGAAGTGGAGCAGCCGGGTCTTGAACCAGTGCCCATATGGGATGCCAGCACTTCAGGCCAGGGCGTTAACCCACTGTGCCACTGTGCCACAGTGCCGGCCCCGCAAGAGTTATCTTTACAAAACACAGCACTCATCAGGTCACTGGTACATGAAAACCCATCACTAACCTTCCACTTGCCTTCACAATTGACACAAAATTCTCTACAAGATCTCTAACTGCTACATGGTCTTGATATCAGAATTTGGCCCCCTAAAATATGTATCAAAATGTAGTCCCTTAAAGTTCCCTGAAAGTCCCATCTGGGGTGCCACATGTTATTGGAATTTGGGGTGCCATACAATATCACCATATGCTTATTAATAAGTTCCCAATATTAATAAGCCTGTGTATGTTCTTGCCTAATATTCAGAGAATTCTGAATACTGGCATAAATGAATGAGGCAGCATGGTACATTTTAAGCTTTTATTCAGTGCAAAAGATGCATAGGCGAGGGGCTAGCGCTGTGGCACGGTGGGTTAAAGCCTTGGCCTACAGTGCCAGCATCCCATATGCACACTGGTTCGAGTCCCAGCTTCTCCTCTTCCAGTCCAGCTCTCTGCTGTGGCCTGGGATAGCAGTAGAAGATGCCCCAAGTCCTTGGGCCCCTGCTCCTGGTTCCTGGTTTCAGATCAGCTCAGCTCTGGCTGTTGCGGCCATCTGGGGAGTGAACCAGCGGATGGAAGACCTCTCTGTGTCTCTCTGTCTCTACTTCTCTCTGTAACTCTTTCAAATAAATAAAATAAATCTTAAAAAAAAAAAAAAAAAGATGCATAGGAGAGTGAGGGCTTTATCTATTAGAGAGAGGTAGATCTGGGTTCATACCGAGTACCAGGAATCAGCCACGTGGAAAAGCATCTAGGCCAGGAAGCATGGGGCGGGTGGGGCCTCGCACCCTGGAGGCGCAGGGCTGCAGCCAGCCCCCTACCGGCTAGAGGCCAGTAGGTAAGTGGCTGGACACACCCTGTCCCAGACTTTTAATTCACTTTCAAAGGGGAGTGGTTAATTAACCTGATTGGCCGGTGGGCGCTCAGGTGTGGCCAGTTATGGGCATGCGGTCACACAGGGGCATGCCGAAGGCGTGGTCTAACAGCTCACAAACCTAATCAATTTTAACTTCTATGCCTGTCTTCTTCAGTCTGGCCTGGGGTATTCCTGTCGCCCCTGAGGTCCCATGCCTTCCCTCCTCTCTTGCCTGGAATGTTCTCTGCTCAGACACACACCCTGCCCTCAGATCCTAATACCGCACACATACAGCTTCCTCAGAGTAACTGTCGCCTAGTTCCAGCCCCTTTGCCAATTCTCATACCTCAATCTGCAAACATACATTTAATGATGGGGCCATCTGGCTCCCCTACTGACCCCCCCAGAACTGCAAGGACCCTCAGCACTGGGATGGCGTCAGCTTTAGCTCACTCATGTGTCACCTGTGCCCAGCGTAGTCTGGAACATAGTGAGAGCGCCACAGACAATGATTCAGTAAATTCACGAGTAAATGAATAAATGAAGAAGTCTGGCTTCCCCCACCCCAACCAGCCATGGCCACAGCCATGGACAGCCTTCCTGGAACAGTGCAAGGGACTTGGGCATCAGGGGGCGACAGCCCAGGAGTGGCCGCTCCACGGAACACCCAGGCAGGAAGAGCCATTCTGTGGCGGTGCTGTGAACAGCTGATTTCCCACGAAGAAGATTAATCTCCATGGTCACGGCAAAGCCTCTCTCCTGGCAAGCAGCTCTCGGAGGCTATTTTTGTTGTACATTCTAAACAATGAGCTCCAAAGAGACTTTGCTGCAGCATCCTTAATCCACAAATAGGAATCGAATGGAAGACACTGGGTTTTGAGGGAACCCCTTCTCTGTCCGTGTCCCTTCCGTTTATTTGAAATATTTTTTTTTAAAAAGGGAGAGCTCTTCATCACCACCTAATGTTCTTTTCTGCAGCTACAAAAGCGGGTTTACAGCAGGCTGAGAGATGGCTGACGTATGCCTTCCTGTTTACGGTGTTTACAGAAGGACAAACCCCAGGTTCCACAGGGCTGCAGCTGCCAGGTGCGTCACTGCTGGTGGAGGCACTGGGCAATGCATGCAGTCCAGAGCTAGCGCATCTCTCTCCTGGCAACGGGAGCAAAAGGCAGCAAGAAGCCGGGCTCCCGGGACACTTGGGGACGGCTGTCTGTGCATTCATGTGTGGTCTCGCTCACTCTTGACCTCACCTCTGCTTCTTGCACAGTAATCCTGATGCTGATCTGGCAATGGAGGAGGAGTCCTATTTGCACAGGGTGCGTGGCTAGGCAGGAAGAGTATTTCCCTGCATCCATCTCCCCACAATGTCATGTCGTGATCTTCCAGCGACTTCCCGTGACACAGAGCAATCATCTGACAAACGCAGCCCAGCCTAGCGGGGCCGGATATTATAGTTTTATATGCTGTTCAGAACAGGTAATGGACCTGGTTGGATCTGCCTTCCCATCAGAACAAAATAAGAATAATTTCTAAGTTTTTAAAATTAGCTCCACACTTTTCATGAAGAAATAACAACACTAATTCCAAACTCCAGTGGGCAAAGAATTTGAAGTACAAATTAACTCTCAATTTGCCCAACTTATATATTATAAAGATCACAAAATAAATCAATCAGAAAAGAAAGAAACTTAAAGCAAGGTCCATTCTTTGCCACAGCTACTGTGAGAAAGACCACTGTCAGCAAAGCAATGAGACTGTCCGTGTTCCAGGAAATGTCTCCATGGCCCTAAAGGGACACACTCGCGGTAGCTGAGACTTCAGTCACATCCACGTAGGATCAGGCTCCTTGAAAAGAAAAAGAGGCTGCAGGCTGACGAGTGGCAGGCAAGGAGAAAGGCCCTGACTACCTTGCGCGCTGTCTGGAGTCGAGGACCAAACACGATCAAGGGTGCTACACCGGCCTCTGTTACTGGATGAGGTCTGTGTGCACTCACTTCCCCCTCACTGCCTTCATCAGGAGAATGGGTCTCTTGCTGGAAACCAGAATTTCTTGGGTGAAAAACGTATCTGCAAGGTTCGGTTGAGGCCAGGTGTTGGTTGTTTGGTATCTCAAGCTCAGAGAGATGAGCTAGCCCTTGAAGGGAATGACATTGACCTGGCTTCAAATTCAGCTGCATCGAAGCAGCAAGCCACAGAGGTTAGCAACAAGGATGTCAGCGCGTGTGGATGGCATCTCTGGAGAAAGAACAGTTCAGCACGCTGACAAATGGAAGCTAAGCATTGTCCAGCTTCAGAAACCAGATCCCGGTAGGAGCTAAGCATTGTCCAGCTTCAGAAACCAGATCCCGGTAGGAGCTAAGCGTTGTCCAGCTACAGAAACCAGATCCCGGTAGGAGCTAAGCGTTGTCCAGCTACAGAAACCAGATCCCGGTAGGAGCTGATGTGTGGTATTACCATGATCCAATAAAAGACCTCTACTTTAAGAAAGAGAAACATCTGACGCCTCAAAAATAAAATGCTCATGGGCTGGTGTTGTGGCATAGTGTGTAAGGCCACTGCCTGTGACGACGGCATCCCTCATGGCCACCAGCTTAAGGCCTGGCTGTTCCTCTTCCCATCTAGCTCCCTGCTAATGGTCTGGGAAAAGCAGCGTAAGATGGTCCAAGTACTTGGGTCCCTGTCACCCATATGGGAATACGGATGATACGGATGAAGCACCTGGCTCCTGGCTACAGCCTGGCCCAGCCCTAGACATGGCCATCTAGAGGATGAACCAGCCGATGGAAGATTCTGTGTGTGTGTGTGTGTGTGTGTGTGTGTTTCCCTCTCTGTCTGTAACTCTACCTCTCAAATAAATAAATTTTTCAGAGATTTCAGACAGATAAATAAACAAATGTTTAAGAGAGACAGAGAGAAAGACAGGGAGATCTTCCATCTGCTGGTTCATTCCCCAAATGGCCACAGTGGCCTCAGCTGGGCTGATCTGAAGCCAGGAGCCAGGAGCTTCTTCCAGGTCTCCCATGTGGGTACAGGGCCCAAGCACGTGGGCCATCTTCCATTGCTTTCCCAGGCCATAGCAAAGAACTGGATCAGAAGAGGAACAACCAGGACTTTAGCCAGCACTCGTATGTCATGCCAGTGCCACAGGCAAAAGCTTAACCTACTATGCCACAGTGCTGGTCCCAATAAATAAATATTTAAAAAATAAAAATAAAAAGCTCATATTTTACACCCCCAAAAACCCACATCCATGTGGATAAAGTTTAATGCCAAAGGCAAGCTAATAATGTCCCCAAATGGTAAAGAGAATTTATAGCTTAAAGACATCAGAGAGCTCCTAATGCATAGGTCTATGGACTCAGTAGGCTGAACTTGGAAGAAATGGGCCGTTGTCCATCTTTACCATGAAAGAGACCATATCACTCCATTATTTGGCCCAATGCTTAGTCTACCTCCTTTTCCAATATATTCTCCTCTTGGACATAGCAGGCAGGCTAAACACTAAATACAGCAACTGATCAGTTAGCTTTGAAGACTGCTCTTTTTTTTTTTTTTTAAAGATTTATTTATTTGAAAGTCAGAGTTACAGAGAGGGGGAGAGAGAGGTCTTCCATCCACTGGTTCACTCCCCAAATGGCTGCAAAGGGCAGAGCTGCGCTGATCCAAAGCCAGGAGCCAGGAGCTTCTTCCGGGTCTCCCATGCGGGTGCAGGAGCCCAAGCTCCTGGGCCATCTTCCACTGCTTTCCCAGGCCATAGCAGAGAGCTGGATGGGAATTCGAGCAGTTGGGACTCGAACCAGCACTCATATGGGATGCCGGCATAGCGGGCAGCGGCTTTACACACGACACCACAGCGCTGGCCCCAAGGACCGCTGTTAAATCTTAGAGTCAGTCATTCAATGACGTCCATATGGCAAGAAAACACCAGAGGGAAAAATCGCTAAAGGAAAATGAGGTAACAAATAGTTGTGGCTGGCGCTGCGGCTCACAAGGCTAATCCTCCACCTGCGGCGCCAGCACACCAGGTTCTAGTCCCGGTCAGGGCGCCGGATTCTGTCCCGGTTGCCCCTCTTCCAGGCCAGCTCTCTGCTGTGGCCAGGGAGTGCAGTGGAGGATGGCCCAAGTGCTTGGGCCCTGCACCCACATGGGAGACCAGGATAAGCACCTGGCTCCTGCCTTCGGATCAGGGCGGTGCGCCAGCCGCAGGGGCCATTGGAGGGTGAACCAACGGAAAAAGGAAGACCTTTCTCTCTGTCTCTCTCTCTCACTGTCCATTCTGCCTGTAAAAAAAAAAAAAAGAAAGTGAGTTGTGAAATTCTATGCAAGAAGTACGGCATCGTCATTTAGAAAAAAAAAAGTAGGTTAAGGATATTTTAAGAAAGAACTTGATTTTAGTAACAGAATTTCCCCATCTTTCTTTCTGAAAATAGAAAGGAGTCTCACACTGAAATGGATATGTTCTTCCTCCAACATCAAGCTTTAGTCAAAATGTAAGTACCCTAACAAATTTGGAAGGTATATATTTAACTCACTGATTATGCAATTTTTAAAAAGATTTATTTCTTTATATTATTTTTTATTTGAAACTCAGAGTTACAGAGAGGGTGAAGGGGGGAAGGAGGCGGTGAGAGGAGGAGGGGGTGAGTGGGAGAGGAGGAGAGGGAGAGGGAGGTCTTCCACTGCTCATTCACTCCCCAGGTGGCCACAAAGGCCAGCACTGGGCCAGGCTGGAGCTAGAAGCTTCTTTCAGATCTCCCATGTGGGTGCAGAGGCCCAAACACAGGCCAACTTCCACTGCTTTCCTAGGCTACTAGCAGGGAGCGGAATGGAAGTGGAGCAGCCATGGCACAAATCGGTGCCCGTATGGGATGCCAATGTCACAGGTGGTGGCTTTACTCACTATGCCATAATGCCAGCCCCCAATTACACAATTCTCAAAGCTGTTGGCACTTTCAAAATACATGTTCCTGCCACAAGTAATATACCAGGGAACTTCAAAAAGCTTTTGCGAAATAAAATATAGGTTTATCTTTGGTGCAAAAATTTATGAAATCTATAAAGGCATTTTTCATGATACACTTATTTTTAAATGGACTTTTGAAGACCCTCATATGTATGGATTTCAATGTTTTTGGCAAAAAAAACCCTTTTCTTTTAATTCCATTTTTCGGTACTTTTTGAAGTCCACTCATGCTAAACATAGTACTAGGTAGCAATAGGATCCCAAATAAAACTCCATTTCTCAATAACGTCGTGATAAGCACATGAGCAATGAAATTGAGAAATAAACAGTGAACGGCTATTCAAAGAAGCTTACTGCTGAATTGATCTGACTTACGCACCACTAAATGCAAGCAAGTCAGAAACATCTCTGAAACAGACGGGCCTTTTACTCAATGATCTTCCTCCCTCACTGGTAAACCTGGGGTTAAGACATTAGTGCAACTAATTGTTTCCATCTGTTTGACATTCTAATCTGTTATAGCCCTGAACCAGCCCCACAGAAAACTGAACTCTGCAAGCTTCCTAGAACTTGTCAATAAGCACGTCATTAACTGGCTCATGTTTTAGCACATCCGAGCAGCCTAAAACGCTGAGCGTATTCCTCAAGGAACTGCCACTCTCCAGGGGTCAAATAAACAATGGAAGAGGCTGGGCATGGTTATAAAAATAGATTCCTTTTCTCCAGAAGAAATGAGGAAAAAATAGAGAAGGAGGGAAAAGAAACCAAGAAACAGCCAAGAAAAACAAAAAATCGTTGCAAAAGAAATTACAATGTAAAAAAGCATCATATTCTCTCCTCTCCTTCCTTCAGAATCATATTTTAAAGCAACTAAATTAACATTTTAAAAATGAAGTTTTCATATTATTTTTAAGACTTTTAGGTATTTACTTGAAAGAGCTATAGAAAAAGAGTTCCCATCTGCTGGTTCATTTCCCAAACGCCAAAGCCAGGAGCTGAGACTCAATCCAGATCTCCCAGGTGTACGTCGGGGGTCCACCTACTCGAGCCGTCACCTGCTGCCTCCCGGTATCTGCACGAGCAGGAAGCTGAAAGTAACAGCAGAGCCCGGTGTTTAACCCAGACGCACTGCGTGGGACTCAGGCACCTTAACCACTAGGCCAGAGGCCAAGCCTGCATCTGATATTTTTTTAATGGGCAGTCAAAATGGCATGCAGCACACAACGATTCTGCAGAGACATATTTCAGAATTATTTTTGGAAATTTTAATTTTAAATTAGCCACTTCTCTAAGTTGAATGTTCTCTTATATATGACAATAAGATTATGATTGAAGAGATATCAAAAAAAAAGAACAAGAGTTCCAGCCTCACGAGTTTGTAAACAATTTGTCACAGTTCCACTATTCACAGAAACAGCTTCAATTTTTTTTAAACAAACTATTTGGAGCCTTTACAAAAAGTATGCTGGGAACTGACTACAAATACCCACACAGTGTGGTGTACACTGGCAAATGTTTAATAATCAGTTCTGATTCGCAGCACTGCCTGCTCCCATGGTGTGAATACTCGAACCATAGCCAATTTGGAACTGCCAACGTGAGGTCACTTGGCTCACACATTTCCTGAAAGTCAAGGACAGGTTCTGAAGTAAGCACTTGGCCTAGCAGTTAAGATGCTCACATTCCACACTGGAGGGCCTGGGTTCGAGTGCCTGCTCAGCTCCAGCGCTAATGCACGTCTTGGGAGGCAGCAGGTGTCGCCTGAAGTACTTGGGTGCTTGCCATCCATCCATGCTGGAGATCTGGAGTGAGCTCCCCGCGCCTGGCTTCGGCCTGGCTCAGCCCAGGCTGTTGTGGGCATCTGGGGAGTGAACCAGTGAATGGCAGCTTACTCTCCCTGTCTCTTTCTCTCTGTGTGTGTGTCTCTGCCTTTCAAATTAAATGAACAAACAAAAATAATTTAAAAGAAAAAATAGATTCTCACAAGCCAGC
Source organism: Oryctolagus cuniculus (assembly GCF_964237555.1). Lineage (NCBI taxonomy): Eukaryota > Metazoa > Chordata > Mammalia > Lagomorpha > Leporidae > Oryctolagus > Oryctolagus cuniculus. Next base: position 123,689,959 of record NC_091439.1, on the reverse strand, counting down.
ACAAGTCTACTCCAACACACCACTGCACATGGAAACAATCTCTTGGGATAAATAGCTTTCAGTTTCACCACAGATTCTCCAAAAGGGGAAACTACGTTCTCAAAAATCTGGGGAATTCTCAAGCACAGAAATAGAGCTAGACTAGCCTTTACAATACCACTTTCTAAAAAATATTTCACTTGATGCTGAAAGAATCAAAAGAGGTTGGCTTGGTTGCGCTTTTACTTTTTTCTTGTGTAGTTATAAAGCTGTTTTTGTAAAGCATTGCACCATGATCAATTCTACTGGGGGAAGCAAAGGTCAACAGGACTTCAGAGATTTGTTTTGGTTTTAGCTAATTATTCTGGCAATTACTGATTCGCCAGATCATATCACCCTTTGCTCTAAAATCGGCTATAAAAATTCAATGAAGAAGTTTTACTTGAACCTATTAAGTACTTTTTTCTGGAATGTTTATCAGCAATACTATCAGGTATTCGAAATTTCTTGTTTTCTCCACAATGTTGACCCAAAAGATCATCTTTGAGATGGAAAAGACAATGTCATTTCTATGTCTATACACAAATTAATAACTAAAAATTCAAAGAAATTAGTTACTTAAGATTAGTAATGTGAAATGCATTGTTTTTACTATCCCAGGAGAAGCTGCCTATGAGCACCTTTAGATGCAAAAGAAAAATAAGATGAACTTTGACTTATTTAAGAAAATCTCAAGTGATCAGTTTTAAAATATATATATATATATTAGCTAAGATAGAGATTGTTTTAATGATAGTTTCATAACTTGAAATCTTTCTGTAGCTATTAGCCATCCAGAAAGACCAAGCATTATTTTTTTAAAAGTACTATAATAGCTACTGTCTACTTCAAATGCTTATCAGAATGCTTACGGTGTCAGAATATTTGTTTCTAGTTATTTTAGATAATTCAGCAGATTCTGCTGTCTTTAATTAATATTCTTATCAAGCAAAATAAGACAAAATGTAAAGACTTATCTAAGGGGTGAAGAATAAGCAGAGCTAAATGAGCTGCCACTGGAAGGGGAGAAGGCAGCGTGAATGGACCCGGTTCATACACAGTGATTCCGGCTCGGGTCTCAGCTGATTCCGACATTAGCATATTTGGTTGTGAGTTGTGTTTCAGAGCCATTTCCATGAAGAGTTCATTGCATAGCTTGGGAAGGTTTGTGGGCAGCATCAGGCTCCTTAAGGTGGAAGGTTCTTCAGGTTGCTGAAGGTGGCTGTGCAGAAAAGGATTTGATTCATCCTGCAAAGCTCCAGAGGGCAAAACCAGCATCAGGAACTGGAAGGTCCAGAGAGGGAGCATGCAGGAGAGCCGAAGCACAGACTCTTTCATTCAGAGCTATTGAAGGACAGAGAGGCGGTGAGGGGGGCCAGCGCTGTGGCCTAGCAGCTAAAGCTGCCACATGCAGCAACGGCATCCCATATGGGCGCTGGTTCGAGTCCCGGCTGCTCCACTTCCAATCCAGCTCTCTGCTGTGGCCTGGGAAAGCAGTAGAAGATGGCCCTAGTCCTTGGGCCCCTGCACCCACGTGGGAGACCCGGAAGAAGCTCCTGGCTCCTGGCTTTGGATCAGCCCAAGTCCAGCCACTGCAGCCATCTGGGGAGTGAACCAGCAGATGGAGATCTTTCTTTCTCTCTCTCTCTGCTTCTGTCTCTCTGTAACTCCGCCTTTCAAATAAATAAATAAATCCTTTAAAAAAAAAAAAAGAAGGAAAGAAAGACGGCTGCTGGGAAGCCTTTAGTTCCCCCACAAGCAGAAAGCTAAGAGGCACGCCCTAAAGTTGACAGGACAACCTCTGAAACATCTCGTTAACTCTATCAGAGAAGGGCCTACAACTCCTGTTTGACTGACTGTTGGGACTGAAGTGTCTAAGGTGGTGCTATATGTAATAGTTCTCAATAAAGGTCAGCTGACATTTTTTCCTTTTCTCTGAAACAGTGAGAAAACAGTTCACCAGTCACCTAAGACGTGATTACAAAAGCAGTGGAAAAACACTCGTCTATTGCTACCAACCAACTCTGTGCCCACGAATGAACAGCTCATCCATGCAAAACTAAGTACATAAGAGGATGAGTAAAAGTGATGTCATCAGAACCTGTGTGGGTGGAAAACATCAGTTAGAGCGTGGACAGATGCATTATAACAAGCAGATAAAGAGGTCACAGTGTTAACCACCTGCGACAAAACCAACAATGTAAACACTGTGAACCATCTCTTCCCAGAAGATCCTTGGAGCATTGTGTTTAAAGAGTTATTTGTTGGTTTGAAAGGTAGAGTTACAGAGAAGCAGAGAGAGAGAGAGAGACAGAATATTACTCTTAAATAGATAGTAAAAAAAAAAAAACACAAAGCCTTGAGTTCTTCTCCTATGGTTGGTTATTCCAACCAATTTAAGCACTCAAGTGACATGGGATCATTTTCAGGGCAGTTAAATGGCCTCAGATCTGAGACTCATTCTGTGTGCCAAACTGCATGACCAAAACCAGTATCTGCTAATGCATATAAAATCCGAGGCAGGGAGAATATTATAGAGTTTCCTGAAATATAACCCTAAAATGCTCCAGACTATTCAGAATGCAGTGTTTTGCTCATCTCATTTCTAAATTCTATATTTAAATTTTAAATATACATTAAATAATTATGCATGGCTTTATATTTTTAATGCACTTATGAATAAATTATGAGTAATCATGGATCCTCATAGAGTATCAGTATCATATTTTGTTTGTGGCTTCCTCATTAAAGTACTTTCAAGATTTTTACTGACTGCAATTATTCTAATTTTATCTGCCACTCAGTCTCATCCATTTTCTGCTACTCATTTATTTCTCTGGAGACTATGATGAGACCTTTAGAGAAATTTGTTTCTATGAAGAGAAGAAAGTAGTAACGTGAAAGGCAAAATCTCCCACAAGGTCAAGTAGATAACTAAACAGATAAACTTAGCCCCTAACAAAGACCTGAGATTTCTGAACATACAATACTTTTTATTAGTTTCTACTGTGTTCCAACTGTCCCTCCCCTTAGGGGTCCACTAATGGATCTCTATTACTTAAACATTCTACAGCCATTCAAAATTTAAAATATTGAAATATTTTGCTAAATAAAATATAAGGCACCTGACTTCAATGAAGAAATAGAGAATTACTATATTACTAAATATTAACTAATATTTAATTTCATGTGCTTCCAAAGTAAACATTAACACCAACATAAAATTTTATGCTGAACATTGTCATTGTTTTTGCTAATAAGTTTGTGATTGTTTTTTAGAAAACTTTTATTTATTTATTTATTTTTGACAGGCAGAGTTAGACAGTGAGAGAGAGAGAAAGAGAGAGAAAGAAAGGTCTTCCTTTTTCCGTTGGTTCACCCCCCCAAATGGCTGCCATGGCCAGCACACTGCGCTGATCGGAAGCCAAGAGCCAGGTGCTTCTCCTGGTCTCCCATGTGGGTGCAGGGCCCAAGCACTTGGGCCATCCTCCACTGCACTCCAGGGCAACAACAGAGAGCTAGACTGGAAGAGGAGCAACTGGGACAGAATCCAGAGCCCCAACCGGGACTAGAACCTGGGGTGCTGGCACCGCAGGCAGAGGATTAGCCTAGTGAGCCTCGGCGCCAGCCTAGAAAACTTTTATTTAATGAATATAAATTTCATAGGTGCAGCTTTTGGATTATGGCGGTTGAGATTCTTTTAAAACCATATAAGATTCCAACCTGGATGGCTTAAGATACCTTGTCAAAAAGATCCTTACTGAAACATTTCTTTGTGAAAAAAACAAAAACAAAAACAAAACAAAACAAAACAAAAAAACAAAGAACTGTCTGCTTTCAAACTTGATGATAAAAATCATTGAAAATATCAGTCTTATTTGAAAAGATTTTCTAATGGCTTAACAACTCAGAAAAAGATAAATAACCATACCCAAAGCTTAGCAAGAGAAAAGAATTTATTTTCTGGGGAGGCCATTTGGTGCAGCAGGTAAGTCATCTCTTGGGACAGTCACAACTCATATCAGAGTACCAGGTTCACGTCCCACCCCTCTGCTGTCAATCTAACTTCCAGTTAATGTGAACTCTAGGAGGCAGTAGATGATGGTTCAGTTGGGTCCCTACTACCAACATAGGAAACCTGGATTGAGTTTTTGGCTCCTGGTTTCAGCCTGGCCCAGGCTGTTGCAGGCATTTGAGGAATGAACCAGCAGATGGAAGATCTCTCTCTCTCTGTTTATCTCTTTCTTTCAAATAAAATGGAGATAAATAAAACCTTTAAAAACAACGTATTTAAAATGATGAGAAAAATTCCACGTGAACTTGCATAAAGCCAAGCCAAACAAACATAAACAAAAGCCTATATAGTTCTATCTGTATAGATACTTTCACCATGTATTTCAATTTCAAGATTAAGAAATGCTGTATTTTCTTCCAACAATGTCCCTTCAAGAATTTCATGGAAAATTCATGTTATGAAAAATTATACAAGGATTTCAAAAATTTTTGCACCAAAATAATCTTTTTTTTTTTTTTTTATTGACAGGCAGAGTTAGACAGTGAGAGAGAGAGACAGAGAGAAAGGTCTTCCTTCCATTGGTTCACCCCCCAAATGGCCGCCACGGCCAGCGCTGCACTGATCCGAAGCCAGGAGCCAGGTGCTTTTCCTGGTCTCCCATGGGGTGCAGGGCCCAAGCACCTGGGCCATCCTCCACTGCACTCCCTGGCCACAGCAGAGAGCTGGCCTGGAAGAGGAGCAACCAGGACAGAATCTGGCGCCCCAACCGGGACTAGAACCCAGGGTGCCAGCGCCGCAGGTGGAGGATTAGCCCAGTGAGCCGCAGCGCCGGCCTGACCCCCATCTCTTTCTATGTATAGTATATCCCATACTATAATCAACTCAAAATGAATCAAAGACTTAAATATCAGACCTGAAACTATGGAAATACTAGAAGAGAACAAGAGAAACACTTCAAAATGCCAAACAACTTATTGAATGAGACCCCTAAAAGCAAAGGCAACAAAAGCGAAAAGTAGACAAACGTGATTATATAAAACTAAGAAGTTTCACAGCAAAGTAAAAACAGACTGGGAGCCAGAGATGTGGCATAGCCAATAAAGCCTTTGCCTGCAATGCCGGCATCACATATGGGTACCAGTGCATATCCCGGCTGCCTCCCTTCCAGTCCAGTTCCCTGCTAATGGCTTGGGAAAAGTAACAGAAGATGGCCCAAGTATTTGTGTTCTTGCCACCCAGGTGGGAGACCCTAAAGAGACTCCTGGCTCCTGAATTTGGTCTGGCTCAGTCCTGGCTGTTGCAGCTACCTGGGGAGTAAACCAGTGGATGGAAGATTTCTCTCTCTCTCTCTCTCTCTCTCTGTTCTCCCATTCTATAATTCTTTCAAATAAATAAATAAATCTTTTTTTAAAAATCAACAGAGACAACTGACAGAAAGAAAACAGTTGCAAATTAGTCACCTGACAAAGGATTAATATCCAGAATATATAATAAACTCAAATAACAACAAAAATAAAAAATCCAGTTCAGAAATGAGCAAAAGGAGACGGGCATTGAGAGCAGCAGGTTAAGCCATGGCTTGGGCCCTCTGAATCCCATATTGAGTGCCTGGGATGAAGTCCCACCTCTGCTTCCAATCCAGCTTCCTGACAATACTGTGCGCCATGGGAGGCAGCAGGTAATGGTTCAGTCCCTGCCACCCATGTGGGAGACCTGGATGGAGTTCCTGGATCCTGGCTGTACCCTGCCCAGCCCTGGCTGTTGAAGATGATTGGGGAGGAGATTGAAGATCTATTTACCTTCCTCTCTGTCTGCCATTCTGCCTTTCAAATACATTTTAAAATAAGTAAATAAAATAAAAGAAGAAATGGGCAAAAGATACAAATATTTCCCAAAAGAAGAAATATCAGTGGCCCACAAATATATGCAAAAATGCTTAATACCACTAGCCACAAGGAAATGCAAAACAAAGCTAGGTGTAATTTCGTTCCTGCTGGAATAGCTAATATCAGAAAAAGACAAAAACTAACAAGTGCTGGTGAGTGTGTGAGAAAAGTGGGCCTTTGTACTCTGTGGGTAGGAATGTAAATTAGTAAATCATTATAGAAAACAGCATGGAGTTCCCTAAAACAGCTTTACCTCTTCTGGTTATATATCTGAAGGAAATGAAATTCGTGTAAGAAACAGGTACCAGCTGCAAACTGATGAAATCTTTACTTAATATATACTGAATTGATCTTCTGTATATAAAGATAATTGAAAATGTATCTTGATGTGAATGGAATGGGAGAGGGAGCGGGAGATGGGAGGGGTGCGAGTGGGAGGGAAATTATGGGGGGGGGAGCCAATGTAATCCATAAACTCTACTTTGGAAATTTATATTTACTAAATAAAAAAATAAATAAATCCTTTTTAAATAATAAATAAATAGCAAAAAAAAAAAAAAAAGAAGAAGAAGAAGAAGAAAGGAACCGGTACCAGCACAAGCACGTCCTCTGCAGTATGACTCACCACAGCCGAGATAAGGAGTCGACCTGGGTGTCTACCAGGGATGGGTGGGTAATGACAATGTGACAGACGCACACAGTAGAATATTGCTGAGCTATCAAAAAGAATGGAATTCTGACATCTGCAACGAAGTGGATGAAACTGGAGCTCACTGCATTAAGTGAAATAATACAGACACAGAAAGACAAGTACTGCATATTCGCCCTCCTATGCGGAAATCAAAAAGTCAATCTGCACTTATTCTTTTAAGAAAGAGATATATTTATTTATTTGAAAGGCAGAAATACACGGGGCGGGGCCGGGGCCGGGGGAGAATGAGTCTTCCATCTGCTGGTTTACTTCCCAAATGGCTACAATTGCAGGAGCTGGGCCAGTCCAAAGCCAGGAGCCAGGAGCTTCTTTGGGGTCTCCTACATGGGTGCAGGGGCCCAAGCACTTGGGCCATCTGCCACTACTTTCCCAGGCACATTAGCAGGCAGCTGGATTAGAAGTGGAGCTGCTGGGACTTGAACCGACGCCTATATGGGATGCCAACAAGGCAGGTGGCAGCTTATTAACCTTCTACATCACAGCACCAGCCCTGAAATTAGATTTTCATAGCTGGTGGGACTAGTAATTCAATGTAAGAAATTTTTCTGTTATCTTCTCCATAATTCCTATACATTCGTTATTTCAAACGAAGATGAAATAATCTTTTTCATTTCAAAAACACATAAGCCTATGGAATCTCATTAAATGAAAATATCAATTTTTGTAGAATTTCTGTTTTCACAAATTTTAAGTCTTCTGAATTCAATTTCCATTTATTCAAGTTCTGTCAATAACATACATCTTTCTTCACATAGGAGTTGCACCTTTTTTGTTAAGTCTATTTCTAGTTATACAATTGTGAAAGAACATTTTTCCACTTCTATATATAATTTATTGTTAGTACTATTTTTAAAAGCTGTTAACTTTTCTGTTGTGTCTTTTATTTTTTTCAAGTTCAAGGAAAATACCAAAATCAGCCAAAAGAAGATAGGAGCAAAGATTTAAAAAGCTAAAAGAAAAAAATTAATATTATTAAGAATTATGAAAAACAGTATAAAAGATAAATAATATGAATAATACAAAACAATAGAATAACTCTGTCATGCCTAAGAAACAAAGAGAGAAATAAAACAAATTTATATACTATTAAAAAAGGAAACAGGGCCATAGATATGGAAGTCTGGATACGTTTTTCTTATCATTATTAAACAAGAACCCAAAGTATGGAAAGCATTCAACTTCCAATTTTGAGGAATGCAGTTCTGCAACAAGAGAACCTTGCCACAGCACAGGATGCAGCCCTCCCCTTACGAGAAGTCTCCCTCTGCAGAGAAAACTGGGGGGCAAAGAGGCCAAGGAGAGAGGCTAAGCCTGGGGTAGCAGGAACTTTGGGGCTTAGGAGGGTCAAGTCCAATGAAGGACAGTGGAACCAGTGGCAACAATGGCTGTCTCCATGCCCCATTTGGCCGTCGCCACCCCCAGTTTGCCACCTCAGTGTGGCTGTATCTGCTCCTAATTAGCTTCAAACCCAAAGGTGCTATCAACAGAAAGTCCAGTACCTCTCCTGGTGGTTAAAAATCCAAGTTCTGACATCAGGCAGGTCAGATTTCTAACTGCCTCCCAACACTTGCTGGCTGTGAAACTCTGGGCAAGCCATGTATCCTCAGCTTCTTCAACTCTAATGTGACTCAGGGTCATAGCTTCTTTACAGGTGTTATGAGTGGAGAGCCCACAGAATGTCCCAGTTGAAGACTCTCTGTGTCCAGCCAGGCTGCTATCACCATATACCATATTTGGGGTAGCTTATAAACAGCACACATTCACTACTCACGGCCCAGATCAAAGCACTAGCAGATTCGGTGTTGGCTGAGGGTCCCCCTTCTGGTTTACAATTGGTGCTCTCTAGCCATGTCACCACATCATGGTAGAGGCAAAGAAGCTCTCTGGGGTCTCCTTTGTAAGACCACTAACCCCACTCAAAAGGGCTCCACCCTCATGATCCAATCACTGCCCAAAGGCCCCTATGTTAGCAAGCCAGGTAATTAGGTTTTCAACACATTTTGTGTTGGGAGAAGACAAATGAGTATGATAGCAAAACCCTAACCCATAGTTCCTCAAAACGTGACTATATCCGGTGAGAAGGCTGTTAAACATGTAATCAACATACAGTGATGCTGTCCAGAGGGGTGTTAAACCAATCTGACTGGAGCTTTTAAAGGATGAGGAAATTGGAACACAGAAAGTGATGCCCAGGCACAGAGAAAAGATGTAGGGATGCAGACAGAGGGCAGCTGTCCACAAACCAAAAAGAGAGCCCCCAGGAGAAACCAGACCTGCCAACACCTTGACCTTAAACTCCAGAACTGTAAGAAAATAAACTCCTGTTGTTTAAGCCACCCAGTCTACGGTATTTGTTATGGTAGCCTTAAGAAGTTAATAAAATAGAGTTTGGGGAAGATTTTTTTTAAACCTACTAAAAGAACTTAGAATAGTGGCTGGCATTTAATCGATCTTAAATTTATTTATTAAAGATTGAATTTTATTTACTAAATATTTATTGAAGTCATGTATTAAATAATAGATTTACTTAATAAATAAATGCCCAATAAAATTAGCTATTTGAAACGGCATTGGGATTGGAGGAGGGGAAGGGAGAGAAGAAGAGAGGAGCCACTGAGAATGGAATTTACTGTGTTCCTTGTGCCGGCTTTTCTGTTGACAACACCGCTAATTTCTATTGCTTGCTCCTTCTTATGATCCCCAAGGAGCCCCCAAAATGATCTAAACCCCAGGGATGCTCATGTTTTTCTAGCCAGGCCCTTTTAATTGGCCTTGAGTATCTTTGGTGGGCCAGGCCCCAGGGTTACAACAGGGCCAACCATGTCAACATAGACCTGGATCTTACTTTCTTGAAACAAAGCCTTCCAGCTCTTGGGCTCTGCATTCTGGGTTGGCCACACAACTTCAAGGTTTCACTGTTCCTCCTCATGGTGACCCAAAGGACTCTCCCAGAGTTGTGATGACAATGACACAGCATCACAATTGGGGCACACTGAAGGTTGCCTCACTTGCATTTTCACCAGAATGATACAAGAATATTTTTACAAAGTCTGCCTGTTCCTCAACACCATCACTGCCCACTAGAGCTTTGTTCAAGGGTGTCCATTTTCTGTATCTTTGACATTTGAGTACTTGCGATGCCGCCAGTGTGACCAAGGGACTGGATTTTTAGTTACATTTAATTTCAAGTAATTTAAACAGATGCATGTGGCTGCCACAGTTCTAACCCTTTATGTTTATGCATTTTTTTGTTATAATCTGGAAATTTGGAATTTAGCACTTTTATACAAATTGTCTGTGTGAGAGTCAAGTTTGAGGAATTTCAGTAGGAAATTTGGAAGTAGCACTGTGGGCACACCAGCATGAGCTGCAATTACATTTTGGAAAGAAAACTCATTGTTTTGCTGTAAGAAACAACTTTCCTTAGGGGAAAAATCAGAAGAGACTGCCAAACTATAAATGCTATTTAATCAACAGGAATTACAAAATGAATGGTGTCTTTTATAGAAAATATGGAATGCCTTCCTTACTCTCCATTATCAGTGGAAGAGATGACCAATCATGATGAGAAGCATTGACAGGGGTTACCTGAAATGCATCTGCATTCACAATCTAGGGCCGCAACATTAAAACTGGAGCAACAGTGGTCATTTTGGTCTGGTCAAAATGCCCACACATCCTCAAACGATGGCCCAAAATTGTCAACGGCCTCAGAGAAAACGCAAAATAAGAGGAGTTATAAAGGAAAGCCCAAATATGATGGAATAAGTAATTGGAAGAAACTCAAACTGAGATGGCATGGGAAAATGCCCCACTGTGAGAGTCATCATTATTGGTTCTAGAACACTACTAGGAAAATGGGGTTACCTGGCCTACAGGCTGGCTTGAGAGAGTTCCAAAAACTCAAGGACTGCACCTGCTCCAGAGGCAGCTGCAGCAGAACATTCGATTCATGGCCCCCTCCTGTAGCAAAATGGAGCTACATCACCGGAGTGCCAAGGCCGCCAAGTGCTGCCAAGCTGGCCTCTGCGTTAAGGAGATACATACGAGCCACCTCTTCTACATCCACAATCCCCAAAGTTTCTTTATGCTGAGTCATTGAAAACAACTTTACTATTCACCAGATTACCAAGCAAAGCAGGACTCGTGAGAGCATAAAGGGTCTCGGTGTTCTGAGATGCAGGAAATAGGTATAGCCTGGACCATCCTCTGCACAGAAGGACATGTGGTTACCTAGCAACACGGGGCATCTGGCAGCAAGGTTCAGGGGCACAGTCAGAGATGTCTCAGTCCCTTGTCCCCCTCTTTGTTACCCTTTGGATGTGTGTTTGCACTGATGAGTTCACCACCCAGTGACATCCTGCTGTAGCATTTTATTCTTTTATTATTGGGATGAGGTTGTCAGAGCTGAATGCATAAGATTTATGTCCTAATGAGATTTGCTGATGTCGTACATGAAAGAAGGAGCACATCCGTGTGTCCAGCCAACAGAGAAGGCCCAAGTCTTGGAGGGAACCTTCCAGTGCTCATCAGCCAGTGCCTGGCTGATGCCTCCCATCAGTGCCTCATATATCACGGAGGGAGACTCTGCAAGGAAAATATTTCCAGATCACAGAGACAGCAGCAGCAGTCGCATTTTCCAGCTGACTCCTTAGAGTTCTTGCAGCCTGGACGCTCACATGTGGCTCAGCGGGGAGCGTATAGGGAGGAAGTCTTATAAAGTGGACACGGCTTAAATACACACATTATTACAGAAGTTTACTCTTGTTTATTCCCACGATGCTCACAAGAATCATGACATCAAGTGGCATTTCTCCAAACCCTGAAAATCAGGACACTGCTCTAGAAATCATAGCTTAAAAGTACGGAGTGAATCATTGGGGGGATTCTGAAGCTTTTTTTGGGTTAATTTCTGCTGCAAATGAATACCTCGTATACATTTCTATGTTGTGAACACCTATACTGATCTAACTTCTTTTTTTTTATTTTTTTTTTTATTTTTTTTTATTTTTTGACAGGCAGAGTGGACAGTGAGAGAGAGAGACAGAGAGAAAGGTCTTCCTTTGCCGTTGGTTCACCCTCCAATGGCCGCCGCGGCCGGCGCGCTGCGGCCGGCGCACCGCGCTGATCCGATGGCAGGAGCCAGGAGCCAGGTGCTTTTCCTGGTCTCCCATGGGGTGCAGGGCCCAAGCACCTGGGCCATCCTCCACTGCACTCCCTGGCCACAGCAGAGGGCTGGCCTGGAAGAGGGGCAACCGGGACAGAATCCGGCGCCCCGACCGGGACTAGAACCCGGTGTGCCGGCGCCGCTAGGCGGAGGATTAGCCTACTGAGCCGCGGCGCCGGCTAACTTCTAGATTATTAAAGAGACACAGTTATTTTCTGTGAAGATGAAGACAAACTTCAAAACCACCATTCTCCCTGCCTCCCAGGGATTCCCCACTGGCAGAACGCTGGGAGCCTTTTGATTAAAGGTTTCACAGTATGTTGAAAACATGGAGGAGATTCGTAGAGAGTGGAAACAGAAAACACACACACGTCCGTGAGCAAGAATGGTGGTATAGAAGTCTTACATGAAGCTGTGCAAGCATAACTGAATAACTGCATTATACAAATGACAGGCCTTGAGCAAGGTGTTAAAATTTTAAAAATCTGAAAATCAGAGAAGTAAACCCTATAAGCAAGTGACTTGCATTTTGCTCACTCGTTGGGTTAATGAGTTAATCTGGGGAGTGCTTTAGTCCCCCTCATATTTCCATAGGTTCCCCTATCACCTTCAACAATCTTTTATCCAGAAGATTTTCTTATTCTTTTTAAAAATGTTTGTTATTTGTTTTCATTTTATTTGAAAGGAAGAGAGACAGAGAGATCTTCCATCCTCTAGATCATTCCTCAAATGCAACAGTCAGGGCTCAGCCAGGCTGAAGACAGGAACCCAGAAGTCAGTTCAGCTCTCCCATGTGGATAGCAGAGACCCAAATACCCTGCTGCCGCCAAGGGCACACATTAGCAAGAAGCTGGAACTAAGCAGAGGAGCCAAGACCCAAACCAGGAACTTAGCTATGGGTTGTTGGTGTCCCAAGCAGCATATTAGTCACTGCACACAAAACAGCTACCCCCTCTTACTCTTTCTTCTATTGATACTACCTAGATTTGATGTCAGCTGCTCCTCTTTTCTGATCAAACTGCTGCCCCAACCTCAATCTTTTCAAATATAGAAATTTCTAGCAGCAATTGAAAACACACAGCATCTCCTTAGTAACGGTATCTTGCTTTTATCACTAGTCTTTCTGACATCTGATGTGTAAGAAACACAGAAAGAATCTCTTGTCACAGAGATGAAAGTTTGAAACTGCAGGAAATCTTTAAAGTGATATGAGTCACATTTTACAAAAATTGCTCCAACAGACTTCTGCCACAACATATTGTTTCTTTTATGTGGATAAATTAGCAGTAGAAAGCACAGATGGCTGTTCTATGAATAATTTATATCTAGCAATTTAACTAGGAAGTGAATTTCTGTTGATTTATAAGTCAAAATTATAAACAACCAAGACATGGTCTATTATCCGTCCCTCAGTTAATTCCACCCTTTGTCCCTCCTCTTCTACCTCCCATCTCCTTTCACATGAGCTTTTTGCTGCCTTACCAAATTTTACACTTGGTTCAACCTAAGGTCATTTTTTGGCAACTACCAAAAAATGTGGGGTTTGTTTGTTTGTACTATTGTTGTTGTTAATATTGGGTGGGTTGGTGGGTTGCCTGGTTGGTTTTTCCAAATAGGATGCTAGACCATTTATCCAAAAGCAACTTCAATGAGCAAAATCAAATATTTCCCATTATTCCCCTTTTTCTAAGTCAGAATTCTACGAGGCAGATTGTCTGAAGGCTTGAGCCTCTTCGTGACTACAAATCAGACACCTCTCAAAACAACACTTGGTTTTTGTTTTTTTAAGATTTATTTATGTGAAGGCAGAGTTAGAGAGAAAGAGAGAGAGAGCGCGCGTGCACTTCCATCCACTGCTTCACTCCCCAAATGACCTGCAACAGCCAGGTCTGGACCATCCTAAAGCCAGGAGTCAGGAGCTTCTTCTGGGTCTCCCACGTGGGTGCAGGGGCCCAAGCACTTGGGCCATTTCTGCTGCCTTCCCAGGCACATTAGCAGGGAGCTGGATGGGAAGTGGAGCAGCCGGGACTCAAACCAGTGCCCATGTGGGATGCCAGTACTGCAGAAAGCAGCTTAACCCACTACACCACAGCGTCTGTCCTAACACTCAGGCTTTTAAAATACTGGGGCTGGTGCTGTGACGCTGCATGTTAACACCCTGGCCTGAAGCGCCGGCATCCCATATGGGTGCCAGTTCTAGTCCCGGCTGATCCTCTTCTGATCCAGCTCTCTGCTATGGTCTGGGATAGCAGTAGAAGATGGCCCAAGTCCTTGGGCCCCTGCACCCATGTGAGAGACCTGGAAGAAGCTCCTGGCTTCAGATTGGCGCAGCACCAGCTATTGCAGCCAATTGGGGAGTGAACCAGTAGATGGAAGACCTCTTTCTCTGTCTCTACTTCTCTCTCTGTAACTCTGTCTTTCAAATAAATAAATAAATCTTTAAAAAAAAAATACAAGGACTGGGAGATTGGATTAAGGTGGAGGAGTAAGGAGGGAGCCTACTGCTATAGTTTTTAAAAACATGGCGTGCAGTGTCAGGGAAAAGTTAGGGAGAAAACAGGAGAGGAAATAACACAAATTGGAGTAACACAGTGGAGGGCGTAGATACCCACAGCTCAGGACCCCAGCAGCCAAGAGCTTCCACACCAGCATTGGAAAGTGAGGTGAGACCAGACTGTAGCAGCCCAAACCACTGGCAATAAAGCTGCAGGAAGAGCATGGAGGGAATCCAGCTTGGAGCCCTGTGGGAGATAATGTAACTGCCAAACTAGAGGAGAAAAAAAGGGGGGACACGTTTCTCTCCACCTGATCACCCTGCAATGCTGTCCCCATAACAAGCTGATAGACAGCGGGTGCCATTTTGGACATAAGTAACAGCTGTGCCAGCTTCTGTCTGTGTCCAGCAGCCAGACAAGTGGAAAACTCCTGAGTCTGGTGGGGTGAACTAACAAGGGACTGGGTGCTTGTGACTGTGGGAGGCTTGCGTGCCAGGACTGTGAAAACACTGAGGCTGCGTGGGAGGGCTCAGGGTGTGGCTGGGGCTTTGGGCAGTCACTGTGGGAGGCTCCACATGCTCAGAGCTCCCTGGTTTCCTGGTGAGGGACATTGCTGCAGAATCTGTGCTCCCACCAAGGATTGCACAGATCCTTTGTGTGGTCCTTGTGGCAGTGCAGATGAATATTCTACCCACTGGGGGTAGCATCCAGGCACTGGTCTCCTTTGAGGAGAGGGGTTGAGCAGAGTTTATGCCAACAGAGCAGAACAAACCTCCCCTCTGATAAAAGTTAGAAAAAAAGAGGAGATTTACCAGGCCCACTTGGGTGTGTCACCTTAGACACTGCCTTCACCCTGGAGCCCCAAACAGAGCTCCCTGGCCAAACCCACCTCAAGCCTCTAGGTATTCACTATAAAAAAAGAAAGAAAAACCACTCCACTAATTCACAGAGGCATAATCCAAAGATAAAACCTGTCACAGCGAAAAAAAAAAAAAAAACAAAGAAGAAACCAACGAGTATCTCCACAAATGCCAAATAATAAATGCACCAATTCAAGAAACAAGAATATGGAAAACAACATGATGCCCCCAAAACAATACAACACTTCAATATCAGATTGTGAAGATGAAGATTGAAGAAACAGCAGCAATGGAATTCAAAACATTGATCATAGGATTACTTAGAAGTAATCAGAAGCAAATGCACAGACTAATGAAATCCTTACTTGATACGAAAGAAAATTTCTCCCACAAAATTCAGATTTTTTTTAGACAGTGAGAGAGAGAGACAGAGGGAAAGGTCTTCCTTCCGTTGGTTCACCCCCCAAATGGCTGCTATGGCTGGCGCGCTGCTGCCGGAGTGCTGTGCCGATCCGAAGCCAGGAGCCAGGTACTTCTCCTGGTCTCCCATGCGGGTGCAGGGCCCAAGGACCTGGGCCATCCTCCACTGCCTTCCCAGGCCACAGCAGAGAGCTGGACTGGAAGAGGAGCAACCAGGACAGAATCCGACGCCCCATCCAGGACTAGAACCTGGGGTGCCGGCACCACAGGCAGAGGATTAGCCTAGTGAGCCATGGCGCCAGCCCCAAAATTCAGATCTTTAAGAGAAATCAAGGGGCCGGCACCATGGCTCACTTGGTTAATCTTCTGCCTGCAGTGTTGGCATCCCATATGGGTGCCAGGTTCTAGTCAAGGTTGCTCCTCTTCCAGTCCAGCTCTCTGCTGTGGCACCGGGAGGGCAGGGGAGGATGGAGGGCAGTGGAGGATGGCCTAAGTGCTTGGGCCCCACACCCGCATGGGAGACCAGGAGGAAGCACCTGGCTCCTGGCTTTGGATCAGCACAGCTGCCACTTGGGGAGTGAACCAACGAAAGGAAGACCTTTCTCTCTGCCTCTCTCTTTCACTGTCTATAACTCTACCTGTCAAATAAATAAAAAGTTTTTTTAAAAAGGAGAAATCAAAATGAAATACTAGAAATGAAAAATTCAATAGAACCAATACAAAATGAAGTGGAAAGCCTTAACAACAGAATCAATGAAGCAGAAGAAAGAATTATCCAACACAGAAGACACATGCAGGAAATTATACAGTTACATGAAAAACAAGAAGAAGAAACTAGAAAATAAACAACACTGTAGGAATCTAGAGGATACTATCAAATGACCCAATATACGGGTCCTAGGAGTTCCTGAAGGTGTAGAAAGTGAGAAATGATTAGAAGGCCTTTTTAGTGAAATAATAACAGAAAACTTCCCTAATTTGGAGAAATAAAGGGCATCCAAGTAAAGGAAGCACATAGAACTCCTAATAGACATGACCAGAAAAGATCTTCACCATGACACACTGTAATCAAACTCCCCACAGTAAAACAAATAAGATTCTAAAATGTGCACAAGAGAAATGCCATTCAACATGGATTAAAGATCTAACTCTATGACCAAACACCATCAAATTATTAGAGAACATCAGAGAAACCCTGCAAGATATTGGCACAGGCAAAACACTTCTTGGAAAAGACCCCAGAAGCACAAGCAATCAAAGCCAAAATTAATAAATGGGATCATATCAATTTGAAAAGCTTCTGTATGCAAAAGAAACACTCGGGAAAGTGAAGAGGCAACCAAAAGATCGAGAGAAATTATTTGCAAACTATGCAACTGATAAAGGATTAATAACCAGAATATATAAAGAGATCAAGAAACTCAACAACAATAAAACAAATAACCCAGTTAAGAAATGGGCAAGGCCGGCGCCGTGGCTCAATAGGCTAATCCTCCACCTTGCGGCGCCGGCACACCGGGTTCTAGTCCCGGTCGGGGCGCCGGATTCTGTCCCGGTTGCCCCTCTTCCAGGCCAGCTCTCTGCTATGGCCAGGGAGTGCAGTGGAGGATGGCCCAGGTGCTTGGGCCCTGCACCCCATGGGAGACCAGGAAAAGCACCTGGATCCTGGCTCCTGCCATCGGATCAGCGCGGTGCGCCGGCTGCAGCGGCGGCCATTGGAGGGTGAACCAACGGCAAAGGAAGACCTTTCTCTCTCTGTCTCTCTCTCTCACTGTCCACTCTGCCTGTCAAAAAAAAAAATAAATAAATAAAAAATAAAAAAAAAAAAAAAAAAAAGAAATGGGCAAAGGACTTAAACAGACAATTTTCGGAAGAGGAAATCCAAATGGCCAACAGACATATGAAGAGATAACTAGCCGTAAGGGAAATGCAAATCAAAACCACAATGAGGTTTCACATCACCCCAGTTAGAATGGCTCTCATACAGAAATCAACAAACAACAAATGCTGTCAAGGATGTGGGGGAAAAGGTACCCTAATCCACTGTTGGTGGGAATGTTAACTGGTAAAGCCATTGTGGAAGACAGTGTGGAGAAATACCTCAGAAATATGAATATAGACCTACCATATGACCCAGCCATCCATCTTCTTGGAATTTACCCAAGGGAAATGAAATCAGCAAATGAACAAGTTATCTGCACCCCCATGTTTATTGCAGCTCAATTTACAATAGCTAAGACATGGAATCAACCATAACGCCTGTCAACTGAAGACTAGATAAAGAAATTATGGAACAGGTACACCATAGAATACTACACAGTGGTAAAAAAAAAAAAAAAAAAAAAAGAAATCCAGTCATTTTCAAAAAAAAAAATGAATGAATCTGGAAAACATCATACTTAGTGATATAAGCCAGTCCCGAAGGGACAAATACCATATATTCTCCCTGACCTGTGATAACTAATAGAGCACTTAAAAGTCAATCTGTAGAAGTGAAACTGACACTTTGTAAAGCAGTAACTTGAACAGCCCTTGTTTTGACTGTTGATGAATAGTTTTTTTATACTATTTGTTGAACTATTTATTTAACATAGAGTTAAACATATATATATATATTTAAAGTCAATTGAAAATAGATCTCAGTCAAAAATAAGAGTGGGAATAAGAGAGGGAGGAGGAAGAGAGGTGGGAATATGGGTGGAAGGGTGGGCAGAGTGGGAAGAATCACCATGTTCCTAAAGTTATGAGTATGAGGTTTATGAAGTTTGTAACTGTAAAGCTGTATAGTTCTGCATACATCCCTATGGACTTATTTCTAATGGTACAGTTTAAAAATTTGACCGAGACTCCAAATCCCCTTAAGCTGGGTGGTAAAAATACCATCCTAAGTTTTAAAGTTTTCATATTCATGGGATTAGGTGTTTAGTGATAATAACAGAATTAAAAAGGAGTGAATGCTCCAATGTGGAAGCAGTCCACACAGCATACTTATAGAATGACAATAGCTTTAAGTAGCACTCTGACCTCAGAATCGGCCCTTAAGGCATTCTGTTCTGGCTGAAAAGCCCATGAGAGCATTTCAG
The DNA here is from genome assembly GCF_964237555.1 of Oryctolagus cuniculus. Taxonomy (NCBI): domain Eukaryota; kingdom Metazoa; phylum Chordata; class Mammalia; order Lagomorpha; family Leporidae; genus Oryctolagus; species Oryctolagus cuniculus. Next base: position 123,671,303 of record NC_091439.1, on the reverse strand, counting down.
GAATGGAAAGCCAAGACAGTGTGGCAAAAAAAAAAAAAAAAAAAAAATCCTACATGAAGGATCTCTGTAAGTGAGACCCCAGTGGAAAGAAGTGGCCATCAAAGAAGAATGTACGTTTCTCTGAAGGGAGCAGAGAACTACCACTTTGCTTATGGCCCTGTCTAAATACTGATGGAGTTTGTGGATTCAAAAGGCTTCCATAGCCTAGGCAGCTCGTGTCAAAAGCCTCAGGTGATCACTGACATCATATGTGAAAGTGTCAATTGTTAAATTAACAATAAGACAAGTGCTTGGGCTCCTGCACCCTCATGGGAGACCAGGAGGAAGCACCTGGCTCCTGCCTTCGGATCATCGCAGTGCCGGCCGTAGTGGCCATTTTGGGGGTGAACCAACGGAAGAAAGACCTTTCTCTCTGTCTCTCTCTCTCTCTCACTGTCTAACTCTGCCTGTCAAATAAAAACTAATTTAAAAAATTAACAACAAGAGTCACTGTGCACTAACTTCCCATGTAGGACCTCTGTCCTCAAAGAGTTGTATTATAACTATGTCTAAGTGCTCCCAAAAGATGTATCATTCTTGGGTGCTTTGATAAAGTTAATTTTCTTAAAAAAAAAAAAAAAGAAGAAGAAGAAGAAGAACTGAAATTAACTTCAAGATACAATGACTTTGAACAGCCACTGTATGGACTGTTGAGCAACAGTTTTTGTGTGTGTGTGTGCTAATTGTTGAACTCTTAGTGTAGAGTTGGTCTTCTGTGTACAAAGTTATACAAAAATGGATCTTAGTGGAGAATGGGACTGCAAATGGAAGAGGAAGAGGAAGGAGGAGGAGGGACGGGAGTGGGAGGGCGGCTCTGGTGGGAAGAATCACTCTATTCCTAAAGTTGTAGTCATGAAATGCATGAAGCTTGTATTCCTTAAATAAAAGGTTTATTGGAGGGGAAAACACACACAAGGACTCATCAGTCAGGATTGCTTTGCCTCACTCTGCATTTGCACCAGGCTGCTGGACTTCAACGACCAGCATTTACTAAGGATCTTTACCTCTGTTTTTGGCCACTGGTGCCCATCCTTTGAGAAAGCACTTCCTGAAAATCTCTCATAAACTCCACCATTCACGAATCCCAAGAAATCCAAAATCTATTCCATGTACTCTCCCAGTCACACATACTGGCATACACCTTAACAATTTTAATACATGTTACCCTTAAAGTCAGGATGAACCCACCGACCTCAATAGAATATTCCATCTTTTTAAAACCAATTCCACAAGAGTACTTCCTGAGGAATCATGAGAAAATTCAATTAAAAAATAAGTTTATTTGGTGCAAAAAATTTGAAATCCCCAGATAGTTTTTTGATACTATGCATTTCCATGAACTGTCTGAAGATCCCTTTTATGTCTGGAGTTCAAAATTTTTGCACCAAAATCAGTATCTTTTAATTTGATTTTCTACAAATTTTTTGAAATACCTTTTTATTTTAGCAATTTTGTGACACTTGCCATGTTTTAAATTACCCGTTTGACTTCCTCACCAATTTGCAGGCTCCATTGGAGCAGGGGCTATAATTGCATTGTTCATTATTAGTCTTGTTAGTCTCCTCACAGTGACAATGACACAGAAGACACTCAGTAAAAACCTACTGATGAACCGAATCAGTGGGAGGGGACATGACTCAGCATCATGGTGTCTCCAATGATGAACTGAATCGGTGGACAGGGACATGATTCAGCACCATGGTGTCTCCAATGATGAACCGAATCAGTGGGGGGGACATGATTCAGCACCATGGTGTCTCCAATGATGAACCGAATCAGGGGAAGGGGACATGATTCAGCACCATGGTGTCCCCAAGGAAGGACAAGTGTACAGTTGTTTCCATGGCTCCTGCCTCAGAGGCTTCTTTGAACTCCCAATTAAACCTGTGCTTTTTCTAGGCCAAAACATGTGGGGTGGGGTATGGGAAGGGGTGAACAGGTATTTGTCACAGAGAGTAAGCCACCACTCAGGGACACCCACACTCCATTTCAGAGTGCCTGGGTTCGAGATCTGGTTCCACTCTCCATCCCAGCTTCCCACCAACGTGCACCCTGGGAGGCTTAAGTACGTAGGTCCCTGCCACCCACATGAGAGCCCTGGATTAAGTTCCTGGCCTCTGGATTTGGCTTTCCCTAGTAAACCAACACGTGGGACACTTTCTCTCTCTCTCTCTCTTTCTCTCCTTCCCTCCCTCCCACTCTATCTCCCGCCCCCAATCTGCAATAAGTATCTTAGAGTGATTCACAGCCCCCCAGCCTCTCCCTGGTTCACACTTCGCCCTCAAGCTGTAGCAAACCATTTGTCCCTTGTCATCCACACCTTGCTCTGTCTCACTTCCACTGCGCTGCATCATGTTCCTTCCCCGAGAGAGGCCCTGTTCCCCTTCTTCCCCCAGAAAAGGTTACTCGTCTTCCGGAGCTCAGCTCAGACATCAGCTCCTCCAGGAAACCTTCCCAGAATTCTCTCCATATTCCACTCTTTGCTCCCAGATGGTCCCATGTCTTTCCTCCACGATACCCAAGGCATGATGCTAACTATCACGGCAGATATTGGGTCGCTGTGAATCTGTATGTTGGCCTGTCCTTTTTCAGACAGAATGGCCTCATGAGTCAGAGCCATGCTCTCCCCTTTCATCTTTGTATCTCCAGGGTCCAACAGACAGCCTGAATTACTAACAAGTGCCTGGCCCAAAGGGTTTCTATTTAATGTTTTCCCTACCCCCAGGCCCTTAGAAAATTATAAACTCAGGTGAGATTCAGGACCTAGGTGCCAGCAGAATAGAGCTGACTCATCCAGGAGCCAGGTCCTAAATAAAGATGCCTGAAAATGGTACTTCAATGACATCTGAAGCAGACATGTGAAGCTTTTGCTGGACTGGAATCAATTTCCCCTTGTTGAGTGACTGCATTGTGACTTCCTCACCCTTGGTCCATATGACCCAGGACTGCCCGACCAATGTTCTCCTCCTCTCTGACTATAACAGCTGTTTCAGAATCAAGCATGTGATGCACACCACACCAATAAAACTCAACTAAGGATGTTCATGGGAACATATTCTTCTAGGAGAAATGCTTGTGTGAGAAAGGAGTTGGTAACACAGAGAACCGGAGTTCTCAAGGCCAAGGCCTTCAAGAACTGCACTCTGGATCCAGCCATGCCTTCAGCTAGTTCTTTCCCGGCACTTTTCATTTCTGTGAGCCATTATACTTACTTTTTTCTCTAGTGGTAGAATGTCTGTCACTTGCTATAAGAATTCCAATACAACATCCAACTTACATAATCACTTGAGCTATGAAACTCCATAACTAATCCCACTTTGAATTCCAAAAGTAGTAGAGAGAGGATGGCATTGTGGGCTAAGCCACCACTTGGATGCCCACATCCTGTATCAGAGTGCTGGTTCAAATCCTGTCTACCGATCTTCCAATACAGCTCCCTGCCAATGAACCTGGGAAAGCAGCAGAAGGTGGCCCAAGTACTTAGACCCCTGCCACCCACATGGGAGACCTGAATGAATTCTTGGTTCTTGGTTTCAGCGCAGCCCAGCCCTGGCTGTTGTGGCCATCTGTGGAGTGAACCAGCAGATGGAAAATCCCACTCTATCTCTCTCTATCACTCTGTCTTTCAAATAAATAAATGAATCTTATTTTTACAAAGTAGTACTGAATAATAACTAGTGAAGGTTTCAATTTTTCCTGAAGTCTAAACAAACTGTATTTTTAATCCCTGAATTTCTCTAGAGAACTACTTCACTTGAAGTACAAAACAGGACCATTCTATAAATTATTAAAATTACTTTTACATTGGCAGTCTCTAAAACAGACTAAATAGGAAACTGGCCAGGCCCTGCACAAGTCTGGTCCAATACTATGTAATGTTATTCTCTAAACGTGTTATGATAAGAAACAGACGAAATGTCTGGGACATTTCAAGCAAAATAAAAGCATCAGACACTACCCTGAGGGATGAAGTTACAAAACTCCCAGATACAAGGTGGGACCTTTTGTGATGTGTGTAACTATAGGCACCTGTACCACAAAGTCTTCAGAACCCGCTGGCTTAATATCTTTCCTCTTTGACATCCCTGTACAGAGGGATGGGGGCCTAGACTAGGGGCAGAGCAGGGCCTCTCGTCTCAGGTTAGGAAAGCAGTCAGTAGTTGAATTGGTTTACTCAGAAAACAAGCTGGTAATGCTTAGGCTACTGGTAAACTGTAGAGAAATAAAGATAGTAATTCTGGTAAACCTTGCCTATAGCACACACAGGTTAAGGAAATAAGTAGAAAAAATAACATATTTATATCATGCTTTTCAAGTGTTTTCAATATGTTATTTTCTTATTTGATCATCACTGTCCTTCCACAGGCCTGTGATGGTACAGACCTGGAATTAACAATCAGACCAGAGAGACAAGAAAGGGAAAACCACGGGGCATGACTTGTTCAAGATCACTTTCCTGGCAAGCTGCAGTACCAGAATCCAGATTTCTATCCCCAAAATAGATGCTCTTGCTATACCAGGTTGTTGTTCTAAAAATGCCAAGTGTCCACACAACTGGAAAGCATTTACTTTGGCTCTACACAAAGCGTCCTGTTTACTTGTGAGATGCAAATACTAACTTCTACCATATGTTGCACTGCATAACCAAGGCTACAAAACCGAAGAACGCGGTGGAAACTTAGGTTTCAGAAAAAGTCACAGAGCTCATTTCACTTTGGAAGAAAGAATATCACATGAGAGAACACAACTGTTTTCTTTCGAGGACAAAAGCCAGGTGGCCAGCTTAATTCTTACGACAATTGGGAAAAAAAAAAAAAAAAAAAAACACGAAATAGCTGATAAATAGATCTCTTCTGGACACACTGAAAGGGACAAAAAGAAGTGGGATGTTTTGTACTTGTGGATATAGGTTAGCAGTGTAGATAATCATAGGGCTTGCAAAATTAGGACAGATGGTCTGAAGTAGATTATTAAAGCTTTCTCTTTAGTCCAAAGATTTATTTGAAAACAGATTTTTCTGTGTCTAAAATGATTCTGCAAACCACGGTCCATGGGTCGACCACCTGCTTTTCTGAATAAAGTTTTATTGGGTCACAACTACACCAGTACATAAGTTCTTAATGTTAGAACAAAAAATTTAACAATCATAACTTTTCCCATTGATTATTAAGGTTACTCTGCACAGTTCCTATGTGACAAAGTTGTTTTTACGGTCGCACATTGCCATGCAGAGCAGAATTTGCTTATATAAATATATATAAGCATAAATCTGGCTTGTAAACCACTTACAAAAATGTTTTTTCAATTGCAATTGTGACCCACTAAGTGGATGAGGAAATCAATTTAGTGATGCGAAGAGGAATTTTTTAAAATAAATTAGGAAAAAGAAGGAAAGGGAAGGGAAGGAGGGAAAGTAGAAGAAAAAAGAGACAAAGGGAAAGATCAAAGTGCAGCTTTGTGAGGACTTGTACCCAGTGTGTGTGTGTGTGTGTGTGTGTGTGTGTGTGTGTTGGGGAATGCTGTGAAATAAAATGTATTTTTTGCACAAAGGCATCAAAGTAAGTTTGAAAGTCACTGAGCTAAGAATTGTGTACACACAAAGAGGCTCAAGGACTGAGCCCTAGAGTCCCTAAAATCTTGAGTTTGGGTGGTGAGGAGAAACTATCAGAGAAAGCAGAGAACCAGCCAAGAGGTAGGAAGAGAACCTGGAAGGAAACCAAGTGAACCCCTGTTTCAAGAAGGAAGAATGACCAACAGGGTCCACTAGAACCCAGGTACTGTAGTGAGAACTGTAATCACTCTCTTAGAATGACGATGATGCTAGTGCTAAAAAAAGAAACCTGTAATATCCTAAATTCAATTATAACAGCAGGAGGACGGAGGAAGAGTTAAGAGAGCAGCTCTGGGCAATCCGGAAGGATGTATGAGTAAGCTGAAACCTTGATTTAAGTCCATCTGGGCCAACCAATGTCAATCTCAAGAGTTCTGGTTTAACAACACTCTTTAATGGAATAGTAAGAGCAAAAGCCCTGTTGGGATTGATTCAAGTCAGGAAGGAAAGTGCAAACTCAGAAACAAAGGGTGAGCAGTATAATGACACATCAGTACTTCACATGTACAAGATACATAACAAATTAAATAAATGTCAGAACACTTAGTGTAATCGGGCAGAAAACCTGAGGGTTCTTGTCTAGCGTGTTTGCCAATGGAAACATCCAGATAATAGTTAGAGCTGTAAGCAGAGAGGAATTTATTTGGGTTAGCCACGCCAAGAGCAAGGTGGTCTCATGACCAAAAACCAGGCTTTCCAAACAACCAGGAGTTACAAGTTTTTTAAGGCTTCCTTCCAGCAAGTTAAACATTTTTCAAAGGTTGTGAAGAAGCTCTTGAACAGCTTATGTGTATATGAAAAACAAGGCAGGTACGTGGGCCTGCTGGATAATACGGCACACTACATGCGTCCCATGCAGCGTGGAGGTAGGGGTGGAGATGTAGCTTTGTAATGGGGGATGGGGGCTTTCTATATCAGAAAGGTGAAGGGGAGGACTGACCGCTGCTCTCCTCTCGGGCAGAACCTTAACTCAGCTTCCACTGTGTCGTGTGTTCACAGCTCCTTATCAAGGGGAGCTCACCCTGGGGAATGTCTTCATCTAACCCAACTGTGTGTGACCTGGGACCACCTCAAAGACCCCTGGCTGACTTTAACCAGGATTAACACCGAGTTAGGTTTTTCGCTTTGACAGAAGTATAAATAGTACGATCTGTGGAATACAAAATATGTTACTATTAAGGTGTAAATTATGCTCTGCTTCCTTTCTATACCTTTTTATGGAATCCCAGAACTAAAATGGTGCATAAGAGGTCACGCAATTTATATCCTAAGAATCACACTCAGTTACTATATGGAAACTTTTCTGTTTTCCAGAATTTTAGTACTGTTTTAAATCGTGTATAATGATTTTCCAATGTTTAAGTAACCTAGAACATGCTCCATTAATAAATTAATTTCACATCTGCTCTTATAAACCCCATTTCAAGCTTTCATTCTTTCCCCTGCTGCTTCTCTACACTCTTGTCCAAGATCTGCTTTCTTTTGCAGCCTGAGAGACATTAGTATTTCAACTCTCTCAAAAAAGCCACCATGTGCAAAATCATGGTTCCCTTTCATTTCATTGGAGCTATAAAATTTACTGAAACTTTTGCTTTTCTGCCTTTTTCCTATAGTTTTGGCGACCACCTGTGAAGATCCTTTGTTATCACACACTCAGCTACCAGGTGCTAATGCAGCTCCTGTTTCTGCTGGTGGCCTGGCTTCTGGCTGATTCTCTCTTCCTTGCTTCCAGGATCTCACCTCCATCAAGAGTTTATTGAATGCAGTGTTGCACACAACATGTCCCAGGTGTCTGCTGTGTCCCATATTAGTGTTCAGCATTCCATCGAGCTGTTTGGATGCTAGAAGTCAGACAGCAAAAGGAAGAGATAACCTGACATTTGGTATTAGAATGAGGCACATGAAATGTGTAGGTCATGACGCATGGTCAAATACAAGGTGGTATTCAAAAGACTCATGGAAAATGCATATTATGAAAAAAACTATACAAGGATCTCATTTTTTTCAGCATCAAAATAAACATATATTTAAATTCCATTTTCCACAACCTTTTTGGAGTCCCTCACACAGGCAGTTTCATGTGGTTCAGCCATAAGTTCTTGAAAAATCTGCATGTCCTCCATGGCTGTTCATTGAACACTTTCTGTGATTCACCTCGATTTGCGAACTTCCAACAAACTGTTTCTTTAATACTGCCTTTCACATCACACATAAAATTTATAGCTTAAATGTGTGCTAAATGCTTACTATACAAGGCACTGGATTCAATATTGAAAATTCACAGTTGGAAACTCAGATGTGACCTTGGATCTTTACTACCTGGCAAGGGACTAAATGTTAGAACAATCCCGAAAATATTTATTGAATTAAAATTGAAATAAAAGTTATGAAAAACCATATAGAAGTACTGCAAAGAGTTTATGGAAAATGAAATTAGAAGAAATGCTTATTTTGATTCAAAATAATTTTGAGGGGCTGGCGCTGTGGCATAATAGCTTAAGCCTCCTATTATGCCAGTATCCCATATTGGCGCCAGTTCAAGTCCTGGCTTCTCCATTTCCAATCCAGTTCCCTGTTGATGGCCTAGGAAAGCAGTGGAATATGGCCCAAGTGCTTGGGCCCTGTACCCATGTGGGAGACCTGGAAGAAGCTCCTGGCTCCTGGCTTCGAATCAGCCCAGCTCCTGTGTTACAGCCATTTGGGCAGTGAACCATCGGATGGGAGACCTCTCTCTCTGTCTCTGCCTGCTCCCCATAACTCTGACTCACAAATAAAAAAAATAAACCTTTAAAAAATAGTTTTGAAATCCACACATAGCTCTGTCATAATTCATATTTTCCATGAACTTTTTGAAAACTTCTCATAAGCACGGATTTCAAAAAAATTTTGCACCAAAATAAGCTTATCTTTTAATACCATTTCTATGAACTTTTTGAAGTACCCTCACAACAGAAAGAACCTAAGTCAGTCTAAAAGGGTGGGGAAGGTTTCCCTAAGAAAGTGACTTTTAAGTTGAGAACAGAAGGTTGAGTGGGAGTTCAGAAAAGGAAATTTTCAGGAAGAAGAAAAAACAGCCGCAAGTCAGGTAGGAACTCTCGAAGAACTGAAGCACACAAGGCCACCAGGACAAGCGCAAAGTGAACAAGAAAGGAGGGCTCAAGAGAAGCAGGATGAGGGAGGCAGCCCTTACCAGTGTATGCCCTGCAGCCGTGAGAAGGAGCCACACAATTCGGCTTGAAGTAACAGCCTGATGGACTCACTGGCGTTTCGGAAGGTTCACTACCTACAATGCAGAGCAAGGACCCCCAGCAAACTATGGCCAGGGCAACAAACGCCTCTTTGGAAAATCAAGTTTCTCTGAAACCGCACCACACCTGTTTGTGAGACATTAGCCATGGCTGCTGTCTCCAGGTGGCAGACTGTGTAGTTGATACTTACACAGCTAGAAGGATGGGGAGCCTTTAAAAAAATTAATGAGAATGCATATTATGAGAAAAGCACGCATGGATTTCATACATTTTTGCACCACAGTGAGCTTGGCTTTTAATTCTATTTTCCATGAATGTGTTGAAGTCCCCTCGTGTCTGTGATTTGTTCCTTCACAGAAAATGTTTGGTGACCGCTGGTGAGGATAATGACTCAGAGAGCCCAACAAGGTGAGGAGGGGAAGTAGAGACACTGCAGGAGTCCAAGCAGGAAACGCTGGCAGGAGAAGCAGCAGGCAGATGTAAGAAAATGCATGACATACAAGAGGACTCTTTAAAGTCCATAAGAAAAGAATGGAATGAAAGGGTGCAAAAACAATGAAAACCCATGCATGGTTTTTTTCATAACAACCGTTTTTCCATAAACATTTTAAAGAACCCTGTGGACTTGCCAGGCTTTGGTGATGGCTGGTGTGAGAAAGATGTGCCCAGAATAATGACCTGGTTTTTTGGGAGAAGCATCTGGAGTTTTGGGGGGACTTCTTAGGCAGTACAGAAGCAAAGAATGAACAGGTTTAGGAGGACAGAGCAGGAACTGGTAATGAACTTTAGAAAAAGCCACCTGGAACATATTTATTACAGGGAGGCATAACTCGAATTCACATTCCATTCTCCAAAATTTGCCTATTGAAATTATTTTATTAGAAGGTTTTCCAAAATTTCTGCAGTTCATTTCAGCTCCTCCTGCTGTGTTTTCTTGCCCACACATCTGTTATCTAAGCCCAGCACAAATGACCGGGCACATAGCTATGCTCACCAAGCATTCCAAGGGTCGGAAGAGACCACACAAATCTTCCTCCAGCGCTCAGCTTTTTGGGTTTTCAGTACTTAAAGTATGTTTCGGGGGCAGACATGTGACCTAACAGGATGCCAGTTAGGGTGCCTGAACCTCATATAAAAGTGCCTGAGTTTGGAGCCAGCGATGCGGCACAGTGAGTTAGGCTGCCTCCTGCCACACCAACACCCTGCATGGGCCCCAGTTCGAGTCTCTGCTGTTCCATTTCCAGGTCAGCTGCCCGCTAACATGCCTGGGAAAGAAGCAGAGGATGGCCCAAGTGCTTGGGGCCCTACACTCACTCGGGTGACCTGGATGAAGCTCCTGGCCCCTGGCTTCTGCTGGCATAGCCCTAACAACTGCAGACATTTAAGGAGTGAACCACGGGATGCAAGACCCCCCCCCACCACCACCAAAAAAAAAAAAAAACTCTCATTTTTAAATAAATAAAATAAGTCTTAAAAAAAGTAAAAGTTCTTGAGTGTGAGTCCTGGTTCTAATCCCTGATTCCAGCCAGTGCAGGCCCTGGGAGGCAGGCTCATGAGGTACACAGACTCCTGGATAAGATGATCATAGATTTATCATCAAAAACTTTGGAGGACATAGGGGATGCTGCATTTAAAGCAGGAGAAGAAAAAACTGTTAATCAAGAATCCTATAGACAGCAAAAAATACAACTTCCTCACCCTAAATTTCCCTCATAGTAGGTCTTAAAAGTATGCACAGGTTAAGCATCCCTCAAAAATCTGAAAAATCCAAAATCCAGAATGCTCCAAAATCTAAAACTTTCTGAGGCTAACATGACATCATAAGTGGAAAACTCCACACCTGACCGCATGTGACAGGTCACAGTTAAAAATGCAAGCCCAGGGCCCTGCATTGTGGTGCAGTGGGGTCAGGTGTTGTCTGTGACGCCAGTTCCCATACTGGAGCGCCAGTTCAAGTGCCAGGTGCTCTGCTTCCAGTCCAGGTCCCTGCTAAGGCACCGTGGAAGGCAGCAGAAAATGGCCCAAGTGTTGGGCGCCTGCCACCCACATGGGAGACCCAGATGGGGCTCCTGGCTCCTGGCTTCAGCCTAGCCCAGCTCCGACCTTTGCAAGCAGTTAGGGTTGAACTAGAAGAAGGAAGATCTCTCTCTCTCTCTCCCCCTCTCTCTGTCACTCTGCTTTTCAAATAAATAAATAAATAAATATTTTTTAAATGCAAGTGCACCAAAAATATTATATCAAATTACCTATTTGTATAAGATGTAAATGAAGAATAAATGGATTTAGTGTTTAGATTTGGGTCCCATCCCTAAGATATCTTATTAGGTATATGCAAATATTCCAAAATCAAAATTTCAAAATATTCTGGTCCTCAATATTTTTAAAAAGTGATAGTTGACTTGTATCCTTAAATAACTTTTTTTACATTTCTTTTTAAGTATATTTCATAATAAATAAAAATCACATTCATATAGATTTACATTTTTTTCAAATTCCAACACAGGATGAAAACTGTGTATTTTACTACCACACAGTTCCAACCATCAATCATATAGTAAGTTCCAGAAAGCCCTTCTCATCTTCCTTTTGGGATTTGTGCCAGAAAGAGTGAGGCTTAAATTTTAGCTGACAACACTTTGAGTGGGTTACCTTCAAAGTGTCACAGGATCCCGTGGAGTGCATCCATGAACATCATTCTGAAATCCCACACAAGCATTTACATTTGGAAAATCAAGCCCAAAACACATTTTTATGTTACTTTGTCACATGTTGTTTGGCACAACTTTAAAAAAAAATGTGTGCGTACTCCCCAAAGTGACATTTTCCTCAGGGAACAAGAAGGTCTTGTAGTAAGTATGACTAACATTACTTCTTCCAAAAACAGTCGACACATGCTATCCATTTGGCCACATATGGTTACTTGCAAGAAGTGATTTAAAAAAAAATGAAAACTGCCTTCAGGCTACGTGATTTCTATAGCCATTAAAATTGGCAAAAAATAAACAAGATTACAATCAATCCACTTCACAGCACAGTAACAATAATGGCATTATTTCTATGTTTCTTCAATATTTCCGTTCAGTTTTCAAACAATCAGACATTCTCTAGGTACATGGACATTACCTGCAAAAAGACTCCCAACACCTTCATGGCTAGGCTCATGCCAACAGAGGACATGACACACCTGAGGATTACACGTTCATCATAAAGTTCTTCTTACCTAACAGTCATGTATACAGCATGGAAAAGTAGTCCAAACACACAGGAAAAACAAGCAAGGACTTAAGATGTCTCCTGGCTACGTGTGCTTGCTTGGTATTCTGTATAGGTGCATTTAATCTTTCCTATAAATTTGAAGTATTTGCAACATGAAAGAAGCTTAATAATTCTGAAAACACTAGAGGTCCTCAAAAAGTTCATGAAAAATGCATTTGATAAAAAGAAAAAAAAAACTAAGCACAGATTTCAAAATGGGTTGTAACAAAATAAAGTGATCTTTTACTCCCACTTTCCTAGAACTCTCTGGACGCCCTTTCATATATTTAAAGAACGTGGGGAGAGTGCTGGTCTCGCAGGTAAGCTGCCAGCTGGCATCCCCACACCCCATGTCACCGTACCTAGGTTCAATACCCAGCCCCACTCCTGCCTCCAGCTTCCTGCTCATGCACACCCTGGGAGGCAGCAGTGACGGCTCAAGTACTTGGGTCTCTGATGCACATGTTCGAGACCTGGATTGAGTTCTGGGCTCCTGGCTTTGGCATGGCCTAGTCTTGGCTGTTGAAGGCATCTGGAGAGTGAACCAGCAAATGGGAGTTCCATCCCCCCATCCCAATAAATACATTAAAAATGTTAAAAGTATCTTCCTAATATACTTACCCTGAAAATGCTGTTGTATAAACTTGGATTTCCAAAAATATTGCAATAAGAGATTCTAGAAGTTATTAAACTAATTGCTCCCAAGGAACCATAACTCCCTGAGTGCACATCCTTGTGTAGCCCCCTCTGGCCCACTGGTAAGGCCACTAGCATCAACAGTGAAGCCCCCAGATCAGCCAGCTTCCAAATGAACTCAGGCAAGATTAGCAGAACTGGCCAGCTGAGCCAAGCCCAAGTTGCTGACCAATGAATTATGACAAAAGAAATCAAAGTATTGTTCTTTTAAGCCACTGAGTATTTGGGGTTAATTTATTATGTAGCAATAGACAACTAATGCCTGATACAGGACAGAAGAGTTACAGGATTGGCTAGAAGAAAGAGTAAAGATTGATGTGATAGGCTGAGAAATGGCTCCTCGGCAGGTATCCACAGCCTCATCCTGAATACAGTGAACATTACACGGCAAAAACAACAGGGCCTTCACAGATGTAATGAAGTTAAAGACCTTGAGATGAGGGGCGCTCCTGGGTTATCTGAGTGTGCCCTAACTAAACACATGGATCTGTTAAGAGGGAGATCACACAGGCAGAGAAGGCAACAGGACACAAAGGCAGCGGCTGAGACAAGAAATGACAGCAGCCACCAGCAGCTGGAAGAGCCGAGGGAGGAGCAGCCTTGACAACATCTGTAGAAGAGGACTTCAGGAAGTTTTGGAAAGTGGGATTAAGCCGGCGCCGCGGCTCACTAGGCTAATCCTCCGCCTGCGGTGCCACCACACCGGGTTCTAGTCCCGGTCGGGGCGCCGGATTCTGTTCCGGTTGCCCCTCTTCCAGGCCAGCTCTCTGCTGTGGCCAGGGAGTGCAGTGGAGGATGGCCCAAGTGCTTGGGCCCTGCACCCCATGGGAGACCAGGAGAAGTACCTGGCTCCTGCCATCGGATCATCGCGGTGCGCCAGCCGCAGCAGCCATTGGAGGATGAACCAACGGCAAAAGGAAGACCTTTCTCTCTGTCTCTCTCTCTCTCACTGTCCACTCTGCCTGTCCAAAAAAAAAAAAAAAAAGTGGGATTAAAAGACAAAAGTATATTTGGTGCAGAAAATTTGAAATCCATGCATAGGTTTTTAATAATAAGCATTTTCCACAAAGTTTTTGAAGACCCCTTGTAATTTAGCCCAGTGTTACTGTTTTCAAATTTCTGGCCTTAGAACTGTGGAGAATTTCTTCTACTATTTTAAACCACCAAGTAGGGCAGGCACTGTAGCATAGTAGGTTAAGCCTCTGTCTACAATGCCTGCATCCCATACAGGCACCAGTTCTAATGCCAGCTGCTCCACTTCCAATCCAGCTCTCTGCTATGGCCTGGGAAAGCAGAGGAAGATGGCCCAAGTGCTTGGGTCCCTGCACCCACGCAGGAGACCTGGAAGAAGCTTCTGCAGCCCAGCTCTGGCCATTGTGGACATTTGGGTAGTGAAGCAGCAGATGGAAGACCTCTCTCTGTGTCTCTACTTCTCTCTGTAACTATGCCTCTCAAATAAATAAATAAATCTTAAAAAAAAAAAAAAAACACCAGGTTTGCATCACAGAATCCACAAGAAATAAGTACAATAGGTCTCTCTCTCTCTGTATCTCTCTCTCTCTCTCACACACACACACACATACACACACACACACACACACACACACACACGGGAGACCAGCTGTCCTTATGTTGTGATGGAAAAGAACAAAGTATTTCCCACTAGAGATAAATCTCTTTTCTTTGAGCAGAAGATCAATCCTTTCACTTGGGAATAGTTCAACCTTGATAAGAAGTTTAAGAACACACAACATGTGGGCAGACATTTAGTCTAGCTGTTAGGACGCCTGCGTCCTGCAGCAGTTCCTGGACTTAGGACTCAGTTCTGCTCCTAAGTCCAGCTTCCCGCTAATGCACAGCCTAGGAGGCAGTGGTGATAGTTCAAACAATTAGGTTCGTGCCACCTATGTGAGAGGTCTGGATTGAGATCCTAGCTCCTGGCTTTGGCCCCAACTAGAGCCATTTTGGAAACCTGAGGAGTGAAGCAACTGATGTGACCTAGTGCGTTCTCTCTCTCTCTCTCTCTCTCTCTCTCTCTCTCTGGTTTTCCATCTCTGCCTCTCACATAAAAATGCAAAACCTTTTTTTAAAAATATTTATTTATTTATTTGAAAGCCAGAGTTACACAGAGAGAGGAGAGGCAGAGAGAGCGAGAAAGAGGTCTTCCATCCACTGGTTCACCCTCCAGTTGGCCACAACGGACAGAGCTGTGCTGATCCGAAGCCAGGAGCCAAGAGCCTCTTCTGGGTCTCCCACATGGGTACAGGGGCCCAAGGACTTGGGCCATCTTCCACTGCTTTTCCAGACCATAGTAGAGAGGTGGATTAGAAGTGGAGGTGCCAGGACTCGAACCAGCACCCATATGGGATGCTGGCACTGCAGGCGGCAGCTTTACCCACTACAACACAGCGCCGGCCCTGCAAAAAAAAATTTTTTTTAAGGCAGCAACTTAACCGTCTATGCCAGAAGGTCAGGCCCCCAAATACAAAATTTTAAGAAGAATTTAAGAAGTTGTTGATTTCACTAGGAAGTGCTAAAGAACACTATTTTTAGATTATAAAGCACAATACACATTCACATGATTTTCACTTTTAAAATAAATATCAAATGTGCAATGTATGGGTGCCTGGAACTGGACTACGCCTGGAGATTGACGGACGTGGAAAGCAGTCTCCCCTGTTTCTAGAGGAAATCCCGTGGGAGACAGTGAGCATTGCATCCCCTCCTCGGTGGGTGACTTCTGACGGAGCCTGGAGAGTGAAGCATCATGAACAGGGAGTTCTGTCCTTTGCAGGGTTTCATTTTCAGGAAATAAAGTGTAGGCTCTTCTCCAATGCCTGCACTGACTTGCTCTTACTTTTCTATTTTTAACTTAGAAAATATAACCTATAAAATGACTAAATAAATAAGCTACATCCATAAAATGAAATATTATGCAACCATCAAATATCTTACAAATAACTACAGAAAATGGTTGAGGCATGTTTATGATCCAATACTTTAAGTAGGGCCGGCGCCGTGGCTCACTACGCTAATCCTCCACCTTGCGGCGCCGGCACACCGGGTTCTAGTCCCGGTTGGGGCGCCGGATTCTGTCCCGGTTGCCCCTCTTCCAGGCCAACTCTCTGCTGTGGCCAGGGAGTGCAGTGGAGGATGGCCCAAGTGCTTGGGCCCTGCACCCCATGGGAGACCAGGAGAAGCACCTGGTTCCTGCCTTCGGATCAGCGCGGTATGCCGGCCGCAGCGCACTGGCTGTGGTGGCCATTGGAGGGTGAACCAACGGCAAAGGAAGACCTTTCTCTCTGTCTCTCTCTCTCTCACTGTCCACTCTGCCTGTCAAGAAAAAGAAAAAAAAAAAAACAAACAAACAAAAAAAAAAATACTTTAAGTAGGCAGGACAAAATTATAACATATACATACACACAAAAGAGTACTTCCAAAGTTAATGGAAAATGAAGGTAAAAGATGTTTATTTTGTGGTAACATAGTTTTGAAATCTATGCAGCTTTTCCCATAATATGCATTTTTCATGAACATCTTGGATATCCTTTGTGTGTTTAGAAAAAGGACAAAAAGATAATTGCCAATAGTTAGCTGTGGCTGAATGACTAGTAATTTCTGAATTTTCTCAAACACCTCTGTATTTCTTTCATACATCAAAATAGCCCACTTCAGACAAACACAAAAGATATTTGCCTTTTCCTACTTCTAAAAGAATCTGAGGCAGCTTAGATGACTTTACATTACATAAAATAGAGTACCTGAATTGAAAATAAAGCCAAGGCCAAAAGAGATGCATTGCAAATGTGAACACGCATGACGGTCACCTGGAGACCTTTTAGCACACATGCAGATTCTGACTGGGTAAGTCTAGGCTGGGGCCCACACCTGCATGTCTAGCAAGCTCTGGGCATTGTGGATGCTACCCGTAAGAGGGTAAGCAACATAGAAAGAAGCAAGAAGTATCTGTCATGGGTCACCTAGGAGGACTTAATTGCTTTAATGGATGCTTGCTTAGCATTTCTTCCCCTCTTTAAACAAAAGTATGTCACTATATATAAAGGCTAACTTTAGCCAGCGCTGCAGCTCACTAGGCTAATCCTCCGCCTTGCAGCGCCAGCACACGGGGTTCTAGTCCCGGTTGAGGCACCAGATTCTGTCCTGGTTGCTCCTCTTCCAGGCCAGCTCTCTGCTACAGCCCGGGAGTGCAGTGGAAGATGGCCCAAGTACTTGGGCCCTACACCCCATGGGAGACCAGGAGAAGCACCTGGCTCATGACTTCGGATCAGCACGGTGTGCTGGCCGCGGCGGCCATTGGAGGGTGAACCAATGGCAAAGGAAGACCTTTCTCTCTGTTTTTCTCTCTCACTGTCCACTCTGCCTGTCAAAAAATAAAAAAAATAAATAAATAAAAATAAAAATAAAAAGGCTAACTTTAAACTGAAATTGAATAAAAAGAATTGTTCCAACACCTGATTTTCAGGGTTATTTTTATTATTTATTTATTTTTAGATTTTTATTTATTTATTTGAAAGTTACAGAGACACAGAGAGATCTTCCATCCACTGGTCCACTCCTCAAATGGCCACAATGATTAGGGCTGGGCCATCCAAGAGTGATGAGTTTCTTTCAGGTCTCCCATGTGGGTGCAGGGGCCCAAGCACTTGAGCCATCCTCTGCTGCTTTCCCAGGCGCATTAGCAGGGGGCTGGATCCAAAGTGGAGCAGCTGGAACTTGAAGCCACGCCCACACGGAGTGCCGGCAATCGCAGGCGGTGGCTTAACTCAGTATACCACAACGTTGGCCCCCATTTAATTTGTTCTTAATTAATTTATTTAAGAAGCAGAAACACACACACACAAGTGCAAACTCCCATCAGCTGATCCACTCCCCAAAAGCCCACAACAGCCAGGGCTGGGCCAAGCCAAAGCCGAGAGCGGGGAACTCCATCCAAGTCTCCCACGTGGGTAACAAGAACACAAGAACCTGAGCCATCAGCACTGCCTCCCCAGATCCGCACTAGCAGGAAGCTGAAATCCCAGAGCCGAGAGCGGAACTGAGGCGCTCACTCCACTGTGGGTCGTGGGCACCCCAACTCTGTCTTAACCACTAGGCCAATCATTCACCTCCTCTTACTTTCTAAAAATACGAAGATGAAGTTTGCACCCTCTCCTTCTTGAAGGAATAGTATTTACAGATGTACACAAGCTTTTCCTTGAACTACTAAGAATAGATCTTTGAACTTTTAGGGTTGGGAAACACTCCCCTAGAGATTTTTTTTTTCAGTGTGGGAAATCATGAGTTATTTTGTTTTGACTGAAGACTTGAGATCACAATTTGTGAGAGTCCTGAGCGCCAAAAAAACAGAGAACAATATATGAGGCACTTTAAAAAGTCATGAAGAACGCAGTTAAAAGATAAGCTTATTTTGGCGCAAAAGAATTTTGAAATTCATGCAAAGGAAAGTTCATGGAAGATGAAGAAACTAGGCATGGGTTCCAAAAAGTTTTGCACCAAAATAAGCAACTCAATTTAATTCAATTTTCCACAAACTTTTTGAAATCCCCATAAAAAGTGTATTGCTGAAGTCTTTTAGTAATTCATCCAGCATTAATATGTATTACTTAGGGTCAGTGCTGTGGCGTGATGTACCAAGTAAAGCCGCTGTCTGTGATGTTGCATCCCATAGGGGCAACAGTTGCGGAGTCCCGGCTGCTCCACTTCTGATCCAGCTCCCTGCTAATGCGCCTGGGAAAGCAGCGGGAAGATGGGCCAAGTGCCTGGGCCCCTGCACCCACGTGGGAGACCCAGAAGGAGCTCTTGGCTTCTGGCTTCCACCTGGTCCAGCCCTGGTCATTGTAGGCTTTTGGAGAGCGAACCAGCAGATGCAAGATCGATCTCTCTCTCTCTCTCTCTCTCTCTCTCTTTGTAACTGAGCCTTTCAAATAAATAAAATAAATCTTTTTTTAAAAAAAAATAGGTGTTACGTAAGCCACCACAGGCACAACCTTGACACCGGTAACATTTGTGACAGATCATACTTTGTTGTAAGTGAGTGCCAGCTTGGACAGCCGCTCCCACCAGCAGCCAGTTGCACCTTCGCTTTCCCACCACTGGGTGGGACTCCCAAGAATCTCCCCAGGGGTTGCCAAATGTGCCCTGGATAGCAAAACTTTCCCCAGTGGAGAACCACTGATCTAAAACTTTCTTCTTGGACTTCACTTGGAATTAAATATTTTTTGAGGAAATACTGCTTTTAAACAGAGGTGAGTTTAATTCGTTATAAGGATGATTTTAATGTATTGCCAATAACTAGTAACTCTGTCAGACTTCTTAAAATTAGTTCATTCATTCATTTTATTTCTTGGAAAGACGTCTGGACAGAGATCTTCTACCCACTGATTTCACTTGCCAAGTGCCGGAAGCAGCGGGGCTGGCCGAAGCTGAAGCCAGAGGCCCAAAACTCAAACTCGGAGACCTGTTTTCTTTGTTGCTCCTCTTTATCCAGCAAAGAAACAGGCAGCTCTAATTTTCTGTTTTCCTAAAGAGGAAGCTGGCACCTAAAGGGAAGACTGATCCAAAATACGGCTTGAGTGAGGTTCCATAAATTTCTCAGACTCAAGAGATCGATTAACGAAGTAGAAGGTGCCGTAAAATAGGACTGGTTCCAGTTTTTCATAATGTCTTACGAATCAGAGAAAACTTCTAAGTATAAAGAACAATCAAATGTTCAGAAAGTGTTTCTATTTTCATAATAATCAGGGGATTATAATCTAAACCTGTATAATCTTTACAGTAAGCAAGAGTGGATGAAAAAGAGGTTTCTACATTTGAAATAATTACAGACACTAAAAGAGATAGCCTTCATCACAAAATGCAGAATAGAAAGCAAACTAACAAAAATAAAAGCATAAAACTAAGTAGATCAAACATGGTAATTACAGCAATAAATATAAACCAATTGATGTGAAAATAATATGAATTGATATATAACTATAACAAATTATATAATATATAGTATATGTGGTATACAATATTATAAATTATATATAATTATAATAAATTATATACAATAAGTATAATATTAATCAATATAAAGATACCAAATAACTGTATTTTTCCCATCAAAAGGAGAAAAGACTAAAGCTCAATGAGACAATAACACATTCTGCTACTTCTCATAAATGAACCAAAAATAAAATGACATGGAACTAAAAGAAATTCAAATATATACATGCATATCAAGCAAAAGTAAAATGCAAACAAAAACTAAAAAAAAAACAAACACTTATGCAAAAATGATTTTTTAAAAGCACTAAGTAGCCCGGCGCGGTGGCTCACTAGGCTAATCCTCCACCTTGTGGCGCCGGCACATTGGGTTCTAGTCCCGGTCGGGGCGCCGGATTCTGTCCCGGTTGCTCCTCTTCCAGGCCAGCTCTCTGCTGTGGCCTTGGAGTGCAGTGGAGGATGGCCCAAGTGCTTGGGCCCTGCACCGCATGGGAGACCAGGAGAAGCACCTGGCTCCTGGCTTCAGATCAGCACGGTGTGCCGGCTGCAGCGGCCATTGGAGGGTGAACCAACAGCAAAGGAAGACCTTTCTCTCTGTCTCTATCTCTCACTGTCCACTCTGCCTGTCAAAAAAAATTTTTTAAAATAAAAAAGCACTAAGTAGATGAAAAGGAGCATTTTATATTATGGAAAAGTACAATATCTAGGACGTAAATCACTCTAAATACTGAAGCATGAAAATACATCCAACAAAACCTTTGAAAGTATAAACAGAATATAATCAGCAATTAGTTAAGACACACACTTACATAGTAACAAATCAAACAATGAAATAATCAACGCAATTACAAAGAAACACACTGCCTTCACCTGTCAAGCAGAAGAAACAAGGACAACCCAGAATTTTAAAAGAAAAATAAAATCAACAAAACATATCCATTGTGATAATCTAGAAGTAGGGGATTCACCCTGTAACATATACATGAAACATAGCAGCGGACTGCAAACTTGGTGAAAGAAATTCTGGTAAATTTTAAAGAGCAAAATTTTACAAAGAAGAAAGATTAATTCTCTAATAACTACATAGTGGAACTAGAAATTAAAAAAATTAAAGAGGCATAAAATCCGAATTTCTTAAATGTTTATTTAGAAAAAAATAGATCAAACAAAAAATTCAAGATAGTTCATAAAGCAGCAATAATTAGGTTGTTAAATGTCCATATCTTTAAGATTGGTCAAAGGCATACTCAGATATTGTCAAGCTTTAAGTTTTTTCTGTTTAAACATAAAAGTAAACAAACTAAATTTTAAGTTGTAAAACAATGGAAAGATCTTCTTAAGAAGGCTAAGAAATTTAAAATAAATGTAAAAGTAATAAATAAAAAAGAAAATAACAAATAAATAAATTCCAATGCTCCTTACTTAGAGTAATAATAATGATAATGAAATAGACTAGCACTTCTCAAATTGATGGTAGAAAATCAAAATCTATCCCAGAGAATAGTAACAGCTGTGCCAAGAACAAGTGTTCCTCCACATAAATTAAATTCTTTTAATCATTAAAGAGACTTCAAAAGTTTTCCCTTCCACTTTAAGACTTAGTGAATCTTTTCTTATGTTAATATGTCCTCAAGAAGAGTACTTGGTACAATTTCCCAAGCCTATTTGGCCTTTTTTAGTACTCTGAGAACAGCTTGCAAAATGTTGAGACAAATCCCTGGCAAATCTACAAAAAAAAAAAAAAAAAAAAAAAACAGAAAGAAAAAAGAAAGGAAGAAATAACTAATTACCAGAAATAATAAAATGGACCTAGTAACGAACAGAGAAAAATATATTAAACTGGAATTCTAGGCACAGCTGTGCATTATTTAAAATAGTAGACCCTAATTTAAGGGAGCACTGACTATACAAATGTGTCACCTTATGTAATGTAGGTTAAGGATCAGGATATGATCGCAAGTAGAATTATGAGCTGGATGAAAATGTGAGCACAAATGTTCAGCCCAAGTCAAATCAGTGGTGAGCATTCCTGTATGCAACTCAGGACCTGCATCATTGCACAGCAGGTTAAGCCACAGCTTGTGACACCAGCTTCCTATTTGAGCACCGGTTTGAGTCCCAGCTGCTCCACTTGCAGTCCAGCTTCCTGCTAACATGCGTGGGAAAGCAGTGGGACTCATTTGTTCCTCGACTGCTGCGAAGGGGCAGGTGTTGGCCTGGCAGCTAAGCTGTCCACGGTGCACATCAGGATCAAGTCTCACTCTGCTCCTGAATCCAGTTTCTTTGGCTCTGTCCCTGATTCCTGCTCATGCCCATCTTGGGAGGCAACAAGGTGACAGCTCAACTAACTGGATCCCTGCCTTGGACATAAAAGACTGGGATCGAGTTTCCAGCCCAACCCCAGCTATTACTGGCTTTTGGGGAATGACCCAGTTTATGGAAGATACATGTGTGTGTGTGTATGTGTGTGTGTGTGTGTGTGTGTGCGCGTGCACATGCATGCCTTTCAAATAAATAAAAATTTTAAGTATAACAAATTTGTATACTATTTTTAGTGTTCTGCCTTCAGTGCTCAAGGAAAAGGGCATCACCACACAATCCACCTCCCAGCCTAATGCTTTATTCATTTACATTTAAAATATAAAGCTTACTCTTAAGTACATGTGGTTACAAAGCTAAGAAAAAACAACAAAAACAGATTAGAACCCAACATACTAAATGACTGTTTCTTCTAAAGAAGAAAAGGGAACACCTAATATTTCTTTCTTTTTTTTTTTTTTTTTTTTTTGACAGGCAGAGTGGACAGTGAGAGAGACAGACAGAGAGAAAGGTCTTCCTTTGTGGTTGGTTCACCCTCCAATGGCCCCCGCGGCCGGCGCACCACGCTGATCCGATGGCAGGAGCCAGGTACTTATCCTGGTCTCCCATGGGGTGCAGGGCCCAAGCACCTGGGCCATCCTCCACTGCACTCCCTGGCCACAGCACAGAGCTGGCCTGGAAGAGGGGCAACCGGGACAGAATCCGGCGCCCCGACCGGGACTAGAACCCGGTGTGGCGGTGCCGCAAGGCGGAGGATTAGCCTAGTGAGCCGTGGCGCCGACATCACCTAATATTTTTGATGCATGAAATCAAAGATGAACATTCAAGCACATGAAAGAAATGCTTCCATGGGCTAGAAGAGGCTTGAGTTGTGAAGAACGACACGGTCATATGAAAACAAGGGAGCTCTGAATTAAAATTCAAGCACAAAGGGCTGGTGCTGTGGTGCAGCAGGTTAACGCCCTGACCTGAAGCACCAGCATCCCATATGGGCGCCGGTTCTAGTCCCAGCTGCTGCACTTCCAATCCAGCTCTCTGCTATGGCCTGGGAAAGCAGTAGAAGATGGCCCAAGTCCTTGGGCCCCTGCACCCACATGGGAGACCCAGAAGAGGCTCCTGGCTCCTGGCTTCGGATCAGCACAGCTCTGGCCGCTTGTAGTCAATTTGGGAGTGAACCATAGGTTGGAAGGCCTCTCTCTCTCTCTCTCTCTCTCTCTCTCTGCCTCTCCTCTCTTGTGTAACTCTGACTTTCAAATAAATGAATAAATCTTTTAAAAAAGAAAAGAAACACAGCCTTTAAAAAAATTCAAGCACAGAAGACTAGGTCCACTACACCCCAACCCAGTTCTATATATTCATTTACACTGAATTTTTTGACATGTCCCCCGTGCCATTCCAAGTGATAGGTTTTCTCTGCTATACTTTCTTCTCAATTTTCAAATTAAGATTATTTACCATAAAGCTCAACATTGTTATTTCTTTCATAATAGCCCATTCCAAAGGCCTTTCTAAGGAAAAGGAAAAAAAAGGAGAAGAAGGAAAGAAAGAATGGACTGAGCATAGAAATTATCAATGCTACCTTAGCAACTTCTTAACATCCGTCAGGGAATTCTTTTTTCCATCCAAACTGTGAAAGGAACAGGTTTCATACAAATCCTACTGCTTTTCTACAAAACAAAGCACTTCTTATAATTTTGGTCACAATCTCTTAGTCAACAAAACTTGTATTCTAATGGAAAAATCCACCTCACATTTTGATTATCCTGCCACAAATACACACTTACTTAATATTCTGTTTCTGTCCTATCACCCTGCCCTGGAATTCTAGCAAAGAGTTTTAATTTTTCTCTGAAACCTTGAGCTGCAGATGGGGAATTTTACATCGTTGTGATTTTTAGCGGAATCTCCCCTCACGGAACACTTCCTGTTGCCATCTGCCTCTTTCAGGGCCAAATAGGACATTTCTTGGCTTGTGCACTGCTCTGCACATCCTGCTGTCTGGCATTTTCCTCCCCACCTCCTGGCCTTCTGTGGTTTTGGGGAGCTGCTCCAAGCTCACTGACTCTGAGCTCACCGAGCTCTTCTGTCTCCTCATTCTTCTTTCTTTCATTCATTTTTTTAAGATTTATTTATTTATTTGAAAGGCAGAGTTACAGAGAGAGACAGACAGACAGACAGTCTTCCATCTGCTGGTTCACTCCCCAGATGGCCACAACGGCCAGAGCTGCACCGATCCAAAGCCGGGAGCCAGGAGCTTCTTCAGGGTCTCCCACACAGGTGCAGAGACCCGAGGACGTGGGCCGTCTTCTACTGTTTTCCTAGGTCACTGAGAGAGCCGGATCGGAAGTGGAGCAGCCAGGACTCAAACCTGCGGCCGTTTGGAGTGCCAGCACTGCAGGCAGTGGCTTTACCTGCTATGCCACAGTGCCGGCCCCTCCTCATTTTTCTAACAGGCCTTGAATATCAATCAGAGAGCTACATTCTCCTTCGCACAAAATGTGTTTGCTTCACCACTGGCTGCTGATACTTGTGTTTTAAGACAACACAATTATTCAACCGCCGAACACACTACTCTGCGTGAGGATCTGCTGTCGTCTCTCTTCAAGCTACTCTCAGATGCCCTAAGACTTGGATTCTATGGGAAAGCACTTAGCGCAGCTGTTAGGACGTGACTCGGGCACTCCAATTCCCACATCCAAGTTCCTGAACTGGAGTCCCTGATCTGCTTCCAAGCCAGCTTCCTACTATTGAACACTCTGAAAAACAGAAGGCAACTTGAGTACCTGTGTCCCTGACACCCACAGGGGAGTTAGGATGGCTCCAAACTTTGGCCCAGCACACCCCTGCTGTTGCTGGCATCTGGGAAGTGAACCAGCAGATGGAAGCTATCTCTTTCTGTCTCTCTGCCTTTCAAATAGATAAAATGAACACGTTTCTTCATAAAAGAATTCAATTGTTGAGCACAGCAGTGGCACATGAATTTAGTCCTTGAAGTCCTTCATAATTAAGAGTTAGCGAAATTCCCTTTTTTTTTTTTATTTTACAGATAGAGTTATAGACAGTGAGAGAGAGAGAGACAGAGAGAAAAGTCTTCCTTCCTTTGGTTCACCCCCCAAAGGGCCGCTCTGGCCGGTGCTGCGCCGATCCGAAGCCAGGAGCCAGGTGCTTCTTCCTGGTCTCCCATGCGGGTGCAGGGCCCAAGCACTTGGGCCATCCTCCACTGCACTCCCGGGCCAGAGCAGAGAGCTGGCCTGGAAGAGGAGCAACCGGGACTAGAACCCAGCACCCGTATGGGATGCTGGCACCACAGGTGGAGGATTAACCAAGTGAGCCACAGCGCCGGGCCTGCGAAATGCCCTTAACACAGAACAACAACAACAAAAGCCATAATTCTCTCATCCACCTTATTTCTTAATGTTTATTTATTTATGTACATCTATTTGAGAGTGAGAGCAACAGAGACAGACAGAGAGAGAGAAAGAGAGATCTTCCATCTTGGAGTTCACTCTCCAAATGCCTGCAACAGCCAGGACTGGGCTGGGCTGAAGAAGGAGCCTGAAGCTCCACCTGGACCTCCCATGGGGTGGCAGGGGCCCAAGCACCTTGGCCATCATCTGCTGCCTTCTAGGATGCACAAGAAGAGAGTGGGACAGGAAACAGAGTAACTGGAACTGGAACTGGAACGCCAGTATGGGGTACTGATGTCCTTAGGGTCAGCTTAACACAGCACCACAACGCCCACCCCATCGTCCCTTTAAGTTATTAAGTGCCCAGCAGGCTCCAGGCACCATTTCAGGGGCTGGAGGTTCAGTGGTTTAAAAGGGAAAAAAGGGCAGACAAGATGTTAAAGTTGTAATAAAAAGAACTGAACATAAGGCCTCAGACACTGTAGGTTAAGTAAAATACTGAGACTTCACATTTATAATTATATATCTACATAGTTTTCTCTGTATTAAAGTCATAATTCTAAATTTAAAGTATTACTATCAAAATAGAAAGACAATGATTAAAACCAGCTATTGTCAATAAATATTTCTGGAATGAATGAATGAATGGGTATTTACCAGCTCCACACTGTTTGTTAGTTTTACAACCCTTGCAGTTCATAAATCCCTCTAAGCCCATTTCCTGCCCTGTAAATTGGAAGTATAATTCCTAGTTCAGTTCATTGTTGTGTTAAAGGAGAAAATCCCTCTGAAGGCCTGACCCATAGAAATTGCTCAGTAATGAAGAGCTCTGTCTCTGAGTCATGAGGCATCCAATAACATCAAGGAAATCATGTTTAACTTAACCCAAGTACTTTATATGGCTAGATCTGTCTTCTGGAAAATTCATTCATTAAAAAAGTAAGGAAAATTGGATATTGACTTCTAGTAAATTCATTTGTTTAAAAAAAAAAAAAACAGGTCCAGGGGCTGGTGTTGTGGTGCAGTGGGTAGTGGGTTAAGCCACCACCTGTAATGCCAGCATCCCATATCACAACACCTGTCAAGTCCCAGCTGTGCTACTTCCAGTCCAGCTCCCTGCTAATACACCTGGGAAAGCAGTGGAAGATGGCTCAAATACTTGGGCCCTGCCACCCACGTGGGAGAACCAGATGGAGTTCCTGGCTATCCTGGCATTGACCTGGCCAAGCCTGGCTGTTGCAATCATTTGGAAAGTGAACCAGCAGATGGAAGATCTCTCTCCTCCTCCTCCTCCTCCTCCTCCTCCTCCTCCTCCTCCTCTCTCCATCCCTCCCTCTCTCTCTCTTTTTTTTATATATTTTTTTTGACAGGCAGAGTGGACAGTGAGAGAGAGAGAGAGAGAAAGGTCTTCCTTTGCCGTTGGTTCACCCTCCAATGGCCGCCGCGGCCGGCGCAGCGCGCTGATCCGATGGCAGGAGCCAGGAGCCAGGTGCTTCTCCTGGTCTCCCATGGGGTGCAGGGCCCAAGCACTTGGGCCATCCTCCACTGCACTCCCTGGCCACAGCAGAGAGCTGGCCTGGAAGAGGGACAACCGGGACAGAATCCGGTGCCCCGACTGGGACTAGAACCTGGTGTGCCGGCGCCGCAGGCAGAGGATTAGCCTAGTGAGCCGCGGCGCCGGCCTCCTCTCTCTCTTTATCCCCACTCCCCTGTCTGTTGATCTACCTTTCAAATAAATAAATCTTTTTTAAAGAAGCCCAAAGTAGGAAAAATTGAACAATTTGCCAATTTTCTTAACCATCAGTACATTTGTTCCCCACTGATACTCTGCCCTACCCTCATCCCCTCTTCCACAGGCTAATCAATTACATATTATTTTCCAATCTGAGAAAATGACCCTTCTCTCTACTGCCTAAACCCAGTGGTTAATTTTCACCTTTTGCAAGGAAACCTACCAACTTTCTAAATAAAACCCAACCCCAGCCCTGCAAGGTTACAAGGGAAGGTGCATCCCAAGTGGTGAATCAGTGGAAGCTGAATCATAGAATTCTGACTCCTTTTTCCCTGGGATCCCACTCATTGATTCAGTGGTTCAACAGGCAAGAGTGAACGCCCACTGTGTGCCAGGCACTGTCCGTGGTGCTGAGAACACAGCGTGCAAATACAGACAGGGTCCTCACCACCCCTGAGTCTATGGCTTAAGCGCATAAACAACCACAAAACAGAGTGACAAGGAGGCACAGGGGAGACACTGGACCTTACAGGGACAAACCTAACCAAGGCCTGGAGAGGCAGAGGGACGTGATACCCATGGTGAGATCCAGTGAATGGAAGCAACAGAGCCAGACGAATGGAGAAGTCGGGCCTGGGCAGAGAAAAGAGCATGTGCAAGCCTGGATGGGCCAGTGTGGGGCTCTGAGGACCAAGCAAGTTGGGTTGAGCATAAATTGTCTACTGCGTTTTCAGCCTCGCTGCTTCCCAGTCTGTGACCCCAAAGCCTCCAGGACTCTTCTGTGTGTTTCACTCCGCTGTGAGTCAAGCCACTGGAAACTGAAAACGGTATTTGACACAACCCCCATCCCCACAAGGGGAAAAGCACTGAGGAACGTCGTGTCCTCCTCCCCAGGCAGCGCAACAGTGACAGTGCGAACTCTCGAGCACTCCCAGAGGGGCAGGTGAATGGAGGGAAGGCAGGCAGCGTCAGGGCCAGAGGCTTAGTTAACACTTCCCCACGCACCTTCTCCCTCCAGAGCCAACCTGGGAAGCTGAGTTGAGTTTTATTTAGGAGGCCAGAAAGATTCCTAATGCCCCACATGAAGGCAATGACTGAGTCTCATTTAAAGTTACGGTGAGTTGGCACAGGAGTATGGACGGGCTGAGTTGGCAGAGAAGTATAACTAGGAACGTCCCTGGTCTAGTCCAGGACCAGAGTTTCCAAAAGCATGAATGCCACGCCTGGAACTGGAGAACTCAACCCCAGGTTCTAACTCCCCATTTCACACTGAATGTTCACCTCTACTGCATCTAGATCCTATAGAAAATTGAACTAAAGACAAGCAAAAAAAGACCTGTCTCATCTGAGGATTAGATGTACAGCATAACAATGTTTGGTACATTCTCCCACATTACCTAAATGAGACAGTGAGAGATTGAATGTGACAATAAATATATCACCATCTGGATATATTTATATTAATTTTGGCCTATACATTTCTACATATTTTAAATTATACACCTTTGAGTTATGACAAAAATAAGGTGATAATAAGGAACAAAAGGGAGACATAAAATGTGATTGTTGACTAAAAAGTTATAACTCATGATGAAAGCTTAAGCATTTGTCATTATTAATTGTCCCAAAACATACTTTAAGGGAGAATAGTACCCAGAAAATATTAATGATTATGGTAATGGCTCCTATGCATAATGCTGCCTTCATTTCACTCAATTTAATTCAAATGAAAAAATACCCTCCAGTAGGAGAAGTTCTAAAAGATCATCTGGGGGCTGGCGCTGTGGCATGGCAGGTAAGGCTGCTGCTTGCAGTGCTGGCATCCCATATGGGCGCCAGTTCGAGTCCCAGCTGCTCCACTTCTGATCCAGCTCTCTGTTATAGGCTGGGAAAGCAGTAGAAGATGGCCCAAGTCCTTGGGCCCCTGCACCCACGTGGGAGGCCTGGAAGAAACTCCTGGCTCCTGGCTTCGTATCGGCACAGCTCCAGCCATTGCGGCCAATTGGGGAGTGAATCAGCGGATGGAAGACCTCTCTCTCTCTCTCTCTCTCTCTCTCTCTCTGCCTCTCCTTCTCTCTCCGTGTAACTCTTTCAAATAAATAACCAAATCTTAAAATAAAATAAAATAAAATAAAATAAAATAAAATGTAATCCAAGTCAGTTTTTACACAACAGCTTGCTAGAGAATTACAACAAGTCCCACACAGTGACACAGAGGAATCTCACCATCTGCTGCCCCCAGACTTAAAGAACAGACAGATTAACTCATCACCATGGAAACAGGAAAGAGCTTTCCCACAACTTTTTCCATACACCACTAGGTCCAGAGATATTTCCAGAAGTAGTACTTCTAACATCTTCACTAACTTTGCCTATTTATTATTTAGCAGCAAGACTAAAGATGAAATAAATTCAAGAGTCAAATCCAAAGTCTTGATCAGAACCAAGATGCTGGCTGAGTAAGTTCCTCCCGTGACCACCTCCCCACAGAGCCACCAGAGTGAACAGCTATTCACACACTAAGACACTAAGTCACTAAGGAAAGAGTTGCCCATGTCACTCCTTCCCTGTCCCAAAGAACAACACATAGAGTCGCCTCCCACAGGGGAGAGGGAGAGGGAGCTGAATCCTAGTGTCAGGCCCACTGAGAAAACATTCCCTCAGGGGGCCAGTGTTGTGGCTCAGTGGGTTAAACCACCGCCTAGAACACCAGCTTCCCATATTACTGAGTACAGTTTTGAGTCTGAGCTGCTCCACTTTCAATCTAGCTCCTTGCTAATGCACTTGGGCAGGCAGCAGAGGATGATCCAAGTACCTGGGCCTCTGCCACCCATTCAGGAGACCTGGATTGAGATCTGGAATCCTAGCTCCTGGCCATTTCAGCCACTTGGAGAATGAACCAGTGGATATAAAATCAGCGTGTGTGTGCACACACATGCATGTGTGTGTGTCTATTACTCTACCTTTCAAATAAATAAAATATTTAAAAAAAAATCAGGCTGAGTGCCCAAGTCCTTGCCCAAGACCACACCTGTGGAGTGAATATTTGGAGCCTCCACAACCAACCATCCTGCAGCTGTACACCTGCTGCCAGCAGAGAGGCTGGGAGAGGGAGCTTAGGCGGTGACTCAGAGCCCAGAGCTCACAGCTGGATCTCTGGTGCTGAGATCCAGCACCTGATGAAGCCCAAAGGCCTCTAGCCCGGGCCAATGCCTCAGACTGAACCTCTAGACTTGCCTGGTAGCAGAGAACAGAGCTCCGGGGGAGTCAGACTCATCTTGCCAAGTGCCGCCCCCAGTCTCTGATGTTTCCCACATCTTGTTTCTTCCTAACTCGATCCTGGGACAGGGTGCTGGGAACTGTCCCAAGCAATGGGTTGTGACGATGGGCAAAAAGGGTGGCTAGGGGAACAGTCGCAGACCCGCTGCTCCTGAGCTCACTCCTGACCCCATTCTGGGCCAATGCGATTGACGTATTTGCTCCCTTGGATAGCTGCGCCTTGGGTCCCACTTCCTCCAGGATGCAAACCGCACTAACTGTAAGAGAAGGACACACCTTGTGCATTTGAACTTGTTTTTCTTAGTATAAATAGTCGGGGACTGTATGTTTGTATATTTTCATCAAAGGCCCGCATTCCTGCACTGTGTTCTCAGGTCCACGAGCAATCTCTGGGATGAGTCTGCAGCAGCTCCAGGTCTGCACAACAGGAAAGCTTTTTGCTGTTTTTCTCACTACAGAGAGCAACTATTTGGAGTGCATGGCCTATTGAATCACCACATTTTGCCAATGAGAGCTGGCTTTGTTGCCAGTGTCCTCTTGAAACCCCCTCCACCCTGAAAATGTTTTATGGGAGACAAAGTGTTAATGTGGTTTTCTCATGACTTAATCTCCTCCTCCTGGAAGACTGAAAACTAGTCTGGACAGGAGAAGGTGGTGCAGAGAAGTTCAGGCAGGCCACGCCAGGTGAAAGGCCCAGAGAGGAGGCCACGGTCAGGGTTGCCTGATCCTAGGACACGGGTCTTTTGCTTCACTTAACAGAGCCTTCCTTCACCAGATTTAGGCGAGGCCTGCTATGCACACCAGATGTGTGTGTGTGTGTGTATGAAAAATGTATGTGAAAAATGAGAGCTGGCAAGGACGAGTCTGAAGACCAATAACCCTGTACCCATTCTGTGTTGTACAGGGATAGAAACAAGAAGCAAGGACCAAAAACTCCTTTCCAAATTCTTGGTTTCCAGGAAGATCCATAAGTGAGGGCCTCGGTCATGTCCAGAGCCAGCGTCCTGCCTGGTAGCTTTGAGATCCGCAAGGAGGAAGGCCTATACTTCCGGGAATGGAGAGTCTCTACCTGTACTTCCGGGCAAGAAAGTTGTGGGGAGCAATCCGGACTGGACTGAGTTACTGGAATTAAGACTTATTCTATGCATCTGCTCTCCCACAATATGGCGCTGGAAGAGAAGTAAACAGCTTCTACACAGCTGCCTCCAGTTCAACTAATAAACTGTAGGACTTGCTCCTGATTGGAGGAGAGCAGCGTACTCGGCGTGTGGGCAGCCGAGTTAGGATTGGCGGAGGAGGACTATAAAGGAGGAGAGAGACGGCATGCACCAGGAACATCTATGGGGAACATCTAAGGGGAACATCTGAGGGAACACCTGTGCAGCCCCCCGAGAAAGCCGGCCGGCAGTGTGCCGCTCCCCTGCGGAAGTGGGGAAAGTGGCCAGGGGGAACCGCCCTTCCACGGAGGTGGAAGGGACGGCAGCCAACCCGGGAAGAACCAGCAGCAAACCCGGGGAGGGCCGAGCAGACGAAAGAACAGCGCAGGGTCCTGTGTCGTTCCTCCACGAAGAGGGGGAGCGACAAAAGTCCTTGTCAAGGTCCCTGCAGGTGCCTAAAGGTCAACCAATGAGGATCAGACCCGCCTCAACCTTTAACCCCCACGCCCTGAAACTATAAAAGGAGCCCTCCCAATCTCTGAAGCGCGACTTCCCCGGCCCCCGCTCTGTTGCTCTGTTGGGACCGGGGAACCTCGCCCGGGAGCGGAACCCCAATAAAAGCCTGTGAATTGATTTATTCGTCTGCCTGGGAAGATTGGTTACGTGCCGGACACCTTGCACTGCCCTGTGACTGCAGTGATTACTGTGTCGTGGTAACTAAAGGAGGAAAAGGGGGTTTCACTTACACGCTGAGAGATCACCGCAAATCTACCTCCCTGTGTTAAAACAGGACAAATGCAATAGAACACACTGGGTGATGTGTGTCTGGTCCTGGGTGCCTCTCTCCCCCAAACGCTGCCCCCTTTAGTTATGGGCTTTGTAGGACTTCACCGAGTCTCTGACTTGGTGATTGCCAGGTGGCCTAGTTTGTGTAAATATAATGTGTTGGTCTTTCTCCATGTTCTTTTGGGGTTTTATTGTTTATAAACTTTCTTTAGTATTGAGAGAAAAACAGCCAAAGCATCTTAGATAGAAGGTTCTGCACCAGGCTAAAGGATCTGAAACATAAGTTTGGGGGAGCTCGCTCTTGAAGTGGGGATCTTAAACCATCTTTTCTTTCATGTTCCCCTTCCCCTATCCTATTCCTGGATCTTCTATCTTTAAAATTTGACTCCTACCCTACCCTCTTCTCCATTCCCCCATCCACAAAAGGAAACCTACACACCCACACGTAAACATTTAATTGCCGGGTGTCTCCACACATCTAAAGGATTCATGTAAAAATCCTGAAGAAAATAGGAAGCCTCCAACCCATTGTTCGCAACCTCCTGGGTCAAGACCATTTCCTGAAGTGATTCATGCCAAAGACTTGAGACACAGATATATTTGGATGGGTCAAACCTCCTCAATTTATATCCTAAAGAAGAGAGGCTACTGGGAACCTTCTGTGTAGAAAATGGGGTTTGGAGACCAAGAAGGGAACTATGAATGTACATCCAAGTCACTCAGGAACTTTTATGCAGCTACAAGAAACTTATGTCAAAGTGGCCGCAAGATTGTTTGATAGGAGACAGAGGAATGTAACGCCATGTTTACTGCTAGAAACCAAAGCTTTGTGTGAAATCTTGAATTTACAGGAGAGAGGGAGGGAGAAGAGGAGAGCTTGAGTCTGTTCTTTCACTGACCCCACCCTTCATTCCTGAACTGCAGGAGACTAAGCCCCCTGGGGTTTGGTGACCCCATCACAGGGGTGAGTTTATTTGAAGGTTGATTTTTGCTGTACTGGGTACTTCTTTTCCCATTTTCTAATTGCTTTGTGACACATATGCTGATTCTCCCCATCATTTCTCCTTTCCCTGGGGAAATACAAGGAATAAGTCAAGACTTATTGGTACTGAAAAAAAAGATAAATTACAAAGCTACAGTAATTAAAACAGCATGGCCCTGGCATAAAACAGATCTACAGGCCAACAGAACACAATAGAGACCCTAGAATTAAACCCACACATATACACCCAGTTGATCTTTGAGAAAGTTGCCAAGAAACTGCATGGGAAAAAGGATAGTCTTCTTAATAAATGGTTCTGGGAAATTTGGATATCCACCAAAAAAATAAAACTAGATACCATTTCTTACCAGACACAAAAATCAATGCAAAATTGATTAAAATTCTAAATGTGAGACTAGAGACTTTGGAACTATTACCAGAAAACACAGGTCACTCAGGACATTGGAATAGGCAAGAATTTTCTGGATCAGATCCCAAAAGCATAGGAAATAAAAGCAAAAGTAGACAATAGGGGTTTCATTAAACTAAAGAGCTTTCTTAGGGGTTCCAACAAACTAAGGAGCTTTTTTTACGCAACAAAAGAAACAACCAACAAAATAAGAGGCAACCTACAGAATGGGAGAAAATATTTGCCAAAAGCTATACATCTGACAAAGGGTTAATATCTAAAATATATAAAGAACTCAACTAAGTAGCAAATAAATTTTAATTTTTAAAGGCAATAGATCTAAACAGACATTTTTTAGAGGAAGATGTACAAATGGTCAACAGGTTCTTAAAAAAATGCTCAACACCACTAATCATGGCCAAGAAGCAAGTCAAACCACAGTGAGATATAACCTCACCCCAGAAAGACTGGCTGTTATCAAACAAAAAAAAATAACAAGTGTTGGCGAGGATATGGAGAAAAGGGAACTCCTGAAACTGTTGGTGGGAATATAAATGTGGATTGTGGAAAACAATGTGTGTGTGTGTGTGTGTGTGTGTGTGTACACATATGAAACCCATTTGTCAAAGAGACATCTTCACTCCTAAGTTTACTGCAGTTCTATTTACAATAGCCAACAAATGGAAACAACCCAAGTGTCCATCCACTGATGAATGGATAAAGAAAATGTGGTACTTTTACACAATGGAATATTATTCAGGCATAAAAGGGGATGAAATCTTGTTTGTAACTACATGGATGGAACCAAGGCCACTGTCTCAACTAAACACAGAGAGACAAGTACCACATGATCTCAGTCACACGGAGAATCTAAAACACAGGTCATCACATAGAAGCTACAAATATAAAGGTGGCAACAAGAGGCTGGGAAGAGCAGTGGGGAAGGAGGGTTGGTGAAAGGTTGACTGATGCGTACCAGGTTATCGCTAGACATGAGTAAGAAATCATGGGGTTCCATGGCACAGCAGGACTACTGTAGATAATGTTAACACACTGTATACTTCTCTATTTATAAAAACCTAGAAGATAGGAATTTTTGATGCTTTTACTATAAAGAAATGTTAAAAGCTTAAAAGGATAAATACCTTTACTGAGACTGGATATTATACAACACACCCATGTAACAAAACATCATATTATGCCCCATAAATATGCACAATTTGAAGTTTATTAATTTTTTTAATAAAATAAAATAGAGCTGGGGGTAGGGGACCAAGACTCATATTTCTGGTATTAACTTTTTAAAGGTGGCTTCCTGCTCTCCCAACCCGGCATTTTGCGAAGTACTGTGGTTCACTTCAAAATGCAAACATATCTAAAGAAATGACCAGCTCTCCCTGCAGAAATAAGCTTCACTTTAGTCTGGAATGTATTCTTCTGAATTACTTTACATGTACAAGAGGGCACTTCAAAAAGTTCATGGAAAAGTTTGTGCACCAACTTTAACCTCATTTTCCATGAATTGTCTGATGATCCCTTGTATGCATGGATTTTGATTGTTTTTTTTTTGTGCCAGAATAAAACTTTTAACTCCATTTCCCATGAACTGTAAGTACCTTTGTGTGCATGTGTGTATATACTTTATGTACTACACTGTACTATATATCATATATACATATACATATCATATATATATATATGTTGTTTTTGTTCAGCACGTTTTCAAGTTGTGTAACCTGTTGATGTTCATCAAACTACCATAATTATGGAGCCAGTCTACCAGGGAAGACTATCCCAGGCTGTGAACATATGCATTTACAATTTATATAAGAAATAGTCTTGGCTTTCTGACTGCCTCATTGTTTTTTGTTTGTTTGTTTAAAGATTTTATTTACTTATTTGAGAGGTAGAGTTACAGACAGTGAGAGGGAGAAACAGAAAGAAAGGTCTTCCATCCATTGGTTCACTCCCCAACTGGCTGCAATGGCCAGAGCTGAGCCAGTCCAAAGCCAGGAGCCAGGAGCTTCTTCCGGGTCTCCCATGTGGGTGCAGGGGCCCAAGGACTTGCACCATCTTCTACTGCTTTCCCAGGTCATAGCAGAGAGCTGGATTGGAAGAGGAGCAGCCAGGACTAGAACCGGTGCCCATATGGGATGCCAGCACCGCAGGCAGAGGATTAACCCACTGTGCCATGGCTCCTGCCCCATTGCTTTTAATACAAGAAAACCATGATTAGAAGCATAATAAGGGCCAGCCCCACGGCTCATTAGGCTAATCCTCCGCCTGTGGCGCCAGCACACCGGGTTCTAGTCCCGGTCAGGGCACCGGATTCTGTCCCGGTCGCTCCTCTTCCAGTCCAGCTCTCTGCTGTGGCCCGGGAGTGCAGTGGAGGAAGACCCAAGTGCTTGGGCCCTGCACTGGCATGGGAGACCAGGAAGAAGCACCTGGCTCCTGGCTTCGGATCGGCGCAGCGCAGCAGCTGTGGCAGCCATCTGGGGAGTGAACCAACGGAAGGAAGACCTTTCTCTCTCTCTCTAACTCTGCCTGTCAAAAAAAAAAAAAAAAAAAAAAGCAGCATAATAAATATTGTGTTTCAAATAAGAATACCCAGCTCTAAGGTGTGTCAAAACATACCCATATTATTTAAACTCACCCTTCTTTTAGGAGGAGGTTATCCTAGTCATTATAAGATTATTCGTGGTTTATATTTTTTATATTTATCACAGAAAATCTTCCTTTGAAATAAAATAGATTTTACTCAAAGATGCAGAATTATTTGTAAGATAAATTCAATCTGAACAATTTGATAGATTAAAATTCTATTCAGATAGCAGTTCATCACATCATTTTAGTAGCTTGCAAAGAGTAGATGCTTAGAACATGAATTACATCGTCTTAAAGATTCTAAATCCCGGGCCAGCGCCATGGCTCACTTGGTTAATCCTCTGCCTGCAGTGCCGGCATCCCATATGGGTGCCGGGTTCTAGTTCTGGTTGCTCCTCTTCCAGTCCAGCTCTCTGCTCTGGCCCGGGAGTGCAGTGGAGGATGGCCCAAGTGCTTGGGCCCTGCACCCGCATGGGAGACCAGGAGAAGCACCTGACTCCTGGCTTCGGATCGTTGCAGCGCCGGCCATAGCGGCCATTTGGGGAGTGAACCAACGGAAGGAAGACCTTCCTCTCTGTCTCTCTCTCTCACTGTCTATAATTCTGTCAAATAAATTTAAAAATTTTTTAAATAAAAAAATTAAAAGATTTTTTAAAAAAGATTCTAAATCCTTCATGGATTTTATTTTTTGCTATTCACTTACAAGAAAAAACATATAAACAGTTTGAGAAAACAACAAAACCAAGATTTCTTTCCCCAGTACACTATAAATAAGCTCAGGAAATATTTCAGACTGAACATTCTCTTGTCCACATTAAAATAGACTATTTCTCAAATGCTATTAATAATTCAACTTAGAATAGAATCATAAATATTCATGAATGGAAGATCACTTGCCCTCTCCCTGCGCTCAGAAAGACCTTTGACTGAGCATTTCCAGAAAGGTGGACAGCTGCCCGATGCTCAGGTATCTCCCCCCGGCATGTCATGTCCGTGCCCGAAGCTCTGAGACAAGGAGGCCTCCATCACAAGGTGCAACTCTGGAGCTCTGTCACCTGCCCCTCTTCTGTGTTCTCACAGACTCTGTGCTGATATCGCAACACTTCCAATTATCTGCTTAGAAGTCAGTTTCCCACACACAATTTCCAAGGCATTTTAGTGATCTCAGATTTTATTTAAGCAAGCAAGTTCAGAAAACTTAGGTATCTTACTTAAAGCCCAAAGGTAGGACACGATAAAGCCAGAATTCACTTAAGAGCAATTGGATTCCCAAGCTCCTGGGACTTCTCATTAGACTGTGCTTCTGGATCAGGTCCCGGCTGCTCCATTTCCAATCCAGCTCCCTGCTAATGTGTCTGGGAAGGTAGCAGAAAATGGCCCACGACTTGATCCCTTGCACCCATGTGGAAGACCCAGATGAAGTT
The DNA here is from genome assembly GCF_964237555.1 of Oryctolagus cuniculus. Classification (NCBI taxonomy): domain Eukaryota; kingdom Metazoa; phylum Chordata; class Mammalia; order Lagomorpha; family Leporidae; genus Oryctolagus; species Oryctolagus cuniculus. The sequence goes on along the minus strand of NC_091439.1, from coordinate 123,633,347 downwards.
CCTGGCTCCTGGCTGCAACCTGGCCCAGGCCTGGCCATTGCAGCCATTTGCAGAATGATCCAACAGATGGAAAATCTCTATCTCTATGTCTTCCTCTCTCTCTGTAACTCTGCCTCTCAAATAAAATGAATAAATCTTAAAAAAAAAAAAAAAAAAGACAGGCCTGCGCCACGGCTCACTAGGCTAATCCTCCGCTTTGCGGTGCCGGCACACCGGGTTCTAGTCCCGGTCGGGGCGCCGGATTCTGTCCCAGTTGCTCCTCTTCCAGGCCAGCTCTCTGCTGTGGCCCAGGAAGTGCAGTGGAGGATGGCCCACGTGCTTGGGCCCTGCACCCCATGGGAGACCAGGAGAAGCACCTGGCTCCTGCCATCGGATCAGCGCGGTGCCGCGGTGGCCATTGGAGGGTGAACCAACGGCAAAAGGAAGACCTTTCTCTCTGTCTCTCTCTCTCTCACTGTCCACTCTGCCTGTCAAAAAAAAAAAAAAAAAAAGACATTTGTTGGGGCACATGTTGTGGTACAGCAGATGAAGCCACTGCTTGTAAAACAAACATCCCACAACGGAGTGCCAGTTCAAGACCCAGTCGCTCTGCTTCTGATCCAGCTCCCTGCCACTATGCTGGCAAAGCAGTGGAAGATGGCTCAAGTACTTGGCCCCTGAACCCATGTAGGAGACCCAGATGGAGTTCCAGGCTGCTGGCTTCAGCCTGGCCCAGCCTCAGCTGTTGCAGTCATTTGGGGAGTAAACCAGTAGATGAGAGATCTCTCTCTCTCTCCATCTCTCTCTCTTTCTCTCTGTCTCCCACTTTCCCTCCCACTGTCCGTTCACTGATTTGACTGTCCGTTCTCTGACACTGTGCTGGGTGCTGGAGAAAGCTGAGTGAAACAAGACCCCCATCCTCCATCTGCCTCCCCCTGTGCTCTGCCACCATCACCATGGGGTGCCTATGCCAGGGAGGGCGGGGATGGTCATGCAGTGACAATGACATCCAGGTGCAGACCCAAAGAAGGAGCAGGAAGAGCCACTCAAGAAAAAGTGCTGAGTGGGAGGGAGGAGGGACAGGGAAGAATGCTTGAGGCGGACGAAAGGTGAGAGAGGGACCTGCTGCTACAGGACAGAGTCAACAAGACTCTGACAAGAGCTCAGAGAAGGAAGGGCCTGATGTGAGGCTGCAGGGCCGCTGAGAAAAATCCCAAGAGCAGGTTAAGAAGTTAAGGTTTTGGTCTAAGTCTACAAATAAATAACTAGAGAGTTTTAAGCAGAGGAAACATACAGCTTTTTTAAAAAAATTATTTTTATTATTTGAAAGGCAGAGTTACACAGAAAGAGAGAAAATCTTCCATCCACATTTGGGTTCACTCTCCAAATGGCTGCAATGGCTGGGGCTGGGCCAGGCTGAAGCCAGGAGCCTGGAACTCCAGCTGGGCCTCCCACGTAGGTGCAGGGGTCCAAGCACTTGGGCCACCTTCCATTGCCCTCCCAGAAACATTAGCAGGGAGCTGTATTGGAAGTTGAGCTACCAGAACTCAAACAGGTGCTCACATGGGATTCTGGCATCACAGGCATCACTGTGCCATAACGCAGGCCCCAGGTAACAGATTTTGTGTTTGAGAGAAATCACTCTGGTTGTGACACCATGAAAGGAAATGGCTGGGAGGTTGGCGCTGTGGTGCAGCGGGTTAATGCCCTGGCCTGAAGTGCCGGCATCCCATATGGGCGCCGGTTCTATTCCTGGCTGCTCCACTTCTGATCCAGCTCTCTGCTGTGGCCCGGGAAGCCAGTGGAGGATGGCCCAAGTCCTTGGGCCCCTGCACCCACATGAGAGACCCAGAAGAAGCTCCTGGCTCCTGGCTTCAGATCGGTGCAGCTCCAGCCGTTGGGGCCAACTTGGGGGTGAACCATCGGATGGAAGACTGTTCTCTCTCTCTGCCTCTCCTCTCTCTGTGTAACTCTGATTTTCTTTCTTTCTTTTTTTTTTTTCTTTTTTTTTTTTTCTTTTTTTTTGACAGGCAGAGTGGACAGTGAGCGAGAGAGAGACAGAGAGAAAGGTCTTCCTTTTGCCGTTGGTTCACCCCACAATGGCCGCTGCAGCCAGCGCGCTGATCCGAAGGCAGAAGCCAGGTGCTTCTCCTGGTCTCCCATGGGGTGCAGGGCCCAAGCACTTGGGCCATCCTCCACTGCACTCCCTGGCCACAGCAGAGAGCTGGCCTGGAAGAGGGGCAACCGGGACAGAATCCAGCGCCCCGACTGAGACTGGAACCCGGGTTGCCGGCACCGCAAGGCGGAGGATTAGCCTAGTGAGCTGCAGCGCTGGCCATAAACTGGTCTTTAATTCCATTGTCCACAAATGTTTTGTAAGGACTTCAGAGTTTAAAAGTTTCAACATAACTGTAAAAGATGTTTAATGTCTGTAATTCCCCCACCACCACGTGGACCATATTTTTTTTTAACAATTTACAATCTCTAAATCAACCAGATGTATCTGTTCTTTAAAAAACAAAGGTTGGGGCCAGTGCTGTAGCCCATAAGAGCACCGGTTTGAGTCCTGGCTGCTCCACTTCTGACCTAGCTCTCTGCTATGGCCTGGGAAAGCAGTAGAAGATGACCCCAAGCCCTTGGGCTGCTGTACTCACGTGGGTGACCCAGAAGAAGCTTCTGGCTTCTGGCTTTGGATCAGACCAGCTCCGGCCATTGTGGCCATGTGGGGAGTGAACCAGCAGATGGAAGACCTCTCTGTCTCTCTCTGTCTCTCTCTCTGCCTCCACCTCTCTGTAACTCCGCATTTCAAATAAATAAATAAATATTTAAAAAAAATGAAAAGACAAGTTTGCATTTCTCTTTTTAGTTTCTTCCTCGGTTTTCCCATAATGGGTTTTACCATCTCAGACACAACTGGTTCTGTTGCACATGTACATAAACCTAACTTGCAGGCTGGCTGGGATCTGCATGCCCCCTACAGCCTCCTAAGCCTGTTCTGCTTGTAGATGGAGGCTGTCCCACTCTGAACTTGGTTCTTTCCTTGCATGTAGGTTCAACACCTTTGAAAGACATTGTAACTCAGCCCCTGGTAGTAGCTAAGCAGTGATTTACCATACCAAAGAAAAGCATTGGTTCCCTAGTGCACAGAATGGCTTGCATATTAAAGAGACGGTTCCACTCTCCTGGAGGAATTGAGAGACACTGTGTCCCTGGTCTCCTCCCACACCATTCTCCAGTAAAGAAAGGTTTTCTCCTTACATCTCCGCAGCAGGGGTAGTGTTTCCTTGAGCAAAACCAGAACCCGCTGAACTATTTACCACACGCTGTAATAAGAGCGCACTTTGGACTTTGGATTTTTGTAATTTGTATTGTATTCATCACTGGATGAGATAAACAAAACCTGTTTGCCATGGACCCTACACCCTCACAGGTTTCTAGATACCCATGAGAAAACACCCTCAAGCACAGCCCAGGGTTTCCATGAAGACCATACAGAGTAGAATTCAAATGGCCATGCCCACAAGAGAGAAGCCAGCTGGTTTCCATCTTCAGTCCACAGGAAGTGAGAAGAGGAGGATGCATTCGTTGACCAAGGCTGTTCCTGGCCGGACCATTTAGCAATGTCTATGGCACTGGTTTGCAAAGTGTGCAAAATGTTGAGTGTAGCTACCAGGCAGCTGTGAGCTCTCTAAGGAGATAAAGTAAAGACAACAACAGATCAGAGAAGGAGGGAGGGGAGGGAAGGAAGAGCAGGGGGAGAGAGACAGAGACAGTAGATGAAAGGAAGAAGTCGATGGGGAGTCCATTTTCAATAAACAAGCACTGGGTGCCTCCCTGACACTGCTTTAAAAACGCCTTTTCCAACAATGTCTTTTTGTTTTAATACTTTCTCTCCATAGAGGAGAAAAAGGGGGACTATTGCTTTGGAGAAGCCAGCTCAGAAATCATGAGCCAGATTTCCATCTTTAGTACACAAGACTGAAACAATCGCATCTCTCTTTCCTCTAGGACAGGAAAGACCCTGCCAGGTCCTCCGCGGACCACTCTCTCCACTCCTGGATTTATCAACAGTGCAGTCAGGAAGTCACCTGTGACATCCCCTGAACCCTGGCTCTCCACAAATCACTGTCATTTAACTCACATCCTGAAGCATCCACAGAAAGGAAACCCCACAGTGCAAGCACACACACACACACACACACGCCTGCACACACACATACACATATGTACACACGCATGCACTCACAACCACCCTGCTTCCCTTGCTAAATATAACAGCCACAGCAGTATCACAAATGGGGGAGGGAGCAGATAAAACTGATTTTTAAAATACTTATTTACTTGAAAGGCAGAGTGACAGAGAGAGAGAGAGAGGTCAATCTTCCATCCTCTGGTTCACTCCCCTAATGGCCACAATGACTGGGAGTGGTCCAGGCTAAAGCCAGGAGCCAGGAGCTCCATCCAGGTCTCCCACGTGGGTGCAGGGCCCAAGCACTTGGGCCATCTTCCACTGCTCTCCCAGGCCACAGCAGAGAGCTGGACTGGAAGCACAACGGGCAGAACTTGACCCGGCACTCTGATAAGGGATGTTACCATCGCAAACTGTGGCCTAACCTGCTGTGTCTCAATGCTAGCCCCAAGAAACTAATTTTAAGCAAAATCTTCTCCTTCCCCCCAGCTTATCTAAGTTGTTCAGTTGGGTCTTTAAACTACCTTCTAATAAATTTTTCTACTTTCCATTTTGGGATAGGAACACGTGCAAAGATAAACACGATCCCCTCCCTTGTGTTATCTTTTCATTTCTTTCTTTGTCTATAATAGTTACAAAATTGTAAGCTTTCTGCCTCTTAAATTAAGTATTGCGGAGCTTTTATTTCAGGACCTTCTGGGATGACCAGATTCCAAATGCGTAATAAAAATAAATCGCCATTAATAGCCGGGTCCTTGGCAGCTGAGAGCCTTCTGGTCTTTTTCATTTACTCACCCAAGTGCGGGTATGATTTTCTCCTCTGGGCAGAGCCGTGAATAGGACCATTCATAATCACGCTACACCAAAAAGGAGCCTGTTCTGGCTGGAGGACCCAGTGACTATTTTTCACTTTTTATAAACTGAGGTTGTTCCGAGTGAGTTGTTTGTAAAATTCAAGACTGACCCATTAAGATCTCTGATTTAAAAATAAATAAATAAATAAACTTTTGTGGCTGACAGACAAAAGTGCTTCAGAAAGGGAGAGGACCAGTACACAATCCTCTGACTCTCTAAATCCCATCCACACTAGACCTGCAATGGTATCTTAAAGAATTCAACAATATGAAGGGTTCTGAGTGAGACTAAAGTATAAATATTCTACAATATAAAATACTTCAATAGGGACCAGCATTGTGGCATGGCAAGTTAAGTGACAGCCTGCAATGCCACATCCCGTATGGGAACTGGTTTGTGTCCCGGCGGCTCCACTTCCAAACCAGCTCCCTGCTAACGCACCTGGGAAGAGCAGCAGAGGATGGTCCAAGTGCTCGGGCCCCTGCCACTCACATGGGAGACCTGGATGAAGCTCCTGGCTCCTGGTTTCAGCCTGGTCCAGCCTTAGCCATTGTGGCCATCTGGGGAGTAGACCACTTGATAGATGTCTCCCCCTCGCCCTGTAACTCAGACTTTCAAAATAAATAAATAAGTGGTATTTTTTTAAAAAAAAAATACTGCAGTAAAGACTGGCCTATACACATTTATTCCAGAGTGAGATCAACACAGTATTTCACAGCTTGTTAGAAAAGCATTGGTATACTGCACTACTGGTGTTTTACTTATTGAGATGCTATTTGCACATTGAAAGCCTCAGAGTCAAAAATATCTCAATTTTAAGTTCATTATTTATTTTTTGTTTCTCATACAAATAGCATCAAGTCAGTGACCTGGCTGCTCTCCCCACGCTTCTCACGTCAGCCGTTTCAGAACCTCCCCCTCCCTCACAGTGAGCTGGCTCATGCGCTCGAGAGCTTAGCTGCTTTAGGCATATTTGGGAAAAAGGGCATATAAAACGAAGAAAGGGCATTGCTGTGCTGTGATTTTATCAGTCGGAAAAAAAGGCTTGATATTATCCATAAACCATTCCATTCCCATAATTTCTCTCACAGAAGCTTTTCCCAACCCTCCAATCAGAGCTAATGTTTTCCTCCTCTGCGCACCCGTAGCCCCCGTAACAATGACTGCCTTCACATTATTCCCCTGTGCTCTCCCTCTCTGCACTCCCTTCCTGGAAGCTCATCACAGTGCAACACAACAACTCCCAGAGTGTGGCCCCCCACGCAGCACCAATAGCAGCCCTGGGAACTGGGTAGAAATGCAAACGTTCAGACCACACCTCAAATGCAAACGTTCAGACCACACCTCAAATGCACTGAATCTAAAACTCTCACAGGGTGGGGCCCCAGCAACTGTATTTTCACAAGTTCTCCAGATAATTCTCATGCAGACTCAAGATTGGAATTATTGAAATAAGCATAGATTTCGGAAGCAGACAGTCTAAAGTTTTTAAGTTTTCATAGAGCACCACATATTAGCTGACGACATTAAGCAAGTCAGTCGCCATCTCTTAAGTTTTCTCTCACCATCTATGAAATGGACAGAATACTAAACAATGCCTAACATACAACATGTCTTCAAAAAGGGTGACTGCCCTCATATGTTGTATCTTCAACCCCTGGTATTGAGCCAACAGTCTAAAAATACTTTGCTGCCCGGAGCTATTCACTCATTGACAAAAACTGAACTGAATGGAAAGCGAAGAAGCGATGCAACCATTTGGAAGGAAACCTCAATGCACCTACAGACACCGCCACTGATAGACACGGGTAATGGGTGAGGAGGAAGCCACAGAAAACATCACTGAGGGACGAGCTTAGATCAGTAATCTTGACTGCTGTCTCTAGGGACCCTCCTCTTACCTCAAATCCCTGCTATATCTTTGTCACAGTAGGAATTTCACTCTTTGTTAAAAAGCAATATCCCACAATTCTCCCAAATTCTGCCATACTTTTTGGGAATACGTTATGATACCCATATAAGCTTTACACTATAGCAATCACTCGCCAAGTAACTCCTCTCACTTGGAAAGAGATAACTTTCTTCACACCTTGCAGTTTGAGTTTTTAGAAAGTCTGGATATCTAGGGAAATCAATAAAACCAATTCATGACAGGTAAAAAAAAAATACTGTGTTGGGGGTGGGTTTTTAAAAGAATAATTTTAAATAAGTTTTACTGGGACAACTGGATATCCATATGCAAAAGAAAGAAGTTGAATCCCTATCTCACATCACATATAAAAGTTAACTCAAAACAGATTGGTGCCAGCACTGTGGCATAGTGGGTAAGACTGCTGCCTGCAGTGCTGGCATCCCATATGGGCGCCGGTTTGAGTCCCGGCTGCTCCACTTTCCAGCCAGCTCTCTGCTATGGGCCCCTGTGCCCGTGTGGGAGACCCAGAAGAAGCTCCTGGCTCCTGGCTTTGGATCCTTGCAGCTCTGGCCATTGTGGCCAACTGGGGAGTAAACCAGTAGAAGGAAGACCTCTCTCTCTCTCCCTCCCTCTCTCTCTCTTTCTCTCTCTCTCTCTCTGCCCTTCCTTCTCTCTTTCTGTAACTCTGACTTTCAAATAAATAAATAAATCTTTTAAAAAAATGAATGGACATTTCTCCAAAGAACACGCACACATGACCAATAAGCACATAAAAAGATGCTTGGTATCATTAGGCATCAGAGAAATTCAAATCAAAACTACCACAAAAATATCACTTTAACACAGAGGCCAGCTAAAACCAAAAGAAACTGGTGAGTATGTGGAGAAATTGCAACCTTCATACACTAATGATGACAAGGTTAATAGTGTGGTCAGTTTTGAAAACAGCCTGGGAGTTCCTAAAAATGTCAGTTACAATATGATCCAGAAATGGCACTGATGGGTGTGTACTCAAGAAATAAAGACATTTCCACACAAAAGCTTGTATATTATTCTTCAAAAGAGCCAAAATTTGGAAAAAATCCAGATGTCTATCAACTGATGAATGGAAAATTAAAATATGGCATATCTATCTATATGAGGGTACTTCGAAAAGCTTGTGGGAAAAAAAATGAAGTAAAAGATTTTTGGCTGCTGGTCCCAGCTGTGTGGATCGGCGGGTTAAGCTACCACCTGCAATGCCAGCATCCCATTTGGGTACTGGTTAGAGTCTTGGTTGTTCCACTCCCACTCCATCTCTCTGCTTATATGCCTGAGACAGCAGCAGAACACGGCCAAGTGCTTAGGCCCCTGCCATCCACGTGGGAGACCCGATTGGAGTCCCAGGCTGGCTCAGCCCTGGCTGTTGTGGCCATCTAGGGAATGAACCTGTAGATAGAAGATCTCTTTCTCTCCCCGACCTGTGTGTCTCTCAAGTACATAAATAAAAATTTTTTAAGCCGGCGCCGTGGCTCAATAGGCTAATCCTCCACCTTGCGGCGCCGGCACACCGGGTTCTAGTCCCGGTCGGGGCGCCGGATTCTGTCCCGGTTGCCCCTCTTCCAGGCCAGCTCTCTGCTATGGCCAGGGAGTGCAGTGGAGGATGGCCCAGGTGCTTGGGCCCTGCACCCCATGGGAGACCAGGAAAAGCACCTGGATCCTGGCTCCTGCCATCGGATCAGCGCGGTGCGCCGGCTGCAGCGGCGGCCATTGGAGGGTGAACCAACGGCAAAGGAAGACCTTTCTCTCTGTCTCTCTCTCACTGTCCACTCTGCCTGTCAAAAAAAAAAAAAAAAATTTTAAGGATTTATTTATTTATTTGAGAGATAGAAAAAGGGAGAGAGAGAGAGAGAGAGGTCTTCCATCTGCTGGTTTACTTCCCAAATGGCTGCAATGGCTGGAGCTGAGCTGATCCGAAGCCAGGAGCCAGGAGCTTCTTCTGGGTCTCCCAGGTGGCTGCAGGGGCCCAAGCCCTTTGGCCATCTTCTGCTGCTTTTCCAGTGCATTAGCAGGGAGCTGAATGGGAAGTGGAGCAGCTGGGACTCGAACCTGCACCCATAAGGGATGACGGTGCCATAGGTGGATGCTTAACCTACTATGCCACTGCACCAGTTCCCAAAAAGTAAATCTTTAAAATGTTTGACTGCAAAAAACATTTTAAAAATCATGCACAGTTTTTCTATTCTATGCATTTTTTTTAAAGATTTATTTTATTTACTTGAAAGTCAGAGTTACACAGAGAGAGAAGGAGAGACAGAGAGAGAGGTCTTCTCTCCACTGGTTCACTCCCAAATTGGCCACAAAGGCAGGAGCTGTGCCGATCTGAAGCCAGGAGCCAGGAGCTTCCTCTGGGTCTCCCACATGGGTGCAGGGGCCCAAGGACTTGGGCCACCTTCCACTGTTTTCCCAGGCCATAGCAGAGAGCTGGATCAGAAGAGGAGCAGCCGGGACTCGAATCTGCGCCTATATGGGATGCCAGGACTGCAGGCGGCAGCTTTACCCACTACACCACAGCACCGGTCCCCTATTCTATGCATTTTCTACAAACTTTTTGAAGCCAGCTCATATAATGGAATATTAGTTGGCCATAAAAATGAAAGCAGTACTAAGACATGCTGCAACATGGATGAGGCTTCAAAACACTGTGCTAACCTAAATAAGTTAAAGGACACACTTTTGGTGGTTGGATATATACGAAATGTCTAGAACAGGTGACTCTGTGAAGACAAAAGGTAAGTCAGTCTGGTTGCCTAGGGCTGGGTTGGGAGGAAATGGGGAAATGAAGAGTGACTGTTAAAGGGCAGAGGTTTCTTTTTCAGGCGATAAAAATGCTCGGTGTTGTCTTGCAGCTGGGTAAGCCACCGCCTGGGCCATCAGCATTGTATACTGGAGTGCTGGTTCCAGTCCTGGCTGCTCTGCTTCTGACCTAGCTCCTTGCTAATGCACCTGGAAAAGCAGCAGAATGTGGCCCAAGTGCTTGGGCCCCTGTACCCATGTGGGAGACCTGGAGGAAGCTCCTGACTCCTGGCTTCAGATTGGTGCAGCTCCAGCCGTTGCGGCCAATTGGGGAGTGAACCAGCGGATGGAAGACCTCTCTCTCTCTCTCTCTCTCTCTGCTTCTCCTCTCTCTGTGTAACTCTGACTTTCAAATAAATAAATAAATCTTAAAAAAAAGAAGCTTTATCATGTATTAAGCATATCTTCTTGATGAAAATGAGTCATAACTCAAAGAGAGAACTGATACGAAACATAAAACAAACTGGACATGTATCTTTTTTTCCTTATCTATCCTTTTTCCTTATCTATCTATCTACCTTCTTCCTTGCATTGTCACCATCCTCTTCAAAGTTCGCATGAAATCATGCCAGAATCGGGGCAGGCATTTGGTGTAGCAGTTGGTATGTGGTATGACCACATCCTGCATGGGAACACCTGGATTTGCGTCCTGGCCATGTCCCCAGTCTCAGCTTCCTTCTAATGAGCCCCCTGGGAAGCAGCAGGTGATGGCTCAAGTGGTTGGATGCCTGCCGTCTCTGTTGGAATCAGCGTGGGCCTGACCAAGCCCCGATCATGGCAGGCATTTAGAAAGAAAACCAGTAGATGGTAACGCTTTCCCTCTCTCCCCCTCTCCCTCTCTCTCCTTCTCTCTCTCTACCTCACACATAAATAAAATGTCTTAAAATTATGCCAGTATGAGTTCAACAGCCTCCTGGCCAACCTCCCTGCCTTATTTTTAATATATCTGGCTTACTATTAAAATAGCTAATCTTATCACAACATTACTTTCCAGAGAGTCCTCTGCACTCACAAGACGACAGAAGCCCCTGCTGCCCATCATTGTGTCTGAATCCTTCCGCCCAGCTTTAGGGCCACGTCCTGTGGCACCACTCAGTCTTTAACAATATAAAAGCGTGCCTTTCCATGTTCCCCAAACACGCACCCTCCCCCACTCAGATAGATGTTCCACATCTCATCAAGGCAGGCAACCATTAGGGGAGACTAAGGTTTAGGGAGCAATAATCCCTATCATTTATTAAGTGTATGTTTATGCATTGCATTTTACCCGCACATAAACTTTAGGTGACAGTTTCATGACTTTACAGAATAGAAACTGAGACCTCCTGCAAGGTCTCTAATCTATAAAACAGCAGAGCTAATGACCTATGTTGGCCTTATTCCAACCCTCGAATTCTTGCCCATGTGTTGACCCTCACTTATAGGAAAGACACCCATGAGGCAAAGGATATTCACATCGAGTTTTGCTTACAGTTAGCTGCACCTATCATTACGAGTGAGCTTGTCTAAAGAGAAGGTGTGCGGTGAGAAGAAAGCAAGAACAGAGTCCCGAGCAGCACCTCAAAAGAAGTCCGAGAAGGCAAAAGGTGAGATCCAGGAGAATTATCCAGCACAAATCAAGAAGTGGAGTCTCAAGTTATCATGAAAGAGTGATCAACTGCATAAAGCAAGAAAAGCAAGGTGAAGATTGAAAACTGCTCATTACAACTGGTGGTTAAGAACTAGGGAGACTCATAACTTATCATCCAAACCAGGCTCGTTTTGAAAATAAAAGAGGACTATATTAACAAATACCTCAGGGCCACTGACTATGACCCTGGAGCGAGCAAGACAAAAGATCACCCTATTGAGAAGTTACTAGAACCCATCGTGAGACACTTCGAAAGAGTGCTGCTGTGAAAGCCACAGGTGATGGCTCACGTGGTTGGGTTCCTGACACCCACATGGGAGACCTGGATTGAGCTCCTGGCCAACGGCCCCATTCCCAGCCAGTGCTAGCATCTGGAGAACAAACCAGCAGATAGATCACTCTCTCTCTCTCTTTCAATCTCTCTCTCCCTCTTTCTCTCTCTCTCTCTTCTTCTCTTCCTCCCTCCCTCCCAAATAAAAAATAACCTTCTTTTAATAAATGCAAAACGGGTAGTTATTGTTTTGAATCAATAGTCACAATTATTATAGTTGATGTATTTGACATCTGTATATATCTTATGTTAAAATACATGATTTTTATTGCCTCAAATGCAAAAGAAAAATTATTTATTCTCTGTAATATCTAACATCCTCAATAATCATTTTAAAAGTGTATCTCTGGGCTGGCACCGCGGCTCACTAGGCTAATCCTCCGCCTTGCGGCGCCGGCACCCAGGGTTCTAGTCCCGGTCGGGGCGCCGGATTCTGTCCCGGTTGTCTCTTCCAGGCCAGCTCTCTGCTGTGGCCCGGGAGTGCAGTGGAGGATGGCCCAAGTGCTTGGGCCCTGCACCTCATGGGAGACCAGGAGAAGCACCTGGCTCCTGCCATCGGATCAGTGCAGTGCGCTGGCAGCAGCACGCTGGCAGCAGCGCGCCGGCCGCGGCGGCCATTGGAGGGTGAACCAACGGCAAAGAAAGACCTTTCTCTCTGTCTCTCTCTCTCACTGTCCACTCTGCCTGTCAAAAAAAAAAAAAAAGTGTATCTCTGGAGCTGGTGTTGCAGTGCAGTGGGTCAAGTCACTGCGTGGGATGCCCCTATCCAATATCAGAATGCCAGTTTCAAGTCCTGCTACTCTGGACTTCCAATCCAACTTCTTGCTAACATAGCTGGAAGGCAGTAGACACGTGAGAGATCCAGATGGAGTCTCTGGCTCCAGACAGCAGCCTGGCCTAGCCTTGGCTCTGGCAGCCATCTGGAGAATGAATGAGCAAGTGGAAGGTCTCTCCTCCCTCTCTTTCAAATAAAATAAAATATTTAAATATATATATATAATTTTGGCTTATGAATATGTACTGTGAGAGAACAGTTTACTGAGTGTACTTTTAGGCACATCAAGATTAATATGATTATGTATTGGAATATATTTAGGCAATTAATTTTTAATATAAGTAAGCTCAACAGCAAACCTATTTAATTCCTAGTGTCAAAGCCTAGAATCATGAATTAATTGGCTATAACAGGTAGCAATTAGATGTGAAACTTCTTACACACAGCTTGGTTAAAACAACTAATTCCTGCAAAACCCATTTTTAACACCTCAGTGTGTATCACCTGGTATTCTTTGCCTGACAGAACCATACCTTTAAATACAGCTCATGCCAGATGGTCTCCTCAATAAAACCCAGCAGGAGGTAATATATTAATGCTATTAGACAAGCGAGTCTGCAGACACTCAACCAATGAATTCCGTGCTCAGTGGTGAAGACTTTCTGTCACCATGGCAACACCTGCTTCAGGAAAGTGTTGAATTTTTCAAGGCAAATGAGCTACCCAGCATAAAATCTCAAGTCCTCCAAGCCTTGATGATCAGCTACTTCAGTAATAGTAACAACCCAAATTTGTTACACTGACCTCAAATCTGGGTATCCTGAAAAGCAATTTTGCCTTCCACTTTTTTTGTTTGTTTGTTTTTTGACAGGCAGAGTGGACAGTGAGAGAGAGAGACAGAGAGAAAGGTCTTCCTTTGCCGTTGGTTCACCCTCCAATGGCCGCTGCGGCCGGCGCACCATGCTGATCCGATGGCAGGAGCCGGGTGCTTCTCCTGGTCTCCCATGGGGTGCAGGGCCCAAGCACTTGGACCATCCTCCACTGCACTCCCTGGCCACAGCAGAGAGCTGGACTGGAAGAGGGGCAACTGGGACAGAACCCGGTGCCCCGACCAGGACTAGAACCTGGTGTGCCGCCGTCACAAGGCGAGGATTAGCCTAGTTGCCTTCCACTTTTAAATACATATATACTCTTGTCTCTAACTTCCTTGATTTCCTAGGTAAACAGTCTCCATTTAAAGGTCATATATATGTGTATGTGCATACATTTGTAGGCTAACAGTCCTAAGTATAAACACAAATGTTAATACCCTAGAAAATTTTTACTGGTACCTGAATATCAGTTATAATATTTACTAAATACTATATTTCATTTAAATCAGTAATGAAATCACAAAAATACTAAAAATTGATAAATAATGTGCAAAAGAAGAGAATTTTTTTTTGACAGGCACAGTGGACAGTGAGAGAGAGAGACAGAGAGAAAGGTCTTCCTTTACCATTGGTTCACCCCTCAATGACCGCTGCGGCCGGCACGCTGCAGCCAGTGCACTGCGCTGATCCGAAGGCAGGAGCCAGGTGCTTCTCCTGGTCTCCCATGGGGTGCAGGGCCCAAGCACTTGGGCCATCCTCCACTGCACTCCCTGGCCACAGCAGAGAGCTGGCCTGGAAGAGGGGCAACCGGGACAGAATCCGGTGCCCCGACCGGGACTAGAACCCGGTGTGCCGGTGCTGCAGGAGGAGGATTAGCCTAGTGAGCCGCGGCACCGGCCAAGAAGAAAATATTTTGAGTGTTACAGCCTTTAAGTTATCTAGTATGAATGTTCAAAATACAAATAAATCTTTTTAATTCCGTTTCATCTTTAAGTTGAAATGATCATTTGCCCCATAAAAGAGAGGTGATCTTGTTCAACCTGGTGAAAATGCAGACAATCTAAAATGTTTGGAAATAAGTTGGTCTTCAAAGAGTCCACATAAAATTTGTATTATGAAAAACTAAGCATGAGTTTCAAAACTTTTCTGAATCTAAATAAGCATACTTTTAATTCAATTTGTCCATAAATGTTCTGAAGTCCTCTATATTATAGAATCAAGATAAGATGGCGACGCACTTGAAGAGGAAAATAAACACACGTACAATTTTCTAAAAGGAACCCTCACCCAATTTTGATTATTCATACTCTCCATTACAACACAGCACATGGTTTGTTTTGCAAGGTGTACACAACCCTCCCACAGGCCATCTCCCAGGGTTCATGATGTCCTGGAACCAGGAGTGCAACTGCAATATTTGATCACAAGACTACTGAAAATGGTCAGTGACATGGCAGGTGCCTGACTTCTATCCCCTTGGCCTCAAAATTACCCCCGTGTGTTCCAGGAAGCACGGGGGTGTCGTGGCTGTCTGAGATGTGTTCACAAGTCCTCTTACAGTCTTGGGTTTGCTCACACCTACACTGAACCAAGATCAAGGCCTTCATCTCAACTCTCAGGTAATAACCTTCACACAGCACAGAGACCCTGCTGATGTCCCAGCCAGCATTTCTGTTATTCCCCAAAGTTTCTCCTGCACCACCAGCCCTCAGTGCTTCTTTCCCTCTCCCTCTCTCTCTCCCTCTCCCTCTCTCTCTCTCTCCATGGCCTCTGAATCCGTCCTTTTCCTTTTCAGTCAGCTGGGCTCATTTGTCAACCCTGAAGGCCCAGTCCTCCAAAGCATTATTCAGGGTAAGCATCCAACAAAGCTTGTTTCTTCTTAGAGAGTGGCTTCTACTGCCAAGAAAAATAACATCTTCTGCATGCACTTAGAGCACACTGGAGTGATTTATTTCAGTCGTTTCCTGAATTTTTGCCACCCCAGGCCTTGTCCGTCCACCTCCAGATACCCGTAGCCACTTACAGCACTGGGGTCAGGAAGCTCTGCTTCGAAGAACTGAAAAGTAAACTCGCTAACAGACTCCACTCCATGTCAACGACTCATGACCCTCCATGACCACATGAAAAATGGTGATGTCCACTGCGAGGGGAAACATTCTACAAAGGAGTGCCTGGCTGTGTATCAGGAAGAGGGTTCGAGGTCCCTAGCTTCATAACCTTGAGTAGCTTACTTAACCCCTCTCTGAGTCTCAACCTCATCCTCTATGAGTATTCCTTCCAGCGAAGAAACAAGAAACCGATTACCCAAATGCTTCACAATTCTACGGAACACGAATGAAAACTGAGTTTAACAGTCAGAGTAATTCCAAATAAATTTACCCTAATCAAAAACCTATAATTGAAAAAATTAAATTCAAAATATTTAGCCACGGTGAATTTCTCTCCCCAAAGCATCTGACAAGCTACATGATCATTATGCAAGTATTAGACAAAGGCAGCTGGATTAATGCCTCAAACAGCTGCCAACGCAAAGAAGAAAGCCATGGGTGGAATTCTCTTCCCATAACTCACACCAAGTCACTGTTTTTGTGGTTCTTATTTTGGTTATTTTGTTTTATTCATAGTTTTTGAATTGCATAGTCAAAACAGAACACTAATTGAGCTATATTTAACAGCTAGAAATTTGCCTAACAAAATTGAAATTAACTAAATATTGTTACTCTATCACTAACGGAGTGTTCAATAATGTTTACCTAGTGGGGAAAAGTATTAGTAATCACGTGTTGCTTACCACAATAAAAGCTATATGCTTAATATATTTATATAAGATAACCATATTATATGCTTACTTTTCTATATATAAAATGTGTACATAACTATACATGTTATATATTAAACATGTATATCTATATAAAATTAAGCATATTCTATATGATGTAAATATGTATATATATATACATATATATATAGAGAGAGAGAGAGAGAATGTTAGTATACTCTCCATCACAAATAGTTTTACTCTCTTGATCAAGGAGATTGACCCCAAAGAACAACATCCAAAAAAACTATGTTCTCTAACAAGATGAAAATTTCATGTTAATGAAGTGTAACTAACTGGCACAACATATATTAAATGTTTATATGTCACCACATTGGAGAAAACTAATAAAAAATTAGAAGTGTGAATGATCTTTTACTGACTTAAAATAAGTCCTCTCTTCTACTTTACAGATTGTATTAATCTTTTAAGTTATGCTCAAATTCCCACCTCCTTCTGAAGCCCTCTTTCGATGGCCTCTTTCTCTCTTCTCTTGCTCTCAATCCCCTCTAGAAAGTTTTTTAGATACAAAAGACAGACAGACAGCTCCCACCTGCTGGTTTACTCCCCAAATGCCTGCAACCTAGCCGGCACCACGGCTCACTAGCCTAATCTCCGCCTTGCGGCGCCAGCACACCGGGTTCTAGTCCCGGTCAGGGCGCCGGATTCTGTCCCGGTTGCCCCTCTTCCAGGCCAGCTCTCTGCTGTGGCCAGGGAGTGCAGTGGAGGATGGCCCAAGTGCTTGGGCCCTGCACCCCATGGGAGACCAGGATAAGTACCTGGCTCCTGCCATCGGATCAGCGCGGTGCGCCGGCCGCAGTGCACCAGCCATGGTGGCCATTGGAGGGTGAACCAAAAGCAAAGGAAGACCTTTCTCTGTCTCTCTCTCTCTCACTGTCCACTCTGCCTGTCAAAAAAAAAAAAAAAAAAAAAAAAAAAAAAAAAAAAAAAAAGCCTGCAACGGTGTGAGCTGGACTGCAACGAAGCCTGGAGCCAGAACTCGCATGGTCTCCCACATGAGTGGCAGGGACCAAGAATCTGAGCCCTAACTACTACCTCCCAGAGTACGCATTAGCAAGAAGCTAGGATGGAGTAGAGACGGGACTTAAACTGTCAGTTCAACATGGGATTCAGGCTTTCCAGCCCATGTCTTCAACCACTAGGCCAAATGCCCTCCTCTTCCTGCAGAATTAGAGTTAACACTCTCCTACTGAGTCCTTGGGAAAACATTGCTGCTAGTTGATCCTTTTTGAAATATCTCTTCAGTTTGCAAAACGGCACTCAAAGAGGAGACACTTAGGTATTGATGCTAACAAGTAAGTCATGCAGAAGAAACGCGGTGAAACATTTGGAATGAGGAAAACAGTATTTCAGGTTTTCCCCTTTACTACTCAGTTTGATTTTTGAATGTGAACTGGTTTAAAAAAATTCCCATCTCATATTTATAAATGCCTGCTGCATGAATGAATGTATTTTTTCTTGATGATCTGTCCAATGAGTGTGATTTATACCTGCATGTGGTTAGCAGGGCCTTTTTTACAATGAAGCATTCTCAGAGCCTTGATTTGAGAAAAGAGATCATCATGGAATATGTAGATGGTCTACAAGTGAGACTCCTCGGCCTTCTGGAAAAGTTGGCAGAGGTATGAACGCTTTCCTTATGCTACTATCTTTATTGGCCACAACGGCCGGAGCTGCACCAATCCAAAGCCAGGAGCTTCTTCCGGGTCCCCTACTTGGGTGCAGGGGCCAAAGGACCTGGACCATCCTCCACTGCTTTCCCAAGCCACAGCACACAGCTGGATCGGCAGTGGAGCAGCCAGGACTTGAACCGGCACCCATCTGGGATGCCAGAACTGCAGGCGGCGGCTTTACCGGCTGCGCCACAGCGCCGCTACGATTAATCACTTTCAGTAATTCATGGTGACTTACTACAGAGCCTGCAGATACACGGTACAGTCTACAACAAAAAGAGCAGCCACTATCCTGGTTCCAGGAATACACAGACAATCCAAAACAATTGCTCCTTAAGACATGAGATGAGGGCCAGTGCTGTGGCGTAGTGGGTAAAGCTACTGCCTCCAGTGCCGACATCCCATATGGGTGTCAGCTCTAGTCCCAGCTGCTCCACTTCTGATCCAGCTCTCTGCTATGGCCTGGGAAAGCAGTAGAAGATGGCCCAAGTCCTTGGGCCCCTGCACCCATGTGGGAGACCCAGAGGAAGCTCCTGGCTCCTGGCTTCGGATCAGTGCAGCTCCGGCCATAGCAGCCAACTGGGGAGTAACCAGCAGATGGAAGAGCTCTCTCTCTCTCTCTCTCTCTACCTCCTTCTCTCTCTGACTTTCAAATAAATAATAAAAAAGAGAGGGCATTTCACTTGATAATTTGATAATGTGAAAATCAAGCACTGACATTATAAAAATGCATGCTAAATTTAACTGAAATTATGATTCTCATCAAATGTTTGTACTAATGTTCATTTATGATTTTAGTGACATTCTAATAATGTTTATATGCCAAATAATTTTATAGTGTTTAATTTATAAATGGTTATAAGTCACCAAGACCTTCTAAGAGGTTTCCTATGTTTGGCTAAGAAATGAACGAGGAGGATGGTTCTCCAAAGAGAAAGAAAACCCCAGCACAAGCAATGCTTCAAACTATTTACTTCTTACTGAACCTACAGCCATCTTTTAAAGCCTCATTTTACAAACGCTCTTTGTCAGAAATGACATGGAGAGTGCAAAGACACTGGTAAAAAAAGAAATTAGTCTCTTCCATGTAGCTGAGAGCAGGCTGCCCCTGTGTGACAAACAATGGCAATGGAGAGCAAGCCAAAATGTGCCTAGCTCCGTGTTCAGATTGTTCCTGCACAGTTCCATGAAACCTCTTAAAAACAGCCTCTTGAAGAAATCAACTTCTCAAGTTTACCTGTCCTCCCTGGAACATAACTCTCCTTAGTATATTTACTTAGATTTCCTAGTGCATAAAAATAAGAGTAATTTATGTGTATTTTTACAGGGAACAAGTTAAACTCACAGTGACAAAATGTTCTTTTAAAAAGAAGGAAATGTATGTATTTGATGTTTCTTTTTTTTTTTTTTGGACAGGCAGAGTGGACAGTGAGAGAGAGAGAGAGAGACAGAGAGAAAGGTCTTCCTTTTGCCATTGGTTCACCCTCCAATGGCCGCACACCACGCCGATCCGAAGCCAGGAGCCAGGTGCCTCTCCTGGTCTCCCATGCGGGTGCAGGGCCCAAACACTTGGGCCACCCTCCACTGCACTCCCGGGCCACAGCAGAGAGCTGGCCTGGAAGAGGGGCAACCGGGACTAGAACCCGGTGTGCCGGCGCCGAAAGGCAGAGGATTAGCCTGTTGAGCCACAGCACCGGCCTGATGTTTCTTTTGAAGACTTCTTTTTTAAAAAAATTTTTTTTCTTTGTTTGAAAGGCACACTGACAGAGACAGAGATACAAAGGGGCCTTCCATCGCTGGTTCAATCCCCAAATGGCCACAAAAGCCAGAGGCAGGCCAGGATGAAGCCAGGTGTCAGGAACTCCACCTGGATCTCCCACAGGGGAGGCAGAGGCCCAGGCAGTTGAGCCACCATCGAATGCCTTCCCAGGTACAGTAGCAGGGAGCTGGATCAGAAGCACAGCAGCCAAGTGTGATGTCACAGGCGGCAGCTTAACCCGCTGAGCCGTAACAACGGCCCCTTCGTTATCTAATTCCTTAGCTGTTATCTAATTCCTTAGCTGTGATGGCGCCAGAAGAACTGAGAATTTAAGATCATCTGGAGGTGGCTTATAGAGCTGGACAGCTATGGGTAAACATTTGACAGCCCAATGTGCCTACACACAGCCAGTGTGCTCATGACACAGGTTTATCAGACAAAACCCTCCCAACTGGTAGTCAGCCACTATCCATTATTTAAGATTTCTTTTTTACATTTTAATTGAAAAGCAGAGTGATGGAGAGAGATCTTCCATCTGTTAGAAGTGGAGTAGCCAGGACTGGAACCAGCACTCCGCTACGGGTGAGATGCAGGCGTCCGAGGCAGCCGCTTCACCCACATGCCTGCACTGGACCACTGTTGTTAGAGTATCCACAGAAGAGGGGGACCTCTACAGGGAGTCAGAGGAGAAAACGTGGGGCCACATCAGTATCCACTGGCCCAAACCCTGCCATCTCCTCAAAAGGGCAAAAGCAGATTCAGCCCAACTACTTAAACCCTTGGGAGAATATCTTTTTTTTTTTTTTTTTTTTTTTTTTTTTGACAGGCAGAGTGGACAGTGAGAGAGAGAGACAGAGAGAAAGGTCTTCCTTTGCCGTTGGTTCACCCTCCAATGGCCGCCGCGGCCGATGCGCTGCGGCCGGCGCACCGCGCTGATCCGATGGCAGGAGCCAGGTGCTTCTCCTGGTCTCCCATGGGGTGCAGGGCCCAAGCACCTGGGCCATCCTCCACTGCACTCCCTGGCCACAGCAGAGGGCTGGCCTGGAAGAGGGGCAACCGGGACAGAATCCGGCGCCCCGACCGGGACTAGAACCCTGGGTGCCGGCGCCGCTAGGCGGAGGATTAGCCTAGTGAGCCGCGGTGCCGGCCCCTTGGGAGAATATCTGACCACACATAGAGAAGACACTCCTCACTCAAGAAAACTTCCTGAAAGGAAAAACTTTTGCAGAACGATTTTTTAAAAGGAATAAACCACTTAAACAAAAGAGAAAACTCTTCAGTTACTGATAATAGCTGTGAACAGATGTCAAAACAAAAGTGAAGTCATTTTATAGATGCAAATAAATAAATATAAATAAATAAATAAATAAAAATATAAAAGCTTAACCCAATTGGAAACTGGAAATAATTTGGGATAATTTCTGCATTCACAATTATCTTGCCATCATCAAGGCCTGGACATGGAGGGGGCATTTAGCCTAGAACTTAAGAGGTCGAATGTCTCACATTCGAGTGCCTGGAGGTCATTCCTGGCTCTGGCTCCTGACTCCAGCTCCCAGATATTGCAAACCCTGATAGGCTGAGGGGATGACTCAAGTAATTTGGTTCCTGCTACCCACTTGGGAGACCTGGATGGATTTCCTGGCTCCCAGCTTCAGCTCTGGCCCCAGGCATTAAGGGCATTTGGAGAGTTTAACCAGCAACTGGGGAGCTCACTCACTCACTCACTCACTCTCTTTCAAATAACTAAGAAAACAAAACCTAGACAAAATGTCATAGTATTTTAGTCTATATGTTCACATAGTAATATCCACTACATGTCTATGGAATATCCACATGAAAATTATCTGGTTTTTACAGTTTTGGAATTTTCCAAAAACTGAATTTGGCTCTTGATAAAGTACATTGAACGAGCAGATTTTCTTGTGTGAGCTCTATAAAGGTCCTGCTGCTTTTGTGGAGCGAATGCAGTTTCCAAAAGTGTGTTAATACAATCCCCATGTTGCTGATTATGTCGGGAATCTGGCTTGGCATTTAAGTTCCCACAATGAATAAGCCTGGTCTCCTCTAGTAAACTTAAGAAAAAAAATCTAGGTTGAAAAATTGACCAATGTTATGATTTCAGACAAATACAGCTCTTTCAACAGGATTGTTGTATGTTAGAATCAAATGTTTAACACCACAATCTATAAGATAAAAAGGGCAAAAAACATTTTATTATGCAAATATCTTTAATATTGTCATAGTTTCCCTTATAGGCATTGTCTTTACATTTGCTGTATCAAGAAGAGGAGAGAGAGACCCCTGCATCTACATGCAACAGATGTTTTGTAGAATCAAGTAATGTGCCCACCAGTTGTTCAGTATGCAAATTAAGTTCAACATGTAAAAGAGTTACGCCAAAGGAAGAAATGTAATACACTTCAAGTTATGCAAGGGTGTTGCCCTAAATGGTGACTGGCAGACAAAGTAAAATGCAATATACTAGGGCTCTTCAAATAGTTCATGGAAAATGTGTATGGTGACAAAACAACACACGGATTTCAATTTTTTTTTTTTTTTTTTTGCTCCAAAATACACTTATCTTCCAATTCCATTGCTCCACAATCTTTTTGAAAGGCCTTTGTCCATAGCAGGTATCCTTTCAGCGTTCTCTAAATCAGATTGAAAGCATTAGGTATATTAACAAAGCCTTATGTTTTATTTTCACTTTAGAAAGCTGATTTGCAGCATGGAATGCCACATTGTAAAATTTTATAATGGTTAGGATAAAAGGGTGTACCCCTTTGGCTAGAAACAGGACAAAGAAAAAGGTTGTTAGGGATCTGGTCAGGGAGGTGATAACTCACTGTTTATATTGATGTTTTCCTAAACTCAAAGCAAAGGTTATGATTTGAGTAAGTTGTTGCACTCAGCTCTTTGTATAAGACTTTCTTGGGGTGGGAAGTTATATACTGGTGGTGAAAAGAACCTGTGTAATGATACAAAGATTTTTCTTGATTTAATTGTTTTAGGTGGTGTAGGGAGAGGAATAGGGTGAATCCAATCAGATGGCATCACTCTAGGATCTGAACTTAAGAGGAGCTGCCAGCATTGAGCCAATGAACGCGGTAATTGTGGCCTCTCCCTACCACCCTGACATGCAAAACCACAGCAATCGACTTTTATAGCAACCTGAACTTCAGTTAAAAGTTATATTCAGCATCATTAAAAAATTAAGGACCTGCACTCATTTTTTAAAAGTAAGCAGCCCTGGGGCCGGTGCTATGGTGTAATAGGTTAGGCCTCCATCTCTGGTGCCAGCTCAAGTCCCACCAGTTCAAGTCCCGGCTGCTCCACTTCCAGTCCAGCTCTCTGCTAATGCCTGGGAAAGCAGTGGAGGACGGCCCAGGCGCTTGGGCTTCTGTACCCATGTGGGCGGCCTGGAGGAAGCTCCTGGCTTCAGATCAGCCTAGCTCTGGCTGTTGTGGCCATTTGGGGAGTGCCCCAGTGGATGAAAGATATCTCTGTCTGTAAATCTTCCTCTTAAATAAATTAATATTTCTTAAAAAAAAAAAAAAAGAAGGTAAGCAGCCCTTGAAATATCTCTAAATGAAGAGATTTTATTATTGTTACAGAACAATGATGATTAGTAGTGATGTTATGGTAAACAGGTTTCCATAAAAAACAAAGTCTTTCCTAGCAGTACAGAGTTGTTCCAGGGAATATTATCATAATTAACTCATTTATTTTTGTTCAAGAGTCAACCCTATATATTCTACTTGTCCCCTTATCCTTCAAGAGTTACTCAACTGGGGATGGTTAAAGCTGGAGACAGATCATCTGAAAATAATAAAAGTTTCTGAAAACACACACAGATTCTGCGCTTCAGCCATGTTTTATGAGAATGAGCTGGCTGTTAGATCACTTAGAAAATACCATTTCCTGAATTTTAAAATAAAAGGAACATTCATAGAACGATGGACTCAGAGCAATTTGAATAATTAATGAGAAGGGAAAGAACGAGTACATTTAAACACCTTTCAAATCTAGGCCCGTGTGACCCATCAGCCAGCTCTTGGATAAATTTTTGCTTTCGTGGCATTTTCAAGTACAATGTGAATACCATTTCATGAGAGAAGGAACAATTAAAATGTGAAGATGTGTGACTTTGAATGAAATCCACGAAACTGAAAGATGTTTATTTTGTGACACAAAGATTTTGAAAGTTATGGATAGTCTGCTTCATAATACATATTTTCTGTGCACTTTCTGAAAATCTGCTGTATGTGTGAATTTTGATTTTTTTTTTGTACCAAAATAAACGTATCTTTGCATTCCAATTTTCATGAACTTTAAGTTCTCGTGAGTAAGTTCTGAGCACAAGAAGATTACAGTTCACTGATAGAACACCTCAATCAACAATGGAAAATGCCACATGTACTTTATTAAGAACTTTGTCATTGTCAGATCATTTAACCGTCTTGGTATTGTCATTTCTGAGATGACGAATTTGGGACTTAAAAGAGAAATTCACTGACTTGCCCATGAGCACAATGAAAAACAGCGTGCCAGAATCTGCACTCAAATTCCCTGCATCAAAGCCTGCACCGTAAACCTCTTTACACGATGATTCTCCCAAGAGCTGTGGAGACACGGTTGGGGCATGGAAGTCAGAGCAGAGTGAGACTGAAAGGACACGCGGAAGCTCTTTCACATCTGCTCAACACAAAGCCAGTTCCTAAGCAGTTTCATCGCAAATTCCTTAGATCAGTTAGATGGCCAGTGAAAACACTGGAATGGCCCTAGATTTAATTATCTCAAGGAACAATCATCAAGACATTCTCACATAATGACGACCAATTTCTAAAAATGTTTATGTACTTCTTTTCATTTTATTTGAAAGTCACAGAGACAAAGAGTGTGAGCAAGATCTTCCATCAGCTGGTTCGCTCCCCCAAATGCCTATAACCGCTGGGGCCAGGCCAGGGTGAAGCCAGGAACTCAATGTAGGTCTCTCACGTGGGTGGCAGGGACCCAGTCATTTGAGCCATCATCCGCTGCCTCCCAGGGTGCATTAGTGAGAATGCTGGCCAGGAAGGGGAGGCAGGACTCAAACCCAGGCACTCCATACTGGAGGCAGATGTCCCCAACGGTGACTTAACATCATTCTGTGCCCCAACCCTGTCTCCCAAGCAGTGTCTTACCACTGCAGCAAATGTCCCCGCCCCCATGATGAACAGTCTGTTCCCATTGGGTGAGGCAAACAGACGGCACAAAAGGAACAGGACTGCCCCACATGTTAGAAATCAATCAAAGGCAAACATCTGTGAACTAGAAAACACAACGGGAGGGAAAACACCCTTCAGGGCTCCAAACCAGGCCCACACAACACCATGGCTGGAGGCAAGCGGAAGCAGATCTCACAGTGGACACAGCCAAGACAGCTGACTCAGCCTAAGGCCTGTGAGGCACATTTCCCAGAGCAGTTGAAAGAAAGGAAACAATTCCACAAATTAGTCCATCTTCTTAATAATCAGAGGCAAGCTTATTCGCTAAATTCTTTCCTGCATAATTTTCCGCAAACCTTTGTAAGTACCCTCATATGTTACTACTTTGGCCTCTCAGCCAAAGTGGGGTGTGAATTTTTAAAGTAGTTTCATTTTATAGTCAAGAAAAAGAAGGAAACAAAAGCTAAAAGTATGGACCCGTCTTCACGATAAGAGTTGGAATACGTGTGTCTCAGCTTCATCTTTCCAACTGAAATTAGTTCCTTGGTCATCAGAATCAGTCTCAGGTCAATCAGTTGACTCGACATAATCTCCATGCTGGCTGTTCACATGCAAAACAGGAAAACATATGATCTGACCCCTGAAGAACTCCCTGTAGGAGACTCCCTGTTAGAGAATGGCCAAATGAATTCTTAATAACGTAACAAATGACAAGGGGCTAAGGCACTGTTTCTCAAGACAGTGTAACACTAGTTCCAAGACAAACTCTTAAAAAAAAAAAAATGAATTCCACTGTGAAAGAAGATAGGAAAATACTGTATAGCATACACGGGGACTTCAAAAAGTTTAGGGAAAGTAGAATTAAAAGATTCGTTTATTTGAGTTCAAAAACACTTGAAATCCATGCTTATGAGGGAGGTCTTCAAAAAGTTCATGGAAAAAATATGTATTTTTTAAACTAGGCATGGATTTCCAAATTTTGTGTACCAAAAATAAACTTCCCTTTTAATTCCATTTTCCTTGAACTTTGTGAAGCCCCTCCGTGATACATCTAATTTGGAGATCTGAAACAAACCTATCAAACCCTACTGAATTAATGTTCTATTGAATATACTCTGGGAAAACCTGGACTATGTGTCACACTTTACATGGACTAAAAGGGTCCTTTTAAGTCCGTAAAGGTGGGGAATTTACCCCAATCGTAAGCCCTAAGGGAGTAAGCCAGCCCATGATTATTCTGCCACTTCCAAGTTCGTGTTCATAGAAAACTGCCTTTTCTGTGTGAACACAGAACCCAGTGTCAGGGGCAGGCCCAACTTCCCCTCTCCTCCATCAGCCCACAAGTCAATCAAGAGGTTCTTTTTGGTAAAAGCCGTGATGACTCACTCAGGTCTAAAAATAACTCTTGACCAAGCGTGGTAGATCTAGAGTTTTCTCCAGAATCCACATCTGTCTTCACCAAGCATAAGGCACTACTCAGCTGTAATCACTTCACAGAACACAACAGTAACCTATTAGGAAGAGAACCAATACAAATGCTCCAATCTCCACTTCTTTTTTTCAAGTTGTGAAGGACTTTTGCCAGCATTAAATGTTCCATCACAATATTTGGCAAATGTACATTGGCATTCATATTCTTTAAATTTTAACAGATTTTTGGAGGAAAAGATCCAAAATAATCATTCTGGCATTTGAGAAAGAAAAATTTAAGCACTAAAGAATGTTTTGAAGATAGCAGTCCAGCTATAAATCAGATTTACTTTCCAAAAGCAGTTCTGAACTACATGTAAAAGAATTAGTATTTTGAGGAGGGAAGAAAGTAGGAAAGTATTGTTATATTCTTAAAATTTTTACCTATAAAATGCTTAAAATCTGTTCTCTTTATATAAGTAAAAGCAATTATAAAAAATAAGGAAGTATGAACAAAACAAAGCAAAAAAAAAAGTTCCCAACTTTCAAAAATGTACTTAAAAGTATCTCAAAGCAGTTTGTCTTTAGAATATGTTGGGTTTTTATCACTGCATTTTGCTAACAATATTTCTGTGTTTTAAAGCTTTTTGAAATAATAAGCCTTTTGTGAAACTTTAAAAAACAATATTTTAAACAAGCTAACTTTAACTGGGAGGAATCATCTGGGAATATGGATTCTATTACTGACACATAAATTAATAAAGGTTTCTTTTATGAGTATTGCAATGATGTATATGCATGCCTAGGAAAGCATGTGCCCGGGTTTGAACATGTGAGTCTTTCTGTGCAGAAATATGAAGCAAAGCATTAAATACAAGTAAAAGGAAAGCAAACTGGGGCAAACAGTCACGCCTGGCAGGTATCAGAACTAGTGGGAACACATCTGAGCACTCAGAGGCAACCACTGGCCCAGTCAGAACACAACCTTCACCCCAGTCCCAAAAGGGCCACAACACCAACTCCCAGCATCTAGGAAACCCACCGGGATCCAGACTCCTGTCGTGTGAGGACAGAGGTGACAAAACCACTCGGGGTTCTGCTCGCTGAGGCTGGCTGACACCTTCAACCTTGCTCCAGCTGAGCGTTGCAGATCTCTAGAGCTATACCAAAGGATGACTAAAAATCCAACTCACCAAGAACCAGCTGATGCCCACCGGGACATCACACAAGAGGTCAAAAAAGTCCTCTGTCAATGCACAATGCAACATTGATGAATTCAAATGTCGACGACTGACTGAGAGAAACACATTCAGAAGTTCAAGCCCAGTCTACATCAAACAAGGATAAAGATCACTTTTTTCTGCTCAGGAAGAGAGCCTCTGGTGTCAACAAACATGCCTGACCGTCAACTGCTCATCTAACCAAGTAAACCTCTCATTTGACACTTCTACCACAATGGAGGGTTTTATATGTGTGAGGATACTATTTTTAAAAAATCGTGGAAAAGCGGAATTTAAAAATAAGTATATTTTGGTGTAAAAAATGAAATCCATGCATATTTTTTCATAACACATTTCCAAATACTTTTTGAAGAACACTCCTAGATATGGGCTTTAAAATTGTAACTTATCTTTTAATTCCCATGACGTTTTGAAGTACCCTCTCATAGTCACTGATTTGCTGATTTCTATTACAATAACTAACTCCTTATAAAACAGCTACTCCTTTTCAAAGTTCAGAAAAAGAGTCTAAATTTTAAAAAGTAACAAACTTGACCTCTGTCTGTTGCTGGAAAATAAAATGAATACCAGCAACCTCATTATCAGATTTTTGGTCAAATAAATAAATGTGTTAAGTCAGATGTGATTTCCTAAAGCTGGGTCAAAAAAGCTAGCTCAAACCCGAAAGGGTATTTTTGAGGTGAGATTCGTTAGGACAGCTGCCTTCTTTCAAAAGTGGAGGCCTCTAAGGCGTATTTATACCAGCTCTGTTGAAACGTGTAGACCTCCATCGGTTGTACGTGTCCCGCCTTCTCATCATCCTTCCTTCAGTAACCTCGTCCCCCTGACCCCGTGTTCTCTGTGTCCTTCCCACAATCCTGCCTGCTGCCCTCCTTACCTTTCAGCTGCCCTTTAAACTCCCAATGCTGGAGCCAAGGGCAAAGCTGTCCCGAGTACCACTGTGCAATCCAGAAAACTCGGCCCATATTGAAAGCACAGTCGCTCAAAATGCGAAAGGAGCCTGTGTCTACCTCAGAATGGGTGTGGATGTCCGTTTTCCATTTGTTGGTATATCTTAGTCTAAACGGAATTTGGATGCTGTTTAAGAATGGTACGCATTTTCCTTTATCCAAGACTTTGTTAGGTCAAACTGTTCAGGTCCCATCAAACTCCTAGACTGATGAGACCTCACCATTTGCTAGTTCCCGGCAGACTTCTGAGTCACCCCTCCTAAAACGTGGCACGGTGAGGGGAAGCACCCTTGTAGTTTTCTTATTGTTGGTTCATAACAGTTTACTTCTGCTTTTAAAAATACAATGGATGGCCGGCACCGCGGCTCACTTGGTTAATCCTCCACTTGCGGCGCCGGCACCCCTGGTTCTAGTCCCGGTCGGGGTGCCGGATTCTGTCCCGGTTGCCCCTCTTCCAGGCCAGCTCTCTGCTGTGGCCCGGGAGTGCAGTGGAGGATGGCCCAGGTGCTTGGGCCCTGCACCTGCATGGGAGACCAGGAGGAAGCACCTGGCTCCTGGCTTCGGATCTGCCGTAGCGGCCATTTGCAGGGTGAACCAACAGAAGGAAGACCTTTCTCTCTATCTCTCTCTCTCACTGTCTAACTCTGCCTGTCCAAAAAAAAAAAAAAAAAAAAAAAAGGGTAGGGGCCATTGCTGTGCCATAGTGGGCTAAACCTCCACCTGCAGTGAGCACATCCCATATGGGTGCTGGTTCAAATCCCGGCTGGTCTACTTCCTATCCAGCTCCCTGCTAATGCACTTGGGAAAGCAGAGGAAGATGGCCCAAGTGCTTGGGCCTCTGCACCCATGTGGGAGACCCAGAGAAAGCTCCTGGCTTTGGATCAGCTCAGCTCATCTCAGCGCAGGCCCTTGCAGCCATTTGGGGAGTGAACCAGTGGATGGAAGACCTTTCTCTCTGTCTCTCTCCCTTTCTTCTGTCTCTCAGATGAATAATTTTTTAAAAACATCTTTAAAAAAATACAATGAATAAACATTTTGCATCCTGTTATAAGTCATACGTGGACTGAAAGTCTCCCTCACATAACAATGAACTGTAAAGCCTGTGTTGTATATTTCTGAATTCTTCTTTGTAAAATGAACTCTACGTATGTGTCCAAGGAATAAGACCTTTTATGTACGGCACTGTGTTATTCAGCTACAGAGTGATTCACTTTTTCCATATTACATAGTGTACATTTTCCCATATTACATAGTGTATATTTTCCCATAATGTGCATTATTCCATGATGGGTATTCAGGCCTGCTGGGTGCTCTACCTACCCAGGCTTGCAGTCTACAAGCGGGATTTACAATTCTTGATAGATTATACATTCCAGATATTCGAGCATTGCTTTTACTTTCAAAAGCATATCACATTCAGACAGTAGCATGATTTTATTTCTGAAGTTGAAATCAGACCAAAAAAAAAAAAGTTAAACATCTGCTTTCACATAACCTCTTTGAAGTAGCAATAGTTAAAAAAACAACTCTCAGGAGCAATCCAGAACAAGAGTAACAACGCCTTCCAATTAAGCAGGCAGCAGCAGTCTCAAATATTTAGACTGGCCTTCCCTGTTCCTGGGATGTCCTGAGTTCGGTTATTGGACTTGGTTCTAGTGTCACATTTAAATTTTTATTTTCAGATAACAAAAAAGAAACTGATTTTAAAAATTTCTAATTCTATATGCCGAGGCCTGCTGGAGTGCATTATATGAAACGTTTTCTCGTGTCGGATTTTAGGGTTTTGACCGAAAACTTACACAAATCCTTTCACTTAACATTACCTGAATGTGAGAAATAGAGAAATACTTCCTGGAGATCTGTTATTGAACAACCTATAGCTACACATACGAAGATCAAAATGTCTCTGTGTATCGCCTATTCTGGGCCTGCATTTAGAGTTTTTAGCCTATTTTTTCTTGCTTGCTTTGACCCTAAAAAAAAAAAAAAAAAAAAAAAAACCGAAGCATTCCTTGCTGGTACTATCAGCCCAGCTCACTCCCGCATTACCTTTGCTAATCAGAACGAAGATCAGGCTGCAAAACGTAAAAAGAGCAGAAACATAATGGAAAAAAAAAAAAAAAAACTCCGAGGCCATTTTTCCAAACGCCCCTTAGTGATACTCAACGGGTCCCACTGAGCACACAGTCCGTGCAACGCGCCCTCACGCAGTCGGAGACAGGATGCGCGCCAGGGCTATGCGGGAATAAAAACCTACACCATTCATCCCCACCGCTTCAGGCAGAGAAACTGGGGCACCGTCTTTGACCGGGCTGGGCTGCGGGCCTGGACGGCCCCCTTCCTGAGCGCGCCTCCCGGGCGCACGCACGGCTCCGCAGAGCCCGCAGGACCCGGGGCGCCGGTCCTCGGGGGATCCGGAGACCGACGATCGCTCCCTGTCCCTCGTCCCTCCCGACCCCGGGGCGCAAGGGCGGCCAACGCCTTCCCCGCCACCCACCACTGCTCTCCGGGGGTGAGGGCGACGGCC
This sequence comes from Oryctolagus cuniculus, assembly GCF_964237555.1. Taxonomy (NCBI): domain Eukaryota; kingdom Metazoa; phylum Chordata; class Mammalia; order Lagomorpha; family Leporidae; genus Oryctolagus; species Oryctolagus cuniculus. Next base: position 123,602,360 of record NC_091439.1, on the reverse strand, counting down.
GCCGGCTCCGCGCGCGCCGGGATCCGCGGCCCGGGAGCTGCCACCCGCACCCCTGCAGCCCCTGCGGCCAAAGGGTGGCCTGGGGGCCGAGGAGCCGGACATCCCGAGCCCACTTCCCCCTCGCACACACCACGGGGCCGATCCCCGGGGACGCCCCTCGGGGGCGGCGCCCTTACCCGGCTCGTGGACGCCGGGGTTGTCGGACAGCTCGATGACCAGCAGCTCCCGGCCCTCGAAGCTGCGCCCCACCGTGTAGATCCTGCTGATGGCGGTGCACTGCAGCCACACGGACACCAGCGCCTCCCGCAGCTCCGGGTAGCGGTGGTACTCGAAGGAGATGCCGTCCTCCTGCTGCAGCCGCCGGCGCCGCCGCATGCCCGCCGCGGGCGCCCCGGGCTCCTGGGCTTGGGCGCCCAGGAGACAAGCGCAGGCGGCCAGCGCCAGCAGCGCGCAGCCTCGCCGCCCGGCCATCGCTCGCTCCGCAGCCGCCGCAGCCGCCTCTTTTGTCTGCCGGGTCCCGGGCGGAGCTGGCGGGCGCGGCGCGGCGGGGGGCGGCCGGTTCCGCACCCGCCTCCTCTCGCCTCACCTTCCCCGGGGCCGAGGGAGTGTCCGCCGGCGCGCGCGCGAGGGAGCCCCCCAGAGGAGCGGGCGCGCCGCGGCTCCGCGGGCTGCACTACCGCCGCCCAGCCCCGGGGAGCTGCAGGACGAACCACTGGACAGGGGCGCGCGCGGGGCGAGCCCGCAGGGCAGGGCTCCCGGGCTCTGAGCCAGGAGCGCGGCAGGTGACTGGCCGCTGAGGTCCCGGTGCGGGCGCGAGGCGAGACCCCTGACACTGCGTCTGGGAAAAAAAAAAAAGATTCTGGGGTTGTTTGTGGAGCCTTCCTTGTATGAAAGTAACGTCTATTACCCCAAGCCGACCGGGGTTTCCATCTTGATGTCCCAGGATTTAGAGAATATTGCAGGGAAGAGGGTGGGGGCGGGGGCACAAAAGGGAAGTACTGGTACCCACCTGCCTTCTCCCCGGATGTATCTTTCCTAAGAGCTACGGGAGTCCGAACACAAACCCAAGGGTTGGGTTTTCATTTACTGCAAGGTCTGACCCTGGGCATTTTGCTTTAGAGGCCGAAGACAGCATAGATGCTTTCCAACAATTTGCAGACAGTGTCTTTAATTGCATTGATGCACATTCCTGGATTCTTCTAACTGGGAAAAAAAAAAAAAAAAAACAGATATGGCAGAGCCTGCACCAACCCTCTCTGCAACACGGCAGGGCAAGGCACAGCACGATTCTGCTGCTGTCTTCGACAAAGGATTTTCTTTGGCCTTAAGATTAAGCCCTGTGAAAGAAGGAAAGCTGATCACGATAAATGACACCCCAATCCTTTAGCAAAGTGACTGGAAAAATAGATCCTCGCTCAGTATCCAGCCCTCAGACAGAATCTGTGTTCCTGGAGCAAGGTCTGCAGCAGATGTTGCTCCGAAGAGGTTGCCATCTGGATTCCGGAACAGCACAAATCTAAATAAATAAATAATCCCTTGGCTTCTGCAACGAAGCAGGAAAACTGGACGCCAGGCAGGTGATTTTTTTATGCCAGACATTTTTTTTTTTTTTTTGCTAGACTTATTATTTCTCCACTGGATAACAATGAATCACACTGAAGAGAATCCCTCACCTAGAAAAGGATCCAGAAGTACTGATGATTTTACAGGGTCAAAAAAAAATGAAGGCAAAGGCTGGGTTGGCAAGGGCATGGTGGGGAACCTGGATCCAACTTCTTGTGAAGACCTTGACCTCAGCAGTATGGATCTTCCCTTTGGGGGTGGGGTTTAGGGAAAGCTGCCCCTGTAAAGACTGAATTGCTCAGGAAAATCTCATAGGACTAACTTCTTTTTCTTTTTTGTTTTTGTTGTTGTTGACAGGCAGAGTGGACAGTGAGAGAGAGAAACAGAGAGAAAGGTCTTCCTTTGCCGTTGGTTCACCCCACAATGGCCGCCGTGGCTGGTGCGCTGCGGCTGACACATTGCGCTGATCCGAAGCCAGGAGCCAGGTGCTTCCTCCTGGTCTCCCATGGGGTGCAGGGCCCAAGCACTTGGGCCATCCTCCACTGCACTCCCTGGCCACAGCAGAGAGCTGGCCTGGAAGAGGGGCAACCGGGACAGAATCCGGCGCCCCGACCAGGACTAGAACTCAGTGTGCCAGCACCACAAGGCGGAAGATTAGCCTAGTGAGCCGCGGCACCGGCTCATAGGACTAACTTCTGTAAGTCCATCTCTTTATTTCTGCCATGGTAAACAGAGTTTTTATTTCCCCAGTAGGAAAATAAAAGAATCTTTTTGATAAAATGAAAAGTACCATTGACAGGTATATTTATTATATTCATGTGGGTATTACTTGCACTAGCTTTACAGAAGACATTGACTAATTTCATAAAATGCATGATTTCTGTAGTAAGATTTCAATTTAAAACTATGATGTCTAAAATAAAGTTTTACGAATACTTAAAAAAAAAAAAAGACTGAACTGCCACACGTTGAATGGTTTGGGCCAACCATTTTTCTTGTCAGTGTCAGCAGAGCTCAGAACCATATTATTTTCCACTATAACCAGCCTATGTCTGATCATGTGATCCTGAAGTTTGAAACTAGGATTATAATTACACTTCTAAAATCATGCAACTTTGGGAACACAGGAAAAAGAAAATAGAGTAGCTAAAACCAATAGCTTCAGAAGTGGAAGGTTAAGATTTTCATGTTAGCAATTTAAAGTAACTACCCTAATTTGTGGCTAGGTGGGGCACACTGACTACCAACTACATGCATAAACAACATAGTTTTCATTGAAGTCCTATGTTGTTCCTTATCTGTCGCTTTAATTAAAGACATATTTCCTATTTTATCCAAACTCTCAACTTTACGGCAATTTTTAAACTTTCTTTTTAATGGGTAGAATCATACGAGCTCTGTGGTCTCACTTGAGGGATGTCTCTTTACGTCTTAGATGCTTCTCTAATCTATAAAATGAAAAGTTTGGTTATATTACTCATTCTCAGAAGTTTGAGTACAATAGATTCACCTGGGGAGTTTATAAAACTGTATAGATTGTCAAGTCCCTGCCAATTCATTGAGTCTGAACTGGGCTTCAGATAGTAACAGGTTTAGGTTTTAACAAGAAAATCAGCTATTAGTAATTTTATTTATTTATTTATTTATTTATTTATTTATTTTTTGACAGGCAGAGTTAAACAATGAGAGAGAGAGAGACAGAGAGAAAGGTCTTCCTTTTCCATTGGTTCACCCCCCTAGTGGCCGCTTCGGCCGGCGCTGCACTGATCCGAAGCCAGGAGCCGGGTGCTTCCTCTGTGTCTCCCATGGGGTGCAAGGCCCAAGCACTTGGGCCATCCTCCACTGCCTTTCCAGGCCACAGCAGAGAGCTGGACTGGAAGAGGAGCAACCAGGATAGAATCCGGCGCCCCAACCGGGACTAGAACCCGGGGTACCAGCGCTGCAGGCGGAGGATTAGCCTAGTGAGCCGTGGCGCTGGCCCAGCTATTAGTAATTTTTATGTTTGACTAATAAGCACACTTGGAGAAATACTACCCTAGGAGTCTCCTAAGGTCTCTTTCAGACCTAGGACACTGTGATTCTGGAATTTCTCTTTTCTAAAAAAGTAGATTCTACTCCTCTGGTAGAGGGTAGCGCTCCACACATAGTATTACTCAGCAGACCCCATATACCAAGCCGTCTGCTCAAAGGAACCAAAACTCGGCCTTTGAATTATTTTAGGTGTAGGTCAGCTGTACCAGCTTTCCTGCAGTACACATGATTTCCTGACGGCTTCATGGGCCATCATGAAAAAGGCTACGTGCCCATCCTGATCACTGGATTAAAAGAAAACTTGCTGCCGGGTCTTTGTGTGTTCAGAGCTAAATCTAGCAGCAACCCCCATCTTAAATCCCAGGCATCAGAAAGAAAAGAGCTCTCTTGTTCACGTCACTCCAGACATCTGGAAGAGCAGCTTTAAGTTCCTACAACCTCCACTTCCTGCTTCTCCATCATCTTCAAATCTCGAAGCTGTCTCCTCCGAAACTCTGTCTGAAATCAACCTACTCCATAAAAACTTTGTGAACACACAGGTAAATGTTTAGCACATGGCTCTTGCGTGGGGCAAAGCCTAATTCCAGGGGTTTGCCTAATTCCTTGGTGTAGACATTCTCACCGCGGCTGATTTTGAATTGTGAACGTGACATTAACAAACACAGCATAAGAAGGAGACACGCAGTAGCCTGCCATCATATGGTGTGGCAGTCGGCACTGATTCTGCCTAGCCCTCCCTTTCAAGAGAGGGAGTTAATTCCCTTCCCTCTGAGTGTTGTCAGGACTTAACGATTCACTCTAATGAACATAATATAGCAGGAGTGGATAGGATTTTATCGTTCATAATTACATTATAAAAAGACTGTGGCTCCCACCTAATAGCTTTGTCTTGTTGTCTCTCTGTGTCTCCCCTTCTCTCTTACTCCTTCACTCCACCTCCAGCCACCCCTCCACCCACCCCCCTACTGGAGAGATTGGCTGTGATGTTAAGGAAAAGCCCACACAGTAAGGAACCAAAGCCTCTGGCAAACAGTCTGGGAGGAACTACCACCCTCAGTCCAACAGTCAGCAAAGAACAGAGGCCTGTCAACAACTCTGTAGGAGGGCTTGGAAGCAGACCCATCAGTCCCAGCTGAGCCGTGACAAGACCCCGTCTCTGACATCTCCTACAACCTCCTTCGAGACCACAAGCCAGAACCTGACCCCAAGAAACAGATAATCCATGTTTGCTGTTTTAAGATACGGCTTTCTGGTCATTTGATATGCAGCGATAGGTGATAAATACGTACAGCATCACCCACATCTCCATAGGACAGACTTGAATAACCTCAAGACATTACAGGACGGAGTGAAGTCATCAGGATGGTAGAATAGCAAGTCACAGCCTCACTCTCCCACAGAAACACGGATTTAACAATGTGTGAGTAGGGGCCTGCGCTGTGGAGTAGCAGCTTAAGCCGCCGCCTGCAGTGCCAGCATCCCATATGGGCGCTGGTTCGAGTCCTGGCTGCTTCACTTCCCATCCAGCTCTCTGCCATGGCCTGGGAAGGCAGTAGAAGATGGTCTAAGTGCTTAGGCCCCTGCACCCGCGTGGGAGACCCGGGAGAAGCTCCTGGCTTCAGATTGGCACAGCTCTGCAAAGCTCCAGCCATTGCAGCCAGCTGGGGAGTGAACCAGTGGATGGAAGACCTCTCTCTCTCTCTCTCTCTCTGCCTCTTTTCTCTCTGTGTAACTCTGACTTTCAAGTAAATAAATCTTTTTTAAAAATCACCTTAATGAGAAGTTTAGAACTAAGTTTAAAAGGTGCTGTACCAGCAATGGGCACTAAATCAAGATTAGCCACACTGAAATGGGTAAGAAGAGCAATTTCATTTTGCCTACATCAGCCCCTCCCCCAAACCAGCACAGCACGGCCTCCAGAGCTACAGCAACTCCTCCCCCTGGCCCCACGCCAGGTAGAGGAGAGGCTTTTAGTACACTCCCCACAGGGTCAGCTTCTGTCTTGCCTCTCATGGAGTGCTGAAAGAAGTGGCACAGTCCCGCTGCCTGAGAGAGCTAAGGAGGTCGGCACCTTGCTAAGGCTGGCGAGGCTCTCTGAGACTTGGACGAGGCACAGAAGACAGGCGTTCCTTGCAGGAGGGCGGGAGAGCTGGATGACGGTTATAAAGTCACCGGCATCTCAGCCATCTCTCAGGAGCTGCTTTCTATCTCGTTTCATGTAGGGCACTTGCAAAGCTAATATAATTGCCCACCAGAGGGAGTAAGAGATGACTGAATCTGAGCAGGGAACCAAAGATCAAATGCCTGTGGCAGCTAGTGACAAAAGTCCAGAATCTCTACCCTGTGGAATGGTGAAGGTCTTTCCCAGTCAAAACCGGTTTGTAAACACTGGAGAAGGGGCTGTTTGTTCAAATATGCGGACATCAGTGTGCAGCTACAAGGAATACGAAGACCCAGGGAAACAAAATACAATCAAAGCAGTAAAGAATTGACCAGCTGACCAGCTACTGACCGTAAAGAAATGGACCTCTATGAGTTGCCAAAGAAATCAAAATAACCAGAAGTTACAAGAGAACAGAGACAGATAACTAAATAACTCAGGAAAACATACACTGAAAGTAAAGCAATAGAAAAAGTTGTGCTGTGTAGACAATAACCAAACGAGTGTATGTGTTACATATCAGACAAAAGAGACTTTTAACCAAAAACGAGCACAAAAGACAAAGGTCATCATTTAATGATAAAAGGAATAATTTGTCAGGAAGATATTACAATTATAAATATATATGCACCCAGCATCAGAGCATCAAGTGTATACAGTTAAACAACAGGTCCGAAGGAGAAATAGACAGCAATACAACAATAATAAATTTGAATACTCCACTATCAACAATCAGTAGAACATTCAAATAGAAAATTAATAAGGAAATAGCAAGTTAAACACCACCACACAGCAAATGAACCTAGTGGTCATATGTAGAACTTTCTACATAGCAGCAGAGTGCACCCAGAGCATTCTCAAGGATGGTCACAGTTTAGGTCACAGAAGAAGTCTCAACACATTTAAGACTGAATTCACACCAAATGTCTTTCCAACCAAAATGGGATGAAACTAGAAAGCAATAACCAACAGAAAACTGAAAAATTCACCAAAATATGAACATTAAACAACACAGTCTTCAACAACATTTGACCCAAGTAACAAAAGGGAAAGCATGTCAAGAGAAATTAAAACACAGCGTACCAGAACTTACGGTGTGCAGGGTGGGGCACTTGGCCTAGAGGTCAGGACACCAGCTGAATGCCAGTCTCCTGTTCTGGAGACGCTGGGCTTGATCCTGGCTCCAGCTTCCTGCGAATGCAGACCCTTGGAGGTAGCAGCGAGCCTCAAGTAGTCGGATTCCTCGCACCACTGTGGGAGACCTGCGCCTCAGCCAATGCGGGCATCTGGGTAGTGCACCAGCAAGTGAGAGTGTTTCCCTCTCTCTCTCTCTCTCTCTCTCTCTCTCTCTCTCTCAATTTCACTCCCTCCCTCTCAAATAATAATAATAATAATAATAATATCAACACATACAACCAAAGTAGTACTAATAGGACAGTTTAGAGTGATGAAGCCTACGTTAAAAGAGGTGCAAGATCTCAAACAATATAAATTTATACCCCCAAAAACTAGAAAAATAAAAACAAAGCCCAAAGCTAGCAGAGAAAGGAAATTATAGACTAGACCATAAATAAATGAAATAGAGAATAGAAAAAAAATCAATAAAACTAAGTTGGGTTTTTAAGGTAAATAAAATTGATAAATATTGACTTAGAATAACTAAGAAAAACAGGAAGGATTAAAATAAATAAAGTTACAAATGGGTGAGAAGATATTACAGCTAATGCCACAAGAATAAAAAGAATCATTAAAGACTATTATGAACAATTGTAGGGCAACAAATTGAATAATCTAGACAAATAAATTTCTAGAAATACAATCTTACCAAACTGAATCAAGAAGAAATAGAAAGCCTAACCACATCAATAACAAATAAGGAAATTGGATCTGTAAACAAAATCCTCCAGTAAAGAAAAATTCAGGAATGAAGGTTTCCATGGTGAATTCTACCAAGCATTTAATGAAAATTTGAAAAATTTACATCAATCTTTCCTTTAAAATAAAAGATTTATTTATTTATTTATTTGAAAGGCAGAGTTACAGAAAGGCAGAGACAGAGAAAGAGAGAGAGAAAGAAAGAGAGAGGTCTTCCATCCACTGTTCACTCCCATATGGCCACGACAGCCGGAGCTGAGCCAATCTGAAGCCAGGAGCCAGAAGCTTCTTCCAGGTCTCCCACATGGGTGCAGGGGCCCAGGGACTTGGACCAACTTCCACTGCTTTTCTAGGACACAGCAGAGAGCTGGATCAGAAGTGGAGCAGGAGGGACTCGAACCGGCATCCATATAGGAACCTGGCACTTCAGGCAGCGGCTTTACCACTATACCACAGTGTTGACCCCCACATCAATCCTTCTTAAACATATCCAAAAAATTAAATAAGGAGGATATTTGCAAAGTTGTCTTTTGATACCAGCATTACCGTGATACAAAAGTCAGACAAAGAAACTACAAGAAAAGAAACTACAGAACAATATCCTTGATGAACACATATGGAAAAATTTTAACAAAATATAACCAAACCAAATCCAACACCAAATTTAAGGGACTGTACCTCAATGATTAAGTATGATTTGTCCCTGAAATACAAGGATGGTTCAACACAAGCAAATCTACTAATGTAGCACACCGTGTTAACAGAAGCTAGGATAAAAATCGCATCATCAGCTCCGTAGGTACAGAAAAAGCCCTTGCTGGATTTAACACCTTTTCTGATTAAAGTCTCTTAACAAACCATATATAGAAGGCATTTATGTCAAGACACAAAAGGCCATACAGGAACAACCCACATCCGACACCATACTCAACAGCAAAATATGTCAAGTTTTTCCTCCAAAATCTGGAAGAAGATTAGGACGCCCATTCGCACCGCTTCTATGCTCCATCATACTGGGAGTCCCGGACAGAGCAAGGAGGCAAGGGAAAGAAATGAAAGGCATTAGAACGGGGAAGGAAGAATTAAAATGATCTGTTTGCAGATGACATGATCACAGATACAGAAAATTATAATGATAATAAAACAGTTAAAACTAACAGTTGAACACAGTAGAGTTACAGGGTGAAAAATCAACATGTAAAAATCAATTGTGGGGCCTGCACTGTGGCTTAAACGGGTAAAGCCACTGCCTGCTGTGACGTTATCTGATATGGGCACTGGTTTGAGTCCCTGCTGGTTCCACTTCCGATCCAGCTCTCTGCTATGGCCTGGGATAGCAGTAGAAGATGGCCCAAGTCCTTGGGCCCCTGCACCCATGTGGGAGACCCGGAAGAAGCTCCTGGCTCCTGGCTTCGGATCGACGCAGCTCCGACTTTGCAGCCACCTGGGGAGTGAACCAGCAGATGGAAGGCCTCTCTCTCTCTTTCTCTCTCTGTAACTCTGCCTTTCAAATAAATAAATCTTTATAAAAAATAAATTATTTGCATTTATATACATTAACAATAAACTACCCAAAAATTTTAAGAAAAAAATACAATTTATAATAGCATCAAAAAAATCACAAAGAATAAAATAATTGGGAATAAAGTTGACCAAGTAAAAGGCTTACATGGTGAAGCTACAAATTATTGATGAAATAAATTAATGAATCCGCAAATAAATGGAGTCCTGCAGCCCATATTGGAGTGTCTGACTCAGTAATCACCTCCAGCTCCGGACTCCAATTTCCTGATCACGCCAGCCCCGGCAGGCAGCACTGTTCAAGTAACCGGCTTTCTGCAGCCCATGTGGGAGACTCGGATTGAGCTCTTCACTCCCAACTTCCGCCCAGTCTAGTCCTGATCATCGTAGACATGTAGGAAGTGAACCAGCATGTAGGAGCACTCTCTCTATCTCTTTTCTTTCTCTGCCTCTCCAATAAACACAACTTTTAAACCCCAGTGGCATTTTGACAGAAATTTTTAAAAATCCTAATATTAGGGGCCAGTGTTAAGGTGCAGTAGGTTAAGCCCACCAAACTGCAATGCCCAAATGGGCGCCAGTTCAAGTCCCGGCTGCTCTACTGCTGATCCGGCTCCCTGTTAATGCGCCTGGGAAAGCAGCAGAAGATGGCCCAAGTGCTTGGGCCCCTGCACTCATGTGGGAGACCTGAATGAAGCTCCTGGCTCCTGGTTTTGGCATGGCCCACTCCTAGCCATTGCAGTCTTTCGGGCAATGAACTCAAAGGTGAAAGATTCTCTCTCTCTCTGCCTTTCAGATAAATAAATAAATATTTTTTTAAAAAATCCTAAAATTCATATGGAACCTCAAAAGACTTGCGCCATCACCTGCTGCCTCCCAGGTGCACCCTTAGCAGGAGGCTGGACTGGAGAGTAGGGCCAGTGCGAAGCCCAGGCACTCTACATGGAATGCAGATGTTCCAAGCAGGAACTTAACCGCCACACAAATGCTCACCCACCGAGTACAGGCACGTGTAGTGTTTTACTAAATGTACATGTGCACACTTGGAAGGTGTTGCCCAGGTTACCCTTCAAGAATTTAGGGTGGGCCAGCGCCGCGGCTCACTAGGCTAATCCTCCGCCTTGCGGCGCCGGCACACCGGGTTCTAGTCCCAGTCGGGGTGCCGGATTCTGTCCCGGTTGCCCCTCTTCCAGGCCAGCTCTCTGCTGTGGCCCGGGAGTGCAGTGGAGGATGGCCCAGGTGCTTGGGCCCTGCACCCCATGGAGACCAGGAGGAAGCACCTGGCTCCTGCCTTCGGATCAGCGCGGTGCGCCGGCCGCGGTGGCCATTGGAGGGTGAACCAACGGCAAAGGAAGACCTTTCTCTCTGTCTCTCTCTCTCACTGTCCACTCTGCCTGTAAAAAAAAAAAAAAAAAAAAAAAAAAAAAAAAGAATTTAGGGTTACTTCCCCCAGCAAATGGATGTAATATTACCAGAGAGCCTACTCTCCCAGACTGTCTAAGTCCATGGTCCCTTCCAGCCAGCCCATCCAACAAGGTGTTGAATGCACAGTACAAGTTCATTACACGTAGGGCATAAAGGCCCGACCCTCCCTCCCACACTCAGAGCAATACTGAAGGTCATCCAGCTTTAGAGCACCAGCATAGGTTTGACTGGGACCTTCGTTGGGACGGCATCACAGCTCATCCTCCCTCTGCTTCCTTCCCACTAGGCTGATCTTGTAAACCTCGCACGTGCCCCCCTTCATCGGAATCCGCTTCCTTGATGCGCAGCTGTTTGCTGTAGTCACAGAGTTGGATGTAACAGAGGCGAAGTTTGAGCCTGTGCAGCCTGCTCCCCAAGGCTGAGTGCTCTGGTCCACTCCGCTGTGCTGCCCAGTGACTTTCTAAGTGGGACTCAGTGGAAGTTTTTGGGTTCTTGTCTCACTACAGCTCTCTGCTGCCTTTAGCACTAGGGAGTCCTTATTCCTCCTCCTCCTCCTCCTCCTCCTCCTCCTCCTCCTTCTTCTTCTTCTTCTTCTTCTTTTTTTTATTGACAGGCAGAGTTAGACAGTGAGAGAGAGACAGAGAGAAAGGTCTTCCTTCCATTGGTTCACCCCCCAAATGACCGCCACGGCCGGCCGGCGCGCCATGCCAATCCGAAGCCAGGAGCCAGATGCTTCTCCTGGTCTCCCATGTGGGTGTAGGGCCCAAGGACCTGGGCCATCCTCTACAAAGTGCCCTGGGCTTCCTCGGGGCTCCACACTTGGCCTAGTGTTCTGCCCCCTCTTCACATCTCTGAGTGACCTCCTCCACTTTCATGGTTTCAAAAGTCACCTCTACTCCCATGTTTATTGTTTCAAGATTTTTAGTCCGAAATCCTCGCTGGGATTCAACAACCACCATTTCCTACTCATTCATCAACCACATTCATCAAGTTGTTTGCATGTAACATAAATCACTGACCAATTTCCCCACTCTATATTCAAAGTAGTTCCTGTTTTCTGTCTATATCATTATAATTTTAAATCTTCAATACTGTAAATATATAAATTTCATAGGCGAAAACATGGATTTTCTATTATTTTTTTCTAGAAAATTCAAATTACTGAAAAGAAAATCAAATTAAATTGCCAACTGACATCAGATAAGCAATTCGAAGGAGGATGGGTTTTCCATTCAGTTGCTGGAAGCTGACCAGCACAAACAACACATAACAACGTTATGGCACAGATAAAGTTTCCCGGGGAATGTTAAACATATTTCAGGTATGCAAAATGAGTACCATGCCCTTTGACTTACCATGGGGTTATATCCAGATAAATGCATTGTAAGCTGAAATATTGCATTTAAGGCACCTAACTATAGAACATCATAGCTCAGCAGCACAGTACACATAAAATACTAGTTCTGTCCATTCATGACTTCGGAGCTGACTGGGAGCTACTGTCACTGTTGCCACCGTCAGCATCACCACACTGTTCATTCCACATATTGATAGTCCAGGAAAAGATTTACTTCGAAATTCAAAGGACAGTCTTCTACTGAATGCATGTAACTTTTTCACTACTGTAAAGTTGAACCATTTTAACTTAGGGACAATATGTACTAAAATATTTCATTAAATACAATAATCACCCCATATTCTTCATGTTACTTTTGAATCCACAATATATTTCCTATGCATTTTTTAGTCTCAAGAGTTCAATTAGGAAATCCAGCCACTTTTTTGTTTATTAAATTACAAGATGTCAGAGTGAAACGGTCTTTTACTTAATGAAAGTTTTCCCTCCCCTGCTAGGCCACAACAATAATAAATATATGCAATCATATGGGAGTGTTTAAAGGGTTCATGAACATGGGATTAAAAATAAAATTTTTTGGGTGCAAAATAACTTTTAAACAGCAATATTTTTTTTAATAATATGCATTTTCCAGGAACTGTTTAAGCATCCCTTGTATGCAAGGATTTCAAAACTTTTTTGAAATGATCACTGTTTTAAAAAGTTAATTAATTATTACAGGACAGAAAAACAGAGAGAGATTGACCACCTGCTGTCTCACTCCCCTATTATCCACAATGGCTAAGGGTGACCAGGGACGGAGCCAGGAGCTGGGAACTCAATGCAGGTATTCCATAGGGTGGCAGGAATTCAACTACTCAAGCCATCACTGTCACTCCCCCTCTTCATGGAGGAACGACACAGGACCCTGCGCTGTTCTTTTGTCTGCTCGGCCCTTCCCCGGGTTTGCTGCTGGTTCTTCCACCTCCGTGGAAGGGCGGTTCCCCCTGCCACATTCCCCACTTCCACGGGGAGCGGCACACCGCCGGCCGGCTCTCTCGGGGGCTGCACAGGTGTTCCCCTTAGATGTTCCCTTAGATGTTCCTGGTGCATGTTGTCTCTCTCTCCTTTATAGTCCTCCTCCGCCAATCCAACTCGGCTGCCCACACGCCGAGTACGTGCTCTCCTCCAATCAGGAGCAAGTCCTGCTGTTTATTGGTTGAACTGGGAGGCAGCTGGGTAGAAGCTGTACGCCTCCTCTCCCAGCGCCATATTGTGGGAGAGCAGATGCATAGAATAAGTCTTAATTCGAGTAACTTAGTCTAGTCCGGGTTGCTCCCCACAATCACTACTGCCTTGCAGGGGTTACATTATAGGCAGGAAGCTAGAGTCAGGAGCCAGAGTCAGAGTTAGAAGCCAGGTTGTCCAAAGTGGGACGTGGCTTCTTAACTGGTATCTTAACCACTAGATGAGTCACTGACCCTGGATTTAAAAATGTTTTTTCATCAAGATAAACATATTTTAATCCATTTCCACAAACTTTTTGAAGTACCTTTATGTGTTGTGTCCATACCTGTGTATTATACTGTTTCCTGCTTTAATCAATATTTTGCTAACTTTTCTCTCTGCTGCTAGATGGACGGGCAAAGTCAAAACTGAGGTTGAGCAATGATTTGTATACAAAGAGTAAAAAACAAACCAAAAAGCCCTCTCACTCATTCCAGAATTTTTTTTTTTAAGATTTATTTTATTTATTTGAAAGACAGAATTACAGAGAGAGTAGAGACAGAGAGAGAGAGGTCTTCCATCCGCTGATTCACTCCCCAATTGGCTGCAACGGCCAGGAGCTGTGCTGATCTGAAGCCAGGAGCAGGAGCTTCTTCCAGGTCTCCCACGTGGGTGCAGGGGCCCAAGGAATTGGGCCATCTTCCACTGCTTTCCAGGCCATAGCAGAGAGCTGGATCAGAAGAGGAGCAGCTAGGACTAGAACCAGCGCCCATATAGGACGCCGATGCTTCAGGCCAGGGCTTTAAACTGCTGTGCCACAATGCCGGCCCTCATTCCCTGGATTTTACCCTTAATTTCAAAGATGCTCTATGGATGACAAGAACCCAGCATCACTGAAGAATGACAGTCTGCAGGTGAATGAATGGTCAGTCACATCAACATTACATGTCACAAAATCCACACAAAATCAAAACAGTACATCCACCAAGTGGATGCTTAAACATGTTCACTCATAATACTGACTTTAACATAATCCCACTATTGCTACTGTGCACCTGGTGCAAATTCATCAGTCTTTGAAGTTAAATCCGGATCTCCTACACCCCACGTACAACATGTGTATTGGGCAGCCCTTTTGTTGAAAAGTCCCTTACGTTGGAGTCTTGCTCCAAACCAGTGGAGAAGACAGCTTGATCTGCTCCCTTCTAGGCTGCGTGATTTACTGCAGCGACGTGCATCCTGAGACACTAACTTGGGAGAGGGGCAGAATCACACGAAGTAGACAGACACGGGTTCCAGGAGATGGGGCACATGAGCTACTCAG